>NC_085843.1:4453813-4756313 GCF_035594765.1 Anolis carolinensis
GATTGACAGAAGCTGGGGCTAATAGTGGGAGCTCACCCCATTCAAACTACTAGCCTTGGTCAGCAAGTTCAGCAGCTCAAAGGTTTAGCCACTGCATAACAGGGAGCTCCACTAGAAGGCTTACAAATCGGTTTTTGGTCAACTTTAGATTCAGTTTGGTTCTTTGGGGTGCTGATTCAGAGAACTGCATTGGATAGACCACATTAGCTCTAGTTTCTGATACAGGACATAGGCCATCAGTATTCGCCATCTGCTTGCCCACAGAAAACCATATTTAATAATCTAGAGTTGATGTGGTCCATCCAATGCAATTTTCTGAATCAGCACCCCCAAATAACCCCAGGAACGGGCCTCAAACAAAGATACCAAGGCACCCCTGCTTCCAGGCACCACATGGAATGGTTCTGCTCCGAGGGAGGATGGAGGAGGAGAAGCAGCAGCCAGGAGGCTTGTTGTTGTGACTATAAGAGGGTTTTGCAGGACCAGTCGCTCTTGTTGCAATGGTGTGGTAACCATGAGGCCGTGGACCATATTTTATTCTTTTATTCTTTTAGGCTTGTTCTTCCTGAGACTGTGGTGGAGGTCCTTGGGGCTGTGAGGGCAACCACGTCGGCTCTGGACCCTTGCCCGTCTTGGCTAATTAAATCGGCCAGGGAGGGGCTGGTGGATTGGTTTGTGTTGATCATTAATGCATCGTTGGAGCAGGGGGTTTTCCATCTTATTTGAAACAAGCTGTGGTTCGTCCACTCCTTAAAAAGGTTTCCCTTGACTCCACGGTGCTGAACAATTTCAGACCAATCTCCAACCTCCCTTTCTTGGGTAAGGTGCTGGAGCGGGTGGTTGCCTCCCAGCTCCAGGGCTTTCTAGATGACATCAACTACCTAGATCAGTCACAGTCTGGTTTCAGGCCTGGTCACGGCACCGAGACAGCCTTGGTGGCCTTGGTGGATGACCTCCGTAGAGAGCTGGACGGGGGGAGTGTGACCCTGTTGGTTCTCTTGGACATCTCAGCGGCTTTCGAGACCATCCATCATGGTATCCTTCTGGGACGACTCTCTGGGATGGGTCTCGGGGGCACGGTTTTGTCGTGGCTCCGGTCCTTCCTGGAGGGTCGATCCCAGATGGTGAAGCTGGGAGACGCCTGCTCGGACCCCTGGCCTTTGAGCTGTGGGGTCCCGCAAGGCTCTACTCTGTCTCCCATGCTCTTTAACATCTACATGAAACCGCTGGGAGAGGTCATCCGGAGTTTTGGAGTTGGGTGCCACCTCTATGCAGATGACGCACAACTCTACTACTCCTTTCCACCTAATTCCAAGGAGGCCTCTCGGGTGCTGGACGAGTGCCTGGCCGCTGAGTCCATCTGGATGAGGAGGAACAAGCTGAAGATCAATCCCGACAAGACAGAGGTCCTCCTGGTCGATCGTAAACCTGAATAGGGTGTAGGGTGGCAACCTGTGCTGGACGGGGTTCCACTCCCCCTGAAGCCACAGGTCCGCAGTCTGGGAGTCCTCTTGGATTCATCGCTTACGCTTGAGGCTCAGGCGTCCTAGGCGGTGTCTGGGAGGGCCTTTGCACAATTGAGACTCGTGCGCCAACTGCGACCGTACCTCGCGAAGGCTGATCTGGCCGGGGTGGTCCATGCCTTGGTCACCTCCAGACTGGACTACTGTAATGCGCTCTACATGGGGCTGCCCTTGAAAACGGCTCGGAAGTTCCAGCTGGTCCAACGAGCGGCAGCCAGGATGTTAACTGGGGCCCCTTCCAGAGAGAGGTCAACCCTCCTGTTCAAGGAGCTCCACTGGCTGCCATTTATTTTCCGAGCCCAATTCAAGGTGCAGGTGCTTACCTACAAAGCCCTGAACGGTTTGGGACCATCCTACCTCCGTGACCGCATCTCCGTCCACGAACCCACGCGTTCACTTGGGTCATCTGGAGAGGCCCTGCTCGTGATCCCGCCTGCGTCGCAAGCGCGGTTGGTGGGGACACGAGACAGGGCCTTCTCTGTGGTGGCCCCCCGACTCTGGAACACCCTCCCCAAGGATCTCAGACAGGCCCCGACATTGGCAGTCTTCAGAAAGAACTTGAAGACCTGGCTGTTCCAATGTGCCTTCCCAGATTAATAGGAAATCTCCAATTCCAAGTCCCATAAGCACTTTATTAGAACCAAGATCGTATATCACACTCTGCACTTGCCCTAGAAGCCTTATATATCACCTGTCACATCAGCACTTTTAATCTTGTACCCATTACTCTGGCCCGGCCCAGTTTTATTGTGTTTTAGCGTATAGTTTATTGCTTGCTGTTTATACTGTTTTAATTGTTTTTAATTTGCCTTTTGTTTTGTATTGTTATATTGTGTGTTGAGGCCTTGGCCTTTGTAAGCTGCATTGAGTCCTTCGGGAGATGCTAGCGGGATACAAATAAAGTTTAATAATAATAATAATAATAATAATTTTAGTTCTTAGGAACCACGGGTGGTGCATGGATCACAGGTTGGGAGCCACTGCTTTAGCTGGAGATGCTGAATTGAGCAGAATGTGGGTGGACTAGATGGCCTCTGGGTGCCCCTCCCAACTCTTGTTTCGCCCTCCATACAAGGGCCATGGCTATTCTTCCATTCTAAATAGACCCATTTTGGCACTAATGGGGCGAAACCCAAAAGCCCAAAACATTTTCCTTTTCTCCTCTGAATTTAATGAAAACTCTTTTCCCATCTGCGTGAATCCGCGGTCAAACCCCTTTTTGCAAAAACGCATTCCTGCCCAGGATTAAGCAACTCGCATTAGCACCTTTTGTAAGAGCCTTAAGTCGAGAGATTGACGCAAGAGTTCCAAAGAAGCCAGAAAAGGTAGCTCAAAGCAAATGTTTTTTAAAAATCAATCAGTAATAAAGTCATGGCCAGGGAAGAAAAGGATAATCATTGGCAATCTTGGCAATCAAATGCAGGATTGCCTTCATACACAGCTAGATAGATATAGATAGATATAGATAGATAGATAGATAGATAGATAGATAGATAGATAGATAGATAGATAGATAGATAGACAGACAGACAGACAGACAGACAGACAGACAGATAGATCAGGGTCCTCAAACTTTTTAAGTGGAGGGCCGATTCACAGTCCCTCAGACTGTTGGGGGGCCGGACTAGGATGAAATAGTCCAAAATTAGGATTGTTGTTGTTGTGTGCCTTCAAGTCATTTCTGACTTAGGTCAACCCTAAGTCTAAAGTTTAGGACAGAGGCCAGGTCAATGACCTTGGGGGGCCGCATCCAGCCCATGCACCTTAGTTTGGGGATCCCTGATCTAAATGATCTCATAAGACCATAGGTAAGCAAAGAGACCTTCAAAGACCATCTAGATGGTCTCGTAAGACCATAGGTAAGGAAAGTGACCTCCAAAAGCCATCTAGATGGTCTCATAAGACGAAAGATAAGGAAAGGGATCCTCAAAGACCATCTAGATGGTCTCATAGGACCATAGGTAATAAAAGTGACCTCCAAAAGCCATCTAGATGGTCTCATAAGATGAAAGATAAGGAAAGGGATCCTCAAAGACCATCTAGATGGTCTCATAGGACCATAGGTAACAAAAGTGACCTCCAAAAGCCATCTAGATGGTCTCATAAGACGAAAGATAAGGAAAGGGATCCTCAAAGACCATCTAGATGGTCTCATAGGACCATAGGTAATAAAAGTAACCTCCAAAAGCCATCTAGATAGTCTCATAACACCATAGATAAGGAAAGGGATCCTCAAAGACCATCTAGATGGTCTCATAAGACCATAGGTAATAAAAGTGACCTCCAAAAGCCATCTAGATGGTCTCATGGCACCATAGATAAGGAAAGGGATCCTCAAAGACCATCTAGATGGTTTCATAAGACCATAGGTAAGGAAAGGGGCCCCAAAGTCCATCAAGACGATCTCATAAAACCATAGATAAGGAAATGGACCCTCAAAGGCCATCTAGATGGTCTCATATGACCATAAGTAACAAAAGTGACCTCCAAAAGCCATCTAGATGGTCTCATACGGCCGTAGCTAAGCAAACAGACCTCCAAAGACCATCTAGACGATCTCATAAGGCTATAGGTAAGCAAAGAGACCTCCAAAGACCAGGTAGACGTAGGTCAACCCTAAGTCTAAAGTTAAGGACAGGGGCCAGGTAAAAGACCTTGGAGGGCCACATCTGGCCCCTGGGCCTTAGTTTGGGGACCCCTGAGAGAGAGAGAGAGAGAGAGAGAGAGAGATAGATCCAGGATTGCTTTCATTGATTAAAAAGATACCATGAGAAGGACAGGAAAATATAAGGATGGATAGAGACAGAGAGAGATAAACGTATGCGAAGGAGAGAGAAAAATAGATGGAGAGAGAGAGAGCGATGGAATTGAACCAAACTTGGCACACAGAACTCCCATGACCAACAGGAAATACTGGAAGGGTTTGGTGGGCACTGACCTTGAGTTTTGGAGTTGTAGTTCACCTACACACAGAGAGCACTGTGGACTCAAACAATGATGGATCTGGACCCAAATGTAAACACTGGTGGAGTTCCGGGGGGAAAGACCTTGACATTTGGGAGTTGTAGTTGCTGGGATTTATGGTTCACCTACACTCAAAGAGCCCCTTGAACCTCACCAATGATAGAATTGGGCCAAACTTCCCACACAGAACCCCCAGGACCAACAGAAAATACTAGAGGGATTTTTTGTGTTCCTAAGACAGTCAGAAATATGTGTTTTCTGATGGTCTTTGGAGACCCCTCTGAAACCCACCTCGCGACCCCCTCCCCAGAGGTCTTGACCCGCAGGTTGAGGGAAACTGGATTAGATGAAGCAGTGGGAGACGTCTAGTTTCCACAGTTTCCACCTGCAATCCAGGTCAAATCCTGCCTTCCCACCCCGTGAATTAGTCTTTGCCTTCCAGCTGTGGGTAGACCAACTTGGGTCACTTCCACTATGTCATCTATTGCTGCTATAGCAATGTAAATTGGTAGAAAGGTAAGCAATGATAGTCTGAATAATCAAAATTTGTGCTTGCAGATCTGAAGGGGCTCTAATTTTTACTTCTCATAGACTTGGTAGGGGGATTAGGTTAACCAGACACAGACAGACAGACAGACAGACAGGTAGATCCCATGAAAAGGAAAGAAAGATGCATGGATGTATAGATGGAGACAGATAGCTAGACAGGACCCATAGAAAGGAAAGAAAGACAAAAGCCTTGCAAACAATCTCACAAGAAAAGCACTTCTGAGAGTTTGGTGGAGGCATGGACCGGAACATGGGCATGAGGCTCTGCTCTGGATTTCGCCACAGGAAGCTTTCCGGGAGACAACGAAAGAACACCCAAGAGCGGATAAGATGCAAGGACAAGATACAAGTTCACAGATAACCAACCCATGATGAAAACAAGAGAGGGATTGACGGAAGAAGGGTTCAAGATTGGATGGCTCGCTTATGGCCAATGGCATTTCAGTTAACCAGTTATGCTGTTCCTTAAAGGCGGAAGCAGCCCTAAAAATACACACAATCCGTTTGCACATGTGTTGTATCCCAGAGCTGGAACCCCTCTGACCTTAAAACGCCCCACCAGTTGAGTATTATCAGCAAGCAGTTTATTGAAGAATCTATAAAAGCCAAGCAATAACAAATGATATAAAAGTATAGTCCGAAAAGATAACTATTAGTCTATAACTTCTAAGGTACAAGGATAAAACACAAGGTACAAGTGGGTTGTTGTGCATTTTCCAGGCTGTCTGGCCATGTTCCAGAAGCATTCTCTCCTGATGTTTTGCCCACATCTATGGCAGGCATCCTCAGAGGTTGTAAGGTACAACCTCTGGGCAAAACGTCAGGAGAGAATGCTTCTGGAACATGGCCGGACAGCCTGGAACATTTATTTATTTACAGTATTTATATTCCGCCCTTCTCACCCCGAAGGGGACTCAGGGCGGATCACATTACACATATAAGGCACAGACATTCAGTGCCTTTAACATAGAACAAAGACAAGACAAACATAGGCTCCGAGCTGGCCTCAAACTCATTACCTCTTGGTCAGAGTGATTTGTTGCAGCTGGCTGCAGCTGGCTGCTCACCAGCCTGTGCCACAGCCCGGGCCGGAAAATGCACAACAACCCAGTTATTCCGGCCATGAAAGCCATCAACAACAGAAGGTACAAGGTTGCAAAATCCAGAAGCACAAGGCAGCGTAAAATCCCAATATTCAAAACATGAATTTAGCAAAACTGGAACCATGGAACTAGAAAACCACTTGGAATCACAGGACAGGAACTTGGCAAGACAGGAACCATGAAACTAGAAATCCACTTGGAATCACAGAGCAGGAACTTGGCAAGACTGGCATGAATAATCAACATTGACTACACTGAGGCAAAAAGCTTTTCCTTTTCACTTTTAAAGCCTTTCCTGTCTCTTGCAGTAAGAAGAACATGTTGGAGTATGGTTGTATTTGTATGGAATGTAAATCAAGTGTTTACTGCTGATGAGCAAGAGTGTGTATTTTTCAGTAATGAAATAGTTAACAGCAGGCTAGTTTTGACTGACAGCCTGTTGTGATTGCTATGACCTATCAGGCTTGATTTCCTGCCTTTGAGGGTTGGAACTTCCTCCGGACTGAGGAATGTTGTTTATCTTATCTGTGGTGTTCGGCTTGAGCATTCTCTGAAGATGGACTATGACTGCTATGCTCTGAAGCCGAGAAATGCAAACTGTAAATAGACATGTAAATAAAGTTAATCAGCAGTTGGACTTTGTCTGCTGGAGTGTTTGTTTGACCAGTGCTGTTTCTCAGCATGGGAATACAGTCTGGAGAAGGAGGTGAGACGAGGATGATGATTTTTGCACACCATTATCCCGTCAGAACACATTCCATTTCACTTTCCCACCAGATAACGATTTCCCTTCCCTCTTTTCCCCCGAAGACAGGCTGATCTTCGAAAGACATATGAACTCTCTCTTTGTTTACAAAAGTCTTGTTGTCTATCTTCAAGCTCATTAACTTCTACATCTGCATCTGACAAATCTTCCTCAAAAAAACAATTTTCAGAGAAAACCTGCGGAAGGCCTCTCTCAGGAATGTGGCCTTGAACATCCTCCTTATGTTCTGCAGAAACCTCAGGCTTGAAGTCAGGCCTGTCAATAAACCCATAATCCCCATTGTGATCAAACACAGGCCTAGAAACCTCATTGACATCAGACACATCAGACACTATCACAGGCTGGACTACAACAACGTCTCCATTGGTTTTGAAATACCAAATACATGCAAATTGATACCAAAGTATTAAAGAACCTAATGAGTTTGGAAAACATGGAGGAGGAGGAGGAGGAGGAGGAGGAGGAAAAGGATTTGAGCTAAGACAGGTCACACTCTCTCAGCCTCAGAGTGTGGCCATGGCAGATATAAAAATAAACTAAAATATAATATAATAATAATGAAATAATAAAATAAAATAATTTAATTAATTACAGTAGAGTCTCACATATCCAACTTTCGCTTATCCAACATTCTGTATTATCCAACGCAGTCTGCCTTTTAGTAGTCAATGTTTTTCTAGTCAATGTTTTCAATACATTGCAATGTTTTGGTGCTAAAGTCATAAATACAGTAATTACTACATAACATTATTGTATATTGAACTGCTTTTTCTATCATTTTGTTGTAAAACATGACATTTTGGTTCTTAATTTGTAAAATCATAACCTAATTTGATGTTTAATAGGCTTTTCCTTAGTCCATCCTTATTATCCAACATTTTCGCTTATCCAACGTTCTGCCGGCCTGTTTATGTTGGATAAGTGAGACTCTACTGTAATCAATAAAATAGCAAAATAATAAAATAATAATACAATAAAATGAAATAATGAAACACTGCGATAAAATAATATACAGTAGAGTCTCGCTTATCCAACGTAAACGGGCCAGCAGAATGTTGGATAAGTGAATATGTTGGATAATAAGGAGAGATTATGGAAAAGCCTATTAAACATCAAATTAGGTTATGATTTGACAAATTAAGCACCAAAACATCATGTTATACAACAAATTTGACAGAAAAAGTAGTTCATTACACATTAATGCTATGTGGTAATTACTGTATTTACGAATTTAGCACCAAAATATCATGATATATTGAAAACATTGACTACAAAAATGTGTTGGATAATCCAGAACGTTGGATAAGTGAGTGTTGGATAAGTGAGACTCTACTGTATAATTTAATAGCTTAAGTAATAAAATAACAAAATAATAAAATAAAATAAAATAGCAAAATAGAATAATAATACAATAAAATATAATAATATAATGAAATAATGAAAACATAATATATAAATACACAGAATAATAAAATAATATAATAAAATATTGTAATAAATTAATATAATGAAATAATATAATACACTAAAATAATAATACAACAAAATAAAATATAATAATATAATGAAATACTACAATATACAAAAACATACATAGAATAATAAAATAATAAAATAAATTAACAAAATAACATAAATTATGCAAAGTAAACTACTATACAAAATAAATAAAATTAAATAAAAATATAAAACAAATTGAAAGACTTTGCAGGGCTGCCTCTTCCCAATACACTTGCCTTTGCAAAATATAAAATAAAACAAAAATAAATCTAAAAGCTCCCTTGTTCCCAAATGCCTCCCTAAAAGGCCATGGGGGTACATAGAGGGCATCTAGACCATCTTTAGGGCTTTCTTTGGCCGTTTTAGTCCCCGGGGAGACCTTATTTTAAGAACAAGAAGTGACCTAACTTCCTGCTCGCTTCCTTTTGCAAAAAACAGTTTCGCTGGGACTTAAATTAGCCCAAAAACCGCTCCAAAAATGTGGTAAGAACGCCCTCCAAGAGGGCTCCACATTAGTATTACTATTTACTTTCTTTTTATTATTTTAATAGCAGCCTTGAGTCACATCCTGAAAGGGCTATAAATGGACAGGACAACTACAACAACAACCACAGCAAATAATTCCCCTTTTCTAACAATATTAACGTAAATAACAAACTCTAGCAGATATGAATAGCTTACTATATTCCTGAATGGGGATGGGATAGATGGCCTTTGGGGGTCCCTTTATCAGAGACCCATGACTTTCTATATTCCTGAATGGGGATGAGATAGATGACCTCTGGGGACCCCTTCCCTGGAACCAAACTCTTATCAGAAACCCATGGTTTCCTATATTCCTGAATGGGGATGGGATAGATGGCCTTTGGGGGTCCTTTTACTGGAACCAAAACCTCTCAGAGACAAATGGCGTGCTATTTTCCTGAATGGGGGTGGGATAGATGGCCTTTGGGGAAACTTTCCTGGAACCAAACTCTACCAGATACTCATGGCTTACTATATTCCTGAATGGGGATGGAATATATGGCCTTGGGGTTCCCTTTATCAGATACCAATGGCTTACTATATTCCTGAATGGAGATGGGATAGATGGCCTTTGGAGGTCCCTTTACTACAGACCCATAGCTTGCTATATTCCTGAATGAGGACAGGATAGATGGCCTTTGGGGGTCCCCTTTCTGGAACCAAACTTATCAGATATCCATGACATATTATATTCCTGAATGGGGACAGGATAGATGGCCTTTGGGGGTCCCTTTATTAGATACCAATGGCTTACTATATTCCTGAATGGGGATGGGATAGATGGTCTTTGGGGGTCCCTTTCCTGGAACCAAACTCTATCCAATGACCATGGCTTGCTAGATTCCTGAATGAGGATGGGATAGATGGCCTTTGGGGGTCCCTTTTTTAGATACCAATGGCTTGCTATATTCCTGAATGGGGATGGGATAGATGGCCTTTGGAGGGCCTTTTCCTGGAACCAAACTCTATCAGAGATCCACAGCTTGCTATATTCCTGAATGGTGATGGGATAGATGGCCTTTGGGGGTCCCTTTTCTGCATCAAACTCTATCCGATGACCATGGCTTGCTAGATTCCTGAATGAGGATAGGACAGATGGCCTTTGGGTGCCCCTTTCCTGGAACCAAACTCTATCAGATATCCATGGCATATTATATTCCTGGATGGGGACGGGATAGATGGGCTTTGGGGGTCCCTTTATCAGATACCAATTGCTTACTATATTCCTGGATGGGGACGGGATAGATAGCATTTGGAGGTCCCTTTCCTGCAACCAAACTCTATCAGAAACTCATAGCTTGCTATATTCCTGAATGGGGATGGGATAGATGGCCTTTGGGGGTCCCTTTTCTGCATCAAACTCTATCCGATGACCATGGCTTGCTAGATTACTGAATGAGGATAGGACAGATGGCCTTTCGGTGCTCCTTTCCTGGAACCAAACTCTAACAGATATCCATGGCATATTATATTCCTGGATGGGGATGGGATAGATGGCCTTTGGGGGTCCCTTTATTAGATACCAATGGCTTACTATATTCCTGAATGGGGATGGGATAGATGGCCTTAGGAGGTCCCTTTCCTGAATCAAACTCTATACGATGACCATGGCTTGCTAGATTCCTTAATGATAGGATAGATGGCTTTTAGGGGTCCCTTTACTGGAACCAAACTCTATCAGAGATCCATAGCTTACTATACTCCTGAATGGGGATGTGATAGATGGCCTTTGGGGTTCCCTTTATCAGATACTAATGCTTACTATATCCCTGAATGGAGATGGGATAGATGACTTTGGAGGTCCCTTTACTAGAGACCCATAGCTTGCTATATTCCTGAATGAGGATGGGATAGATGGCCTTTGGGGTCCCTTTATCAGAGACCCATGGCTTCCTATATCCCTGAATGGGGATGGGATATATGGCCTTTGGAGGTCCCTTTACTAGAGACCCATAGCTTGCTATATTCCTGAATGGAGATGGGATAGATGGCCTTTGGGGGTCCCTTTACTAGAGACCCATAGCTTGCTATATTCCTGAATGAGGACAGGATAAATGGCCTTTGGGTGCCCCCTTCCTGGAACCAAACTCTATCAGATATCCATGGCATATTATATTCCAGAATGGGGACAGGACAGATGGTCTTTGGGGGTCCCTTTATTAGATACCAATGGCTTACTATATTCCTGGATGGGGACAGGATAGATGTCCTTTGAGGGTCCCTTTACCAGAGACCCAAGACTTGCTATATCCCTGAATGGGGACGGGATAGATGGCCTTTGGGGTCCCTTTATTAGATACCCATGGTTTGCTATATTCCTGAATGGGGATGGGATAGATGGCCTTTGGGGTCCCTTTACTAGAGACCCATGGCTTGCTATATTCCTGAATGGGGATGGGATAGATGGCCTTTGGGGTCCCTTTATTAGATACCCATGGCTTGCTATATTCCTGAATGGGGATGGGATAGATGGCCTTTGGGGTCCCTTTATTAGAGACCCATGGCTTGCTATATTCCTGAATGGGGATGGGATAGATGGCCTTTGGGGTCCCTTTATTAGATACCCATGGCTTGCTATATTCCTGAATGGGGATGGGATAGATGGCCTTTGGGGTCCCTTTATTAGATACCCATGGCTTGCTATATTCCTGAATGGGGATGGGATAGATGGCCTTTGGGGTCCCTTTACTAGAGACCCATGGCTTGCTATATTCCTGAATGGGGATGGGATAGATGGCCTTTGGGGTCCCTTTATTAGATACCCATGATTTGCTATATTCCTGAATGGGGATGGGATAGATGGCCTTTGGGGTCCCTTTATTAGATACCCATGGCTTGCTATATTCCTGAATGGGGATGGGATAGATGGCCTTTGGGGTCCCTTTATTAGATACCCATGGCTTGCTATATTCCTGAATGGGGATGGGATAGATGGCCTTTGGGGTCCCTTTATTAGATACCCATGATTTGCTATATTCCTGAATGGGGATGGGATAGATGGCCTTTGGGGTCCCTTTATTAGAGACCCATGGCTTGCTATATTCCTGAATGGGGATGGGATAGATGGCCTTTGGGGTCCCTTTATTAGATACCCATGGCTTGCTATATTCCTGAATGGGGATGGGATAGATGGCCTTTGGGGTCCCTTTATTAGATACCCATGATTTGCTATATTCCTGAATGGGGATGGGATAGATGGCCTTTGGGGTCCCTTTATTAGAGACCCATGGCTTGCTATATTCCTGAATGGGGATGGGATAGATGGCCTTTGGGGTCCCTTTATTAGATACCCATGGCTTGCTATATTCCTGAATGGGGATGGGATAGATGGCCTTTGGGGTCCCTTTATTAGATACCCATGGCTTGCTATATTCCTGAATGGGGATGGGATAGATGGCCTTTGGGGTCCCTTTATTAGATACCCATGGCTTGCTATATTCCTGAATGGGGATGGGATAGATGGCCTTTGGGGTCCCTTTATTAGAGACCCATGGCTTGCTATATTCCTGAATGGGGATGGGATAGATGGCCTTTGGGGTCCCTTTATTAGAGACCCATGGCTTGCTATATTCCTGAATGGGGATGGGATAGATGGCCTTTGGGGTCCCTTTACTAGAGACCCATGGCTTGCTATATTCCTGAATGGGGATGGGATAGATGGCCTTTGGGGTCCCTTTATCAGAGACCCATGGCTTCCTATATCCCTGAATGGGGATGGGATATATGGCCTTTGGAGGTCCCTTTACTAGAGACCCATAGCTTGCTATATTCCTGAATGAGGACAGGATAAATGGCCTTTGGGTGCCCCCTTCCTGGAACCAAACTCTATCAGATATCCATGGCATATTATATTCCAGAATGGGGACAGGACAGATGGTCTTTGGGGGTCCCTTTATTAGATACCAATGGCTTACTATATTCCTGGATGGGGACAGGATAGATGTCCTTTGAGGGTCCCTTTACCAGAGACCCAAGACTTGCTATATCCCTGAATGGGGACGGGATAGATGGTCTTTGGGGTTCCCCTTTCCTGGAACCAAGCCCTATGAACCCTGAAGACCTGCAATACACTTGTAAGCTTCAGGGATCTTCCTAAATCCTACCCAGCCCACTTCCTGCATTTTTCAAACCCGAAACAGCAATTAAAGGCATTTAAAAATCCCAAAAAATACGGGCAATGCACCAACCTGGCTGTCTTTGGCTGTCTTTTTCCGCAGCTTTTGGACTGGACTCCCAACCTGGACTCCCTGCTCGCCTTTGGCCGAAAACTTCCGCCCTGGCCTTTGGGGGATTTCTGCTTGCAAGGCCTTTCCTTTTGCCGAAAACCGCAGATGAGGAACTGGACTGAAAGCAGAGAGAAGCAAAGGAAGGGTGTTAACAAAGTCACGCTGGCTGCGGAGAAGCAAAATAGACGCTGTGACAAATGGGGAAAGAAGAAGGCCTTTGCCCTCCAAGGAAGGTCTTGGGACAGAGAAGCAATTCCAGAATGATTGACCAAGGCGATGGGAGCCTGGGAGTTGTAGTTTTTCAGGCTCTTCAGCCTCCTCTGCTGAGCAATCCCCAACATAAATTATTATTTTTATTACTTTATTGTATGACACAGCAAACAAGATAGACATGCTGGATTTCGTATCACAAAATCACAAGTCAAACACTTCCCAAGTGTCTAGGACTGTGTGATGTATTTTCGGATGATGCGTGCAGATCCCAGCAGGGTGGCCTTTTGCAGTTGGCAGATCGTGATTTTGTCAATGTCTATTGTTTCCAAATGCCGGCTGAGATCTTTTGGCACGGCACCCAGTGTGCCCATCACCACCGGGACCACCTGCACTGGTTTCTGCCAGAGTCTTTGAAGTTCAGTCTTGAGGTCCTGACAGCGGCTGAGTTTTTCCTGTTGTTTTTCGTCAATGCAACTGTCACCTGGGATGGCGACATCAATGATCCAAACCTTTTTCTTTTCCACAACTGTGATGTCTGGTGTGTTGTGTTCCAGAACTTTGTCAGTCTGGATTCGGAAGTCCCACAGTATCTTTGCGTGCTCATTTTCCAATACTTTTGCAGGTTTGTGATCCCACCAGTTCTTTACTGCTGGGAGGTGGTACTTGAGGCATAAGTTCCAATGAATCATTTGGGCCACAGAGTTGTGCCTCTGTTTGTAGTCTGTCTGTGCGATTTTCTTACAGCAGCTGAGGATATGATCCATGGTTTCGTTGGTTTCCTTGCATAGTCTGCATTTTGGGTCATCAGCTGATTATTATTATTATTATTATTATTATTATTATTATTATTATTATTATTATATTTTACATGTGCATAACATCACAGTATACATGCACATTAGGCCGAAGTGTCTGGGATTCATCTCTGAATATCAGGCTCTTCCAAGGGTCTGGGATAATAGTGGTATTTTTGCAGAGTGTGCGCAGTTCCGAGAAGTGCTGCCTTTCTTTTGCAGCATGTGGATTGATATTCTATCCAAACGAAGGATTTTAAGTGCTTCAAACTATAGGAAATAATCCACTTTAACTGCCATGGTGCAATGCTCTATAACAGGGGTCCCCAAACTAAGGCCCGGGGGCCGGATGCGGCCCTCCAAGGTCATTTACCTGGCCCCCGCCCTCATTTATAATATAATATTTTTATATCAGTTTTAATAATATAATATATTATATATACATATGATAATATTATCGTTATACAATGTAATACTAATAATAATACCATATAATAATATTAATTACATGTTATATATTACATATAATATTACAGTATAGTGGTATAGTTCAATATAGTAATATATAATGCTAATATTGTGCTATGCTAATAATATAATATATTATATGTACATACATCTGCTCTGAGTTCCCTTCGGGGTGAGAAGGGTGGGATATAAATGTAGTAAATAAATGTAGTAAATGAATAAATAAATAATTTTAGACTTAGGCTCGCCCACTTGACTTGAAGGCACACAACAACAACAACAACAACAACAACAACAACAATCCTAATTAACTTGACTATCTCATTGGCCTGATAGGTTTATGTTGGTTAAAATTGTTTTCATTTTAAAATATTTTATTGTTCTTTCATTGTTGTTGTTTTGCACTACAAATAAGACATGTGCAGTGTGCATAGGGATTTGTTCGTATTTCTTTTTCAAATGATAATTTGGCCCTTTAACAGTCTGAAGGATTGTGGACCGGCCCCCTGCTTAAAAAGTTTGAGGACCCCTGCTCTATAACCTTGCGAGTTGCAGTTTCACACGGACTTCATTTTGGTTGTTGTATGTCTTTCGGGCTGTGTGGCCATGTTCCAGAAGGACTTCATTTTTCTCTGCTAACAAACTGCAAAATCCCAGTATGCCATGGCAGTTAAAGTAGTGCCAGGCTGCATCAATTCTGGAAAACCAGCATATCTATCTTGCTTGCTGTGTCATACAACGTCGTTGTGTCAATAATAGTAATTACAGTAGAGTCTCACTTATCCAACATAAACGGGCCGGCAGAACGTTGGATAAGCGAATATGTTGGATAATAAGGAGGGATGAAGGAGAAGTCTATTAAACATCAAATTAGGTTATGATTTTACAAATTAAGCACCAAAACATCATGTTAAACAACAAATTTGACCAAAAAAAGTAGTTCAATATGCAGTAATGCTACTTAGCAGTTACTGTATTTATGAATTTAGCACCAAAATATCACGATGTATTGAAAACATTGACTACAAAAATGCGTTGGATAATCCAGAACGTTGGATAAGCGAGTGTTGGATAAGTGAGACTCTACTGTATAATAATAATATTCCAGACCCTTGGAAGAGCCTGATATTCAGAGACGAATCCCAGACACTTGGACCTAATGTGCATGTATACTGTGATGTTATGTACATGTAAAATATAATAATAATAATAATAATAATAATAATAATAATAATAATAATAATAATAATATATCCCAGGCCCTTGGGAAGAGACTGTTATTCAGAAGCGAACCCCAGACACTTGGACTTCATGTGCTTTGTGGTTATAACAAGTACATATGTTTATTATCCACCTGTCCTTGCTAACCCCTGCCTTGAAGTTTGCAAGAAGGGTTCCCTTCTCTTCTCCCTTCTCATCTACACTGCAGAACGAATGCAGCTTGACACCACTTTTAAGTGCCATGGATCAATGCTATAGAGCCCTGGGAGTTGTAGTTTGGGGAGGCAGAGACGGCTAAACTACAACAAGGATGCCACACTCTATAGAGCAGTGATGGCCAACCTATGACACGCATGTCAGCACTGACACGCCTAGCCATCTTTGCTGACACGCTGCCGCTTGCAGATTGATTGCATGACTATGTCTTTTGTGGCCAAATTTGGTGTGATTTGGTCCAGTGGTTTTGTTGTTTACTCCATGGGAATTATGCACATTACATATATATATATATAATAATATAATAATATAATAATATACTACAATAATAATAGAATGATTATATATATATGTGTGTGTGTGTGTATACACACACACACACACACATATATATAATCATTCTATTATTATTGTAGTATATTATTATATTATTACTATTATATTATTATTATATTATTCATTGCTCATGACTACATTGAAACTAGAATGGAGAGAAATCAGCATGGAAACTGCAAGGGGTACCATAGATTGTTGTACATGGAAATAATGGTAGTAAATAGTTTTTGATTTATTAAATACAGTTATATACAGTAGAGTCTCACTTATCCAATTTAAACGGGCCGGCAGAAGCTTGGATAAGCGAATATCGTGGATAATAAGGAGGGATTAAGGAAAAGCCTATTAAACATCAAATTAGGTTATGATTTTACAAATTAAGCACCAAAGCATCATGTTATACAACAAATTTGACAGAAAAAGTAGTTCAATATGCAGTAATGTTATGTTGTAATTACTGTATTTACGAATTTAGCACCAAAATACCACGATATATTGAAAACATTGACTACAAAAATGGCTTGGATAATCCAGAAGCTTGGATAAGCGAGTGTTGGATAAGTGAGACTCTACTGTATTATGGACCAAATCACACCGAATTTGGCCACAAAAGACATAGTCATCCAATCAATCTGCATGTGACAGCGTGTCAGCAAAATTGGCTAGGCGTGTCAGTGCTGACACGCGTGTCATAGGTTGGCCATCACTGTTCTAGACAGTGCAATGAATGCAGTTTGCCATGGTAGTTAAAGGCGAGGTCAAACTGCATTCATTGCACCGTCTAGATGCACTCTTGGGAACCCGACGCAGGAGCAAATGGGTGGCCCCAAAAGACAAAGGCATCCCAGTCCGGAGTGGGATCGGAAACAGAGGTCCCATTCAGACGCTGTCTGCGCTCGACTATTATCTCTGCAGCCACGGAGGCTGCAAAGCAAACGGGGGCAAACGGGAAACTGGAATTCCCAGCCGGGCCGAACAATGGGGCCTTCTCTGCCCTGCAGAAAACAACCCTGTTTTGGAGGGCAAAGCCTGGCCTTTCCCTCGAGGTCTTCGTTGCAAGAAACTCCAGAAAGTGGACAAGGAGGAGCAAGAAGAGGAGGAGGCTTGGTTCAAAGGCTTGCCTACAACATACATTATTAGTATTATTGCTATTGTTGTCGTCACCATCGTCGTCATCTCTCTCTATATAAACATAATACAACACTATGTAACATACCGGTAGTTTGTTCCTGGTTTGAAAGTATTATTTCCTGTTTAATTGCACAGTCCTTACTTTAAAAGTAGTTGTTCTACTCCAGAAACTTCGTTTTTGTGCCACAAACTATTCTGAATTGGTTGAGTCTCGATGGTGAGATACTGAATGATAGCAAAATGTGCTGCATGATGTCCCTTCCAGTTTAATACACTTTTAATAATAATAAATAATAAATAAAAATTCCATTGTTTTTATGATAGAACCAACTAGGAAATGACATTGAGAACCCAGGAACAAAAATCGTGTAACGTAATCTAAATATCTATGTTTATAGAACTCCGTAGAACCCCAAATGTCTATGTTTTTAGAACCTCATGGACCCCAAATTTCTATGTTTATAGAACTCCGTGGAACCCAAATTTTTACATTTATGGAACTCCATGAACCCCAAATGTCTGTTTATAGAACCCCAGAAACCCCAAATTTCTACATTTATTGAACTTCATGAACCCCAAATTTGTATGTTTATACAACTCCAAGGACCCCAAATTTCTACGTTTATAGAACTCCATGAACCCCAAATTTCTATGTTTATGGAACTCCATGAACCCCAAATTTCTATGTTTATAGAACTCCATGGACCCCAAATTTCTATGTTTATGGAACTCCATGAACCCCAAATGTCTATGTTTATAGAACTCCATGAACCCCTAATTTCTATGTTTATGGAACTCCATGAACCCCAAATTTATATATTTATACAACTCCATGGACCCCAAATTTCTATGTTTATGGAACTCCATGAACCCCAAATGTATAAGTTTATGGAACTTTATGAACCCCAAATTTATAAGTTTATGGAACTTCATGAACCCCAAATTTATATATTTATACAACTCCATGGACCCCAAATTTCTATGTTTATACAACTCAATGAACCCCAAATTTCTATGTTTATGGATCTTCATGAACCCCAAATTTCTATTTTTATGGAACTCCATGAACCCCAACTTTCTATGTTTATGGAACTCCATGAACCACAATTTTCTATGTTTATGGATCTTCATGAACCCCAAATTTCTATGTTTTTAGAACCCCATGAACCACAAATTTCTATGTTTATGGAACTCCATGGACCCCAAATTTCTATGTTTATGGAACTTCACGAACCCCAAATTTCTACGTTTAGGGAACTTCATGAACCCCAAATTTCTACATTTATACAAATCCATGGACCCCAAATTTGTACATCTATGGAACTCCATGGACCCCAAATTTCTATGTTTATGGAACTCCATGAACCCACAAATCTTATTTTATGGAGCTCCATGAACCCCCAAAATGCTACGGTACTCTATGGAGTGCCATTAATTCCCAAAATGCTATTATTATTATTATTATTATTATTATTATTATTATTATTATTATCATCATCATCATCATCATCATCATCGAGCTCCATGAATTCCAAAATCCTACTTTTATGGAGGCATTTTGCTTGTATTTTGTTGTCCGAAAACACCCCCAGAGCACTGCTCCCCGATCCTGCTTCTCTGGCCATTGCAATCTATATTTGAAAACATGTGAGAAGCAGATTGAGTTGGTAGGAAAAGTTCTGCCCTGCCGCCCATTACTATGACAACACCGAAAACGCTTATATAATCCTCCTCCTCCTCCCACAGCCACCCGAAATGCTCTTAATGAAAGGCAAGCAATGTCTCCTCTTTCTTTGGAGCAAAGCAGGCCTATTGCTCCTACAGCCTCACCATACTACAACTCCCAAGACTCTGTTGCACTCCAGGAGAAAGTCAGTCCAACCTAGAATAATACAATCAATTATATTGATTATTCAAGGTTGGATGAGCATCTATCCGGAGCGCTGGACTAGACTACCTTTGGGAAGCCCTTCCAACTCTAGCGGAATAAACTAGATGGCCATCTGTCGGGAGGGCTTGGATGGTGCCTTCCTGCCTTCCTTCCGGCCTTTAGAAGTCACTTTCAAAATAATTACAATTTAAAATACTTGAATCCTGCCCTATACAATGAAACCTCTGATGACTTAACAGCAAAATGCATTGTAGAACAAATGCACTTGGAACTGCCCTGGCTCAATGCTATGGAGCCCTGGGAGTTGTAGTTTCACAAAGTCCTTTAGCCTTCTCTGTCAAAAAGTGAGGGTGCCTTTCCAAACTAGAAATCCCAATTCACTACAACATAACTGCGGTGTCAAAACTGCATCAAATGCAGGATTGCCTTCATACACAGCTAGATAGATATAGATAGATATAGATAGATAGATAGATAGATAGATAGATAGATAGATAGATAGATAGATAGACAGACAGACAGACAGACAGACAGACAGACAGATAGATCAGGGTCCTCAAACTTTTTAAGTGGAGGGCCGATTCACAGTCCCTCAGACTGTTGGGGGGCCGGACTAGGATGAAATAGTCCAAAATTAGGATTGTTGTTGTTGTGTGCCTTCAAGTCATTTCTGACTTAGGTCAACCCTAAGTCTAAAGTTTAGGACAGAGGCCAGGTCAATGACCTTGGGGGGCCGCATCCAGCCCATGCACCTTAGTTTGGGGATCCCTGATCTAAATGATCTCATAAGACCATAGGTAAGCAAAGAGACCTTCAAAGACCATCTAGATGGTCTCGTAAGACCATAGGTAAGGAAAGTGACCTCCAAAAGCCATCTAGATGGTCTCATAAGACGAAAGATAAGGAAAGGGATCCTCAAAGACCATCTAGATGGTCTCATAGGACCATAGGTAATAAAAGTGACCTCCAAAAGCCATCTAGATGGTCTCATAAGATGAAAGATAAGGAAAGGGATCCTCAAAGACCATCTAGATGGTCTCATAGGACCATAGGTAACAAAAGTGACCTCCAAAAGCCATCTAGATGGTCTCATAAGACGAAAGATAAGGAAAGGGATCCTCAAAGACCATCTAGATGGTCTCATAGGACCATAGGTAATAAAAGTAACCTCCAAAAGCCATCTAGATAGTCTCATAACACCATAGATAAGGAAAGGGATCCTCAAAGACCATCTAGATGGTCTCATAAGACCATAGGTAATAAAAGTGACCTCCAAAAGCCATCTAGATGGTCTCATGGCACCATAGATAAGGAAAGGGATCCTCAAAGACCATCTAGATGGTTTCATAAGACCATAGGTAAGGAAAGGGGCCCCAAAGTCCATCAAGACGATCTCATAAAACCATAGATAAGGAAATGGACCCTCAAAGGCCATCTAGATGGTCTCATATGACCATAAGTAACAAAAGTGACCTCCAAAAGCCATCTAGATGGTCTCATACGGCCGTAGCTAAGCAAACAGACCTCCAAAGACCATCTAGACGATCTCATAAGGCTATAGGTAAGCAAAGAGACCTCCAAAGACCAGGTAGACGTAGGTCAACCCTAAGTCTAAAGTTAAGGACAGGGGCCAGGTAAAAGACCTTGGAGGGCCACATCTGGCCCCTGGGCCTTAGTTTGGGGACCCCTGAGAGAGAGAGAGAGAGAGAGAGAGAGAGATAGATCCAGGATTGCTTTCATTGATTAAAAAGATACCATGAGAAGGACAGGAAAATATAAGGATGGATAGAGACAGAGAGAGATAAACGTATGCGAAGGAGAGAGAAAAATAGATGGAGAGAGAGAGAGCGATGGAATTGAACCAAACTTGGCACACAGAACTCCCATGACCAACAGGAAATACTGGAAGGGTTTGGTGGGCACTGACCTTGAGTTTTGGAGTTGTAGTTCACCTACACACAGAGAGCACTGTGGACTCAAACAATGATGGATCTGGACCCAAATGTAAACACTGGTGGAGTTCCGGGGGGAAAGACCTTGACATTTGGGAGTTGTAGTTGCTGGGATTTATGGTTCACCTACACTCAAAGAGCCCCTTGAACCTCACCAATGATAGAATTGGGCCAAACTTCCCACACAGAACCCCCAGGACCAACAGAAAATACTAGAGGGATTTTTTGTGTTCCTAAGACAGTCAGAAATATGTGTTTTCTGATGGTCTTTGGAGACCCCTCTGAAACCCACCTCGCGACCCCCTCCCCAGAGGTCTTGACCCGCAGGTTGAGGGAAACTGGATTAGATGAAGCAGTGGGAGACGTCTAGTTTCCACAGTTTCCACCTGCAATCCAGGTCAAATCCTGCCTTCCCACCCCGTGAATTAGTCTTTGCCTTCCAGCTGTGGGTAGACCAACTTGGGTCACTTCCACTATGTCATCTATTGCTGCTATAGCAATGTAAATTGGTAGAAAGGTAAGCAATGATAGTCTGAATAATCAAAATTTGTGCTTGCAGATCTGAAGGGGCTCTAATTTTTACTTCTCATAGACTTGGTAGGGGGATTAGGTTAACCAGACACAGACAGACAGACAGACAGACAGGTAGATCCCATGAAAAGGAAAGAAAGATGCATGGATGTATAGATGGAGACAGATAGCTAGACAGGACCCATAGAAAGGAAAGAAAGACAAAAGCCTTGCAAACAATCTCACAAGAAAAGCACTTCTGAGAGTTTGGTGGAGGCATGGACCGGAACATGGGCATGAGGCTCTGCTCTGGATTTCGCCACAGGAAGCTTTCCGGGAGACAACGAAAGAACACCCAAGAGCGGATAAGATGCAAGGACAAGATACAAGTTCACAGATAACCAACCCATGATGAAAACAAGAGAGGGATTGACGGAAGAAGGGTTCAAGATTGGATGGCTCGCTTATGGCCAATGGCATTTCAGTTAACCAGTTATGCTGTTCCTTAAAGGCGGAAGCAGCCCTAAAAATACACACAATCCGTTTGCACATGTGTTGTATCCCAGAGCTGGAACCCCTCTGACCTTAAAACGCCCCACCAGTTGAGTATTATCAGCAAGCAGTTTATTGAAGAATCTATAAAAGCCAAGCAATAACAAATGATATAAAAGTATAGTCCGAAAAGATAACTATTAGTCTATAACTTCTAAGGTACAAGGATAAAACACAAGGTACAAGTGGGTTGTTGTGCATTTTCCAGGCTGTCTGGCCATGTTCCAGAAGCATTCTCTCCTGATGTTTTGCCCACATCTATGGCAGGCATCCTCAGAGGTTGTAAGGTACAACCTCTGGGCAAAACGTCAGGAGAGAATGCTTCTGGAACATGGCCGGACAGCCTGGAACATTTATTTATTTACAGTATTTATATTCCGCCCTTCTCACCCCGAAGGGGACTCAGGGCGGATCACATTACACATATAAGGCACAGACATTCAGTGCCTTTAACATAGAACAAAGACAAGACAAACATAGGCTCCGAGCTGGCCTCAAACTCATTACCTCTTGGTCAGAGTGATTTGTTGCAGCTGGCTGCAGCTGGCTGCTCACCAGCCTGTGCCACAGCCCGGGCCGGAAAATGCACAACAACCCAGTTATTCCGGCCATGAAAGCCATCAACAACAGAAGGTACAAGGTTGCAAAATCCAGAAGCACAAGGCAGCGTAAAATCCCAATATTCAAAACATGAATTTAGCAAAACTGGAACCATGGAACTAGAAAACCACTTGGAATCACAGGACAGGAACTTGGCAAGACAGGAACCATGAAACTAGAAATCCACTTGGAATCACAGAGCAGGAACTTGGCAAGACTGGCATGAATAATCAACATTGACTACACTGAGGCAAAAAGCTTTTCCTTTTCACTTTTAAAGCCTTTCCTGTCTCTTGCAGTAAGAAGAACATGTTGGAGTATGGTTGTATTTGTATGGAATGTAAATCAAGTGTTTACTGCTGATGAGCAAGAGTGTGTATTTTTCAGTAATGAAATAGTTAACAGCAGGCTAGTTTTGACTGACAGCCTGTTGTGATTGCTATGACCTATCAGGCTTGATTTCCTGCCTTTGAGGGTTGGAACTTCCTCCGGACTGAGGAATGTTGTTTATCTTATCTGTGGTGTTCGGCTTGAGCATTCTCTGAAGATGGACTATGACTGCTATGCTCTGAAGCCGAGAAATGCAAACTGTAAATAGACATGTAAATAAAGTTAATCAGCAGTTGGACTTTGTCTGCTGGAGTGTTTGTTTGACCAGTGCTGTTTCTCAGCATGGGAATACAGTCTGGAGAAGGAGGTGAGACGAGGATGATGATTTTTGCACACCATTATCCCGTCAGAACACATTCCATTTCACTTTCCCACCAGATAACGATTTCCCTTCCCTCTTTTCCCCCGAAGACAGGCTGATCTTCGAAAGACATATGAACTCTCTCTTTGTTTACAAAAGTCTTGTTGTCTATCTTCAAGCTCATTAACTTCTACATCTGCATCTGACAAATCTTCCTCAAAAAAACAATTTTCAGAGAAAACCTGCGGAAGGCCTCTCTCAGGAATGTGGCCTTGAACATCCTCCTTATGTTCTGCAGAAACCTCAGGCTTGAAGTCAGGCCTGTCAATAAACCCATAATCCCCATTGTGATCAAACACAGGCCTAGAAACCTCATTGACATCAGACACATCAGACACTATCACAGGCTGGACTACAACAACGTCTCCATTGGTTTTGAAATACCAAATACATGCAAATTGATACCAAAGTATTAAAGAACCTAATGAGTTTGGAAAACATGGAGGAGGAGGAGGAGGAGGAGGAGGAGGAAAAGGATTTGAGCTAAGACAGGTCACACTCTCTCAGCCTCAGAGTGTGGCCATGGCAGATATAAAAATAAACTAAAATATAATATAATAATAATGAAATAATAAAATAAAATAATTTAATTAATTACAGTAGAGTCTCACATATCCAACTTTCGCTTATCCAACATTCTGTATTATCCAACGCAGTCTGCCTTTTAGTAGTCAATGTTTTTCTAGTCAATGTTTTCAATACATTGCAATGTTTTGGTGCTAAAGTCATAAATACAGTAATTACTACATAACATTATTGTATATTGAACTGCTTTTTCTATCATTTTGTTGTAAAACATGACATTTTGGTTCTTAATTTGTAAAATCATAACCTAATTTGATGTTTAATAGGCTTTTCCTTAGTCCATCCTTATTATCCAACATTTTCGCTTATCCAACGTTCTGCCGGCCTGTTTATGTTGGATAAGTGAGACTCTACTGTAATCAATAAAATAGCAAAATAATAAAATAATAATACAATAAAATGAAATAATGAAACACTGCGATAAAATAATATACAGTAGAGTCTCGCTTATCCAACGTAAACGGGCCAGCAGAATGTTGGATAAGTGAATATGTTGGATAATAAGGAGAGATTATGGAAAAGCCTATTAAACATCAAATTAGGTTATGATTTGACAAATTAAGCACCAAAACATCATGTTATACAACAAATTTGACAGAAAAAGTAGTTCATTACACATTAATGCTATGTGGTAATTACTGTATTTACGAATTTAGCACCAAAATATCATGATATATTGAAAACATTGACTACAAAAATGTGTTGGATAATCCAGAACGTTGGATAAGTGAGTGTTGGATAAGTGAGACTCTACTGTATAATTTAATAGCTTAAGTAATAAAATAACAAAATAATAAAATAAAATAAAATAGCAAAATAGAATAATAATACAATAAAATATAATAATATAATGAAATAATGAAAACATAATATATAAATACACAGAATAATAAAATAATATAATAAAATATTGTAATAAATTAATATAATGAAATAATATAATACACTAAAATAATAATACAACAAAATAAAATATAATAATATAATGAAATACTACAATATACAAAAACATACATAGAATAATAAAATAATAAAATAAATTAACAAAATAACATAAATTATGCAAAGTAAACTACTATACAAAATAAATAAAATTAAATAAAAATATAAAACAAATTGAAAGACTTTGCAGGGCTGCCTCTTCCCAATACACTTGCCTTTGCAAAATATAAAATAAAACAAAAATAAATCTAAAAGCTCCCTTGTTCCCAAATGCCTCCCTAAAAGGCCATGGGGGTACATAGAGGGCATCTAGACCATCTTTAGGGCTTTCTTTGGCCGTTTTAGTCCCCGGGGAGACCTTATTTTAAGAACAAGAAGTGACCTAACTTCCTGCTCGCTTCCTTTTGCAAAAAACAGTTTCGCTGGGACTTAAATTAGCCCAAAAACCGCTCCAAAAATGTGGTAAGAACGCCCTCCAAGAGGGCTCCACATTAGTATTACTATTTACTTTCTTTTTATTATTTTAATAGCAGCCTTGAGTCACATCCTGAAAGGGCTATAAATGGACAGGACAACTACAACAACAACCACAGCAAATAATTCCCCTTTTCTAACAATATTAACGTAAATAACAAACTCTAGCAGATATGAATAGCTTACTATATTCCTGAATGGGGATGGGATAGATGGCCTTTGGGGGTCCCTTTATCAGAGACCCATGACTTTCTATATTCCTGAATGGGGATGAGATAGATGACCTCTGGGGACCCCTTCCCTGGAACCAAACTCTTATCAGAAACCCATGGTTTCCTATATTCCTGAATGGGGATGGGATAGATGGCCTTTGGGGGTCCTTTTACTGGAACCAAAACCTCTCAGAGACAAATGGCGTGCTATTTTCCTGAATGGGGGTGGGATAGATGGCCTTTGGGGAAACTTTCCTGGAACCAAACTCTACCAGATACTCATGGCTTACTATATTCCTGAATGGGGATGGAATATATGGCCTTGGGGTTCCCTTTATCAGATACCAATGGCTTACTATATTCCTGAATGGAGATGGGATAGATGGCCTTTGGAGGTCCCTTTACTACAGACCCATAGCTTGCTATATTCCTGAATGAGGACAGGATAGATGGCCTTTGGGGGTCCCCTTTCTGGAACCAAACTTATCAGATATCCATGACATATTATATTCCTGAATGGGGACAGGATAGATGGCCTTTGGGGGTCCCTTTATTAGATACCAATGGCTTACTATATTCCTGAATGGGGATGGGATAGATGGTCTTTGGGGGTCCCTTTCCTGGAACCAAACTCTATCCAATGACCATGGCTTGCTAGATTCCTGAATGAGGATGGGATAGATGGCCTTTGGGGGTCCCTTTTTTAGATACCAATGGCTTGCTATATTCCTGAATGGGGATGGGATAGATGGCCTTTGGAGGGCCTTTTCCTGGAACCAAACTCTATCAGAGATCCACAGCTTGCTATATTCCTGAATGGTGATGGGATAGATGGCCTTTGGGGGTCCCTTTTCTGCATCAAACTCTATCCGATGACCATGGCTTGCTAGATTCCTGAATGAGGATAGGACAGATGGCCTTTGGGTGCCCCTTTCCTGGAACCAAACTCTATCAGATATCCATGGCATATTATATTCCTGGATGGGGACGGGATAGATGGGCTTTGGGGGTCCCTTTATCAGATACCAATTGCTTACTATATTCCTGGATGGGGACGGGATAGATAGCATTTGGAGGTCCCTTTCCTGCAACCAAACTCTATCAGAAACTCATAGCTTGCTATATTCCTGAATGGGGATGGGATAGATGGCCTTTGGGGGTCCCTTTTCTGCATCAAACTCTATCCGATGACCATGGCTTGCTAGATTACTGAATGAGGATAGGACAGATGGCCTTTCGGTGCTCCTTTCCTGGAACCAAACTCTAACAGATATCCATGGCATATTATATTCCTGGATGGGGATGGGATAGATGGCCTTTGGGGGTCCCTTTATTAGATACCAATGGCTTACTATATTCCTGAATGGGGATGGGATAGATGGCCTTAGGAGGTCCCTTTCCTGAATCAAACTCTATACGATGACCATGGCTTGCTAGATTCCTTAATGATAGGATAGATGGCTTTTAGGGGTCCCTTTACTGGAACCAAACTCTATCAGAGATCCATAGCTTACTATACTCCTGAATGGGGATGTGATAGATGGCCTTTGGGGTTCCCTTTATCAGATACTAATGCTTACTATATCCCTGAATGGAGATGGGATAGATGACTTTGGAGGTCCCTTTACTAGAGACCCATAGCTTGCTATATTCCTGAATGAGGATGGGATAGATGGCCTTTGGGGTCCCTTTATCAGAGACCCATGGCTTCCTATATCCCTGAATGGGGATGGGATATATGGCCTTTGGAGGTCCCTTTACTAGAGACCCATAGCTTGCTATATTCCTGAATGGAGATGGGATAGATGGCCTTTGGGGGTCCCTTTACTAGAGACCCATAGCTTGCTATATTCCTGAATGAGGACAGGATAAATGGCCTTTGGGTGCCCCCTTCCTGGAACCAAACTCTATCAGATATCCATGGCATATTATATTCCAGAATGGGGACAGGACAGATGGTCTTTGGGGGTCCCTTTATTAGATACCAATGGCTTACTATATTCCTGGATGGGGACAGGATAGATGTCCTTTGAGGGTCCCTTTACCAGAGACCCAAGACTTGCTATATCCCTGAATGGGGACGGGATAGATGGCCTTTGGGGTCCCTTTATTAGATACCCATGGTTTGCTATATTCCTGAATGGGGATGGGATAGATGGCCTTTGGGGTCCCTTTACTAGAGACCCATGGCTTGCTATATTCCTGAATGGGGATGGGATAGATGGCCTTTGGGGTCCCTTTATTAGATACCCATGGCTTGCTATATTCCTGAATGGGGATGGGATAGATGGCCTTTGGGGTCCCTTTATTAGAGACCCATGGCTTGCTATATTCCTGAATGGGGATGGGATAGATGGCCTTTGGGGTCCCTTTATTAGATACCCATGGCTTGCTATATTCCTGAATGGGGATGGGATAGATGGCCTTTGGGGTCCCTTTATTAGATACCCATGGCTTGCTATATTCCTGAATGGGGATGGGATAGATGGCCTTTGGGGTCCCTTTACTAGAGACCCATGGCTTGCTATATTCCTGAATGGGGATGGGATAGATGGCCTTTGGGGTCCCTTTATTAGATACCCATGATTTGCTATATTCCTGAATGGGGATGGGATAGATGGCCTTTGGGGTCCCTTTATTAGATACCCATGGCTTGCTATATTCCTGAATGGGGATGGGATAGATGGCCTTTGGGGTCCCTTTATTAGATACCCATGGCTTGCTATATTCCTGAATGGGGATGGGATAGATGGCCTTTGGGGTCCCTTTATTAGATACCCATGATTTGCTATATTCCTGAATGGGGATGGGATAGATGGCCTTTGGGGTCCCTTTATTAGAGACCCATGGCTTGCTATATTCCTGAATGGGGATGGGATAGATGGCCTTTGGGGTCCCTTTATTAGATACCCATGGCTTGCTATATTCCTGAATGGGGATGGGATAGATGGCCTTTGGGGTCCCTTTATTAGATACCCATGATTTGCTATATTCCTGAATGGGGATGGGATAGATGGCCTTTGGGGTCCCTTTATTAGAGACCCATGGCTTGCTATATTCCTGAATGGGGATGGGATAGATGGCCTTTGGGGTCCCTTTATTAGATACCCATGGCTTGCTATATTCCTGAATGGGGATGGGATAGATGGCCTTTGGGGTCCCTTTATTAGATACCCATGGCTTGCTATATTCCTGAATGGGGATGGGATAGATGGCCTTTGGGGTCCCTTTATTAGATACCCATGGCTTGCTATATTCCTGAATGGGGATGGGATAGATGGCCTTTGGGGTCCCTTTATTAGAGACCCATGGCTTGCTATATTCCTGAATGGGGATGGGATAGATGGCCTTTGGGGTCCCTTTATTAGAGACCCATGGCTTGCTATATTCCTGAATGGGGATGGGATAGATGGCCTTTGGGGTCCCTTTACTAGAGACCCATGGCTTGCTATATTCCTGAATGGGGATGGGATAGATGGCCTTTGGGGTCCCTTTATCAGAGACCCATGGCTTCCTATATCCCTGAATGGGGATGGGATATATGGCCTTTGGAGGTCCCTTTACTAGAGACCCATAGCTTGCTATATTCCTGAATGAGGACAGGATAAATGGCCTTTGGGTGCCCCCTTCCTGGAACCAAACTCTATCAGATATCCATGGCATATTATATTCCAGAATGGGGACAGGACAGATGGTCTTTGGGGGTCCCTTTATTAGATACCAATGGCTTACTATATTCCTGGATGGGGACAGGATAGATGTCCTTTGAGGGTCCCTTTACCAGAGACCCAAGACTTGCTATATCCCTGAATGGGGACGGGATAGATGGTCTTTGGGGTTCCCCTTTCCTGGAACCAAGCCCTATGAACCCTGAAGACCTGCAATACACTTGTAAGCTTCAGGGATCTTCCTAAATCCTACCCAGCCCACTTCCTGCATTTTTCAAACCCGAAACAGCAATTAAAGGCATTTAAAAATCCCAAAAAATACGGGCAATGCACCAACCTGGCTGTCTTTGGCTGTCTTTTTCCGCAGCTTTTGGACTGGACTCCCAACCTGGACTCCCTGCTCGCCTTTGGCCGAAAACTTCCGCCCTGGCCTTTGGGGGATTTCTGCTTGCAAGGCCTTTCCTTTTGCCGAAAACCGCAGATGAGGAACTGGACTGAAAGCAGAGAGAAGCAAAGGAAGGGTGTTAACAAAGTCACGCTGGCTGCGGAGAAGCAAAATAGACGCTGTGACAAATGGGGAAAGAAGAAGGCCTTTGCCCTCCAAGGAAGGTCTTGGGACAGAGAAGCAATTCCAGAATGATTGACCAAGGCGATGGGAGCCTGGGAGTTGTAGTTTTTCAGGCTCTTCAGCCTCCTCTGCTGAGCAATCCCCAACATAAATTATTATTTTTATTACTTTATTGTATGACACAGCAAACAAGATAGACATGCTGGATTTCGTATCACAAAATCACAAGTCAAACACTTCCCAAGTGTCTAGGACTGTGTGATGTATTTTCGGATGATGCGTGCAGATCCCAGCAGGGTGGCCTTTTGCAGTTGGCAGATCGTGATTTTGTCAATGTCTATTGTTTCCAAATGCCGGCTGAGATCTTTTGGCACGGCACCCAGTGTGCCCATCACCACCGGGACCACCTGCACTGGTTTCTGCCAGAGTCTTTGAAGTTCAGTCTTGAGGTCCTGACAGCGGCTGAGTTTTTCCTGTTGTTTTTCGTCAATGCAACTGTCACCTGGGATGGCGACATCAATGATCCAAACCTTTTTCTTTTCCACAACTGTGATGTCTGGTGTGTTGTGTTCCAGAACTTTGTCAGTCTGGATTCGGAAGTCCCACAGTATCTTTGCGTGCTCATTTTCCAATACTTTTGCAGGTTTGTGATCCCACCAGTTCTTTACTGCTGGGAGGTGGTACTTGAGGCATAAGTTCCAATGAATCATTTGGGCCACAGAGTTGTGCCTCTGTTTGTAGTCTGTCTGTGCGATTTTCTTACAGCAGCTGAGGATATGATCCATGGTTTCGTTGGTTTCCTTGCATAGTCTGCATTTTGGGTCATCAGCTGATTATTATTATTATTATTATTATTATTATTATTATTATTATTATTATTATATTTTACATGTGCATAACATCACAGTATACATGCACATTAGGCCGAAGTGTCTGGGATTCATCTCTGAATATCAGGCTCTTCCAAGGGTCTGGGATAATAGTGGTATTTTTGCAGAGTGTGCGCAGTTCCGAGAAGTGCTGCCTTTCTTTTGCAGCATGTGGATTGATATTCTATCCAAACGAAGGATTTTAAGTGCTTCAAACTATAGGAAATAATCCACTTTAACTGCCATGGTGCAATGCTCTATAACAGGGGTCCCCAAACTAAGGCCCGGGGGCCGGATGCGGCCCTCCAAGGTCATTTACCTGGCCCCCGCCCTCATTTATAATATAATATTTTTATATCAGTTTTAATAATATAATATATTATATATACATATGATAATATTATCGTTATACAATGTAATACTAATAATAATACCATATAATAATATTAATTACATGTTATATATTACATATAATATTACAGTATAGTGGTATAGTTCAATATAGTAATATATAATGCTAATATTGTGCTATGCTAATAATATAATATATTATATGTACATACATCTGCTCTGAGTTCCCTTCGGGGTGAGAAGGGTGGGATATAAATGTAGTAAATAAATGTAGTAAATGAATAAATAAATAATTTTAGACTTAGGCTCGCCCACTTGACTTGAAGGCACACAACAACAACAACAACAACAACAACAACAACAATCCTAATTAACTTGACTATCTCATTGGCCTGATAGGTTTATGTTGGTTAAAATTGTTTTCATTTTAAAATATTTTATTGTTCTTTCATTGTTGTTGTTTTGCACTACAAATAAGACATGTGCAGTGTGCATAGGGATTTGTTCGTATTTCTTTTTCAAATGATAATTTGGCCCTTTAACAGTCTGAAGGATTGTGGACCGGCCCCCTGCTTAAAAAGTTTGAGGACCCCTGCTCTATAACCTTGCGAGTTGCAGTTTCACACGGACTTCATTTTGGTTGTTGTATGTCTTTCGGGCTGTGTGGCCATGTTCCAGAAGGACTTCATTTTTCTCTGCTAACAAACTGCAAAATCCCAGTATGCCATGGCAGTTAAAGTAGTGCCAGGCTGCATCAATTCTGGAAAACCAGCATATCTATCTTGCTTGCTGTGTCATACAACGTCGTTGTGTCAATAATAGTAATTACAGTAGAGTCTCACTTATCCAACATAAACGGGCCGGCAGAACGTTGGATAAGCGAATATGTTGGATAATAAGGAGGGATGAAGGAGAAGTCTATTAAACATCAAATTAGGTTATGATTTTACAAATTAAGCACCAAAACATCATGTTAAACAACAAATTTGACCAAAAAAAGTAGTTCAATATGCAGTAATGCTACTTAGCAGTTACTGTATTTATGAATTTAGCACCAAAATATCACGATGTATTGAAAACATTGACTACAAAAATGCGTTGGATAATCCAGAACGTTGGATAAGCGAGTGTTGGATAAGTGAGACTCTACTGTATAATAATAATATTCCAGACCCTTGGAAGAGCCTGATATTCAGAGACGAATCCCAGACACTTGGACCTAATGTGCATGTATACTGTGATGTTATGTACATGTAAAATATAATAATAATAATAATAATAATAATAATAATAATAATAATAATAATAATAATATATCCCAGGCCCTTGGGAAGAGACTGTTATTCAGAAGCGAACCCCAGACACTTGGACTTCATGTGCTTTGTGGTTATAACAAGTACATATGTTTATTATCCACCTGTCCTTGCTAACCCCTGCCTTGAAGTTTGCAAGAAGGGTTCCCTTCTCTTCTCCCTTCTCATCTACACTGCAGAACGAATGCAGCTTGACACCACTTTTAAGTGCCATGGATCAATGCTATAGAGCCCTGGGAGTTGTAGTTTGGGGAGGCAGAGACGGCTAAACTACAACAAGGATGCCACACTCTATAGAGCAGTGATGGCCAACCTATGACACGCATGTCAGCACTGACACGCCTAGCCATCTTTGCTGACACGCTGCCGCTTGCAGATTGATTGCATGACTATGTCTTTTGTGGCCAAATTTGGTGTGATTTGGTCCAGTGGTTTTGTTGTTTACTCCATGGGAATTATGCACATTACATATATATATATATAATAATATAATAATATAATAATATACTACAATAATAATAGAATGATTATATATATATGTGTGTGTGTGTGTATACACACACACACACACACATATATATAATCATTCTATTATTATTGTAGTATATTATTATATTATTACTATTATATTATTATTATATTATTCATTGCTCATGACTACATTGAAACTAGAATGGAGAGAAATCAGCATGGAAACTGCAAGGGGTACCATAGATTGTTGTACATGGAAATAATGGTAGTAAATAGTTTTTGATTTATTAAATACAGTTATATACAGTAGAGTCTCACTTATCCAATTTAAACGGGCCGGCAGAAGCTTGGATAAGCGAATATCGTGGATAATAAGGAGGGATTAAGGAAAAGCCTATTAAACATCAAATTAGGTTATGATTTTACAAATTAAGCACCAAAGCATCATGTTATACAACAAATTTGACAGAAAAAGTAGTTCAATATGCAGTAATGTTATGTTGTAATTACTGTATTTACGAATTTAGCACCAAAATACCACGATATATTGAAAACATTGACTACAAAAATGGCTTGGATAATCCAGAAGCTTGGATAAGCGAGTGTTGGATAAGTGAGACTCTACTGTATTATGGACCAAATCACACCGAATTTGGCCACAAAAGACATAGTCATCCAATCAATCTGCATGTGACAGCGTGTCAGCAAAATTGGCTAGGCGTGTCAGTGCTGACACGCGTGTCATAGGTTGGCCATCACTGTTCTAGACAGTGCAATGAATGCAGTTTGCCATGGTAGTTAAAGGCGAGGTCAAACTGCATTCATTGCACCGTCTAGATGCACTCTTGGGAACCCGACGCAGGAGCAAATGGGTGGCCCCAAAAGACAAAGGCATCCCAGTCCGGAGTGGGATCGGAAACAGAGGTCCCATTCAGACGCTGTCTGCGCTCGACTATTATCTCTGCAGCCACGGAGGCTGCAAAGCAAACGGGGGCAAACGGGAAACTGGAATTCCCAGCCGGGCCGAACAATGGGGCCTTCTCTGCCCTGCAGAAAACAACCCTGTTTTGGAGGGCAAAGCCTGGCCTTTCCCTCGAGGTCTTCGTTGCAAGAAACTCCAGAAAGTGGACAAGGAGGAGCAAGAAGAGGAGGAGGCTTGGTTCAAAGGCTTGCCTACAACATACATTATTAGTATTATTGCTATTGTTGTCGTCACCATCGTCGTCATCTCTCTCTATATAAACATAATACAACACTATGTAACATACCGGTAGTTTGTTCCTGGTTTGAAAGTATTATTTCCTGTTTAATTGCACAGTCCTTACTTTAAAAGTAGTTGTTCTACTCCAGAAACTTCGTTTTTGTGCCACAAACTATTCTGAATTGGTTGAGTCTCGATGGTGAGATACTGAATGATAGCAAAATGTGCTGCATGATGTCCCTTCCAGTTTAATACACTTTTAATAATAATAAATAATAAATAAAAATTCCATTGTTTTTATGATAGAACCAACTAGGAAATGACATTGAGAACCCAGGAACAAAAATCGTGTAACGTAATCTAAATATCTATGTTTATAGAACTCCGTAGAACCCCAAATGTCTATGTTTTTAGAACCTCATGGACCCCAAATTTCTATGTTTATAGAACTCCGTGGAACCCAAATTTTTACATTTATGGAACTCCATGAACCCCAAATGTCTGTTTATAGAACCCCAGAAACCCCAAATTTCTACATTTATTGAACTTCATGAACCCCAAATTTGTATGTTTATACAACTCCAAGGACCCCAAATTTCTACGTTTATAGAACTCCATGAACCCCAAATTTCTATGTTTATGGAACTCCATGAACCCCAAATTTCTATGTTTATAGAACTCCATGGACCCCAAATTTCTATGTTTATGGAACTCCATGAACCCCAAATGTCTATGTTTATAGAACTCCATGAACCCCTAATTTCTATGTTTATGGAACTCCATGAACCCCAAATTTATATATTTATACAACTCCATGGACCCCAAATTTCTATGTTTATGGAACTCCATGAACCCCAAATGTATAAGTTTATGGAACTTTATGAACCCCAAATTTATAAGTTTATGGAACTTCATGAACCCCAAATTTATATATTTATACAACTCCATGGACCCCAAATTTCTATGTTTATACAACTCAATGAACCCCAAATTTCTATGTTTATGGATCTTCATGAACCCCAAATTTCTATTTTTATGGAACTCCATGAACCCCAACTTTCTATGTTTATGGAACTCCATGAACCACAATTTTCTATGTTTATGGATCTTCATGAACCCCAAATTTCTATGTTTTTAGAACCCCATGAACCACAAATTTCTATGTTTATGGAACTCCATGGACCCCAAATTTCTATGTTTATGGAACTTCACGAACCCCAAATTTCTACGTTTAGGGAACTTCATGAACCCCAAATTTCTACATTTATACAAATCCATGGACCCCAAATTTGTACATCTATGGAACTCCATGGACCCCAAATTTCTATGTTTATGGAACTCCATGAACCCACAAATCTTATTTTATGGAGCTCCATGAACCCCCAAAATGCTACGGTACTCTATGGAGTGCCATTAATTCCCAAAATGCTATTATTATTATTATTATTATTATTATTATTATTATTATTATCATCATCATCATCATCATCATCATCGAGCTCCATGAATTCCAAAATCCTACTTTTATGGAGGCATTTTGCTTGTATTTTGTTGTCCGAAAACACCCCCAGAGCACTGCTCCCCGATCCTGCTTCTCTGGCCATTGCAATCTATATTTGAAAACATGTGAGAAGCAGATTGAGTTGGTAGGAAAAGTTCTGCCCTGCCGCCCATTACTATGACAACACCGAAAACGCTTATATAATCCTCCTCCTCCTCCCACAGCCACCCGAAATGCTCTTAATGAAAGGCAAGCAATGTCTCCTCTTTCTTTGGAGCAAAGCAGGCCTATTGCTCCTACAGCCTCACCATACTACAACTCCCAAGACTCTGTTGCACTCCAGGAGAAAGTCAGTCCAACCTAGAATAATACAATCAATTATATTGATTATTCAAGGTTGGATGAGCATCTATCCGGAGCGCTGGACTAGACTACCTTTGGGAAGCCCTTCCAACTCTAGCGGAATAAACTAGATGGCCATCTGTCGGGAGGGCTTGGATGGTGCCTTCCTGCCTTCCTTCCGGCCTTTAGAAGTCACTTTCAAAATAATTACAATTTAAAATACTTGAATCCTGCCCTATACAATGAAACCTCTGATGACTTAACAGCAAAATGCATTGTAGAACAAATGCACTTGGAACTGCCCTGGCTCAATGCTATGGAGCCCTGGGAGTTGTAGTTTCACAAAGTCCTTTAGCCTTCTCTGTCAAAAAGTGAGGGTGCCTTTCCAAACTAGAAATCCCAGTTCACTACAACATAACTGCGGTGTCAAAACTGCATCAATTCTGCAGTGCAGATGCGCTCTAAATGGTGCCTTGTTCTGTCTTTCTTGTGTTGGGAGATCGTTCACTCCAGCAGAGAAAGTTTAAGAGCCTCTAAAACTACAATTCCTGGTGAAACTACAACTCCCAGGTTTGAGAGCCTGTACAACTATGACTCCCAGGTTTAACAGCCTGTAAAACTACAACTTCCAGATTTGATAGTCTGTAAAACTACAACTTCCAGGTTTAAGAGACTGTAAAACTACAACTTCCAGGTTTACGAGACTGTAAAACTGTAACTCCCAGATTTGAGAGCCTGTAAAACTACAACTCCCAGATTTGAGAGCCTGTAAAACTACAACTCCCAAGTTTAAGAGCCTGTAAAACTGCAACTCTCAGATTTGCTAGTCTGTAAAACTACAACTTCCAGGTTTAAGAGACTGTAAAACTACAACTTCCAGGTTTGAGAGCCTGTAAAACTACAACTCCCAAGTTTAAGAGCCTATAAAACTGCAACTCTCAGATTTGCTAGTCTGTAAAACTACAACTTCCAGGTTTAAGAGACTGTAAAACTACAACTCCCAGATTTAAGAGACCGTAAGAGTACAACTCCCAGGTTTAAGGGCCTGTAAAACTGCAACTCCCAGGTTTGAGAGCCTGTAAAACTACAACTTCCCGGTTTAAGAGACCGTAAGAGTACAACTCCCAGGTTTAAGGGCCTGTAAAACTGCAACTCCCAGGTTTGAGAGCCTGTAAAACTACAACTCCCAGGTTTAAGAGCCTGTAAAACTACGACTCCCAGGTTTAAGAGCCTGTAAAACTACAACTCCCAGGTTTAAGAGACCGTAAAAGTACAACTCCCTGGTTTAAGAGCCTGTAAAACTGCAACTCCCAGATTTGATAACCTGTAAAACTACAACTCCCTGGTTTAAGAGACTGTAAAACTGCAATTCCCAGATTTGAGAGCCTGTAAAACTACAACTTCCAGGTTTAGGAGACCATAAGGGTATAACTCTCAGGTTTAAGAGCCTGTAGAACTATGACTCCCAGGTTTAAGAGAATCTAAAACTACAACCTCCAAGTTTGAGAACCTGTACAACTATGACTCCCAGGTTTAACAGCCTGTAAAACTACAACTACCAGATTTGAGAGCCTGTAAAACTACAACTTCTAGATTTAAGAACCTGTAAAAGTACAACTCCCAGATTTAAGAGCCTGTAAAATGATGACTCCCAGGTTTGAGAGCCTGTAAAACCACAATTCACAGGTTTAAGAGCCTGTAAAACTATGACTCCCAGATTTAACAGCCTGTAAAACTACAACTCCCATGTTTGATAGCCTGTAAAACTACGACTCCTGGGTTTAAGAGCCTGTAAACTACAACTCCCAACGACAACTCAATGTATTTTGCCTTCTCTCTCCCAGACTCTTTTTTGCAGTCCTGGCCTCAGGTTAGTCTTTTCCACCAAATTTTCCAGCTCACAGCCTATATACCAGGGGTCCTCAAACTTTTTAAGCCGAGGGCCAGTCCACAATCCTTCAGACTGTTGAGGGGCCGGATTATCATTTGGAAAAAAAAATACAAATTCCGATGCACATTGCATATGTCTTATTTGTAGTGCAAAAACAACAACAACAACAATGAAAGAACAATACAATATTTAAAAATAAAAACAATTTTAACCAACATACATTTATCAGGATTTCAATGGGAAGTGTGGTCCTGCTTCTGGCCAATGAGATAGTCAAGTTAATTAGGGTTGTTGTTGTTGTTGTTGTTGTTGTTGTTGTTGTTGTTGATGTGTGCCTTCAAGTCATTTCAGACTTTAGGTGAGCCTAAGTCTAAAATGTATTTATTTATTTATTTACTGCATTTATTTACAGTAGAATCTCACTTATCCAACACTTGCTTATCCAACGTTCTGGATTATCCAACGCAATTTTGTAGTCAATGTTTTCAATATATCGTAATATTTTGGTGCTAAATTCGTAAATACAGTAATTACTATGTAGCATTACTGCATACTGAACTACTTTTTCTGTCAAATTTGTTGTATAACATGATGTTTTGGTGCTTAATTTGTAAAATCATAACCTAATTTGGTGTTTTATAGACTTCTTAATCTCTCCTAATTATCCAACATATTCGCTTATCCAACGTTCTGCCGGCCCGTTTATGTTGGATAAGTGAGACTCTACTGTACTACATTTGTATCACACCTTTCTCACCCCAAAGGGGACTCAGAATGGCTTACAAATTATATGTACATACAATATATTATATTACTAGCTGTGCCCGGCCACGCGTTGCTGTGGCGAAGAATAGTGGTATGGGAAATAAAGTATTGAGGAATTGGTGGTAGTTAAGGTAAAGGGTCAAGGTTTTCCTCTGACATTAAGCCCAGTCATGTATGATTCTGGGGGTTGGTGCTCATCTCCATTTCTAAGCCGAAGAGCCATCGTTGTCCGTAGACTCCTCCAAGGTCATGTGGGATGACTGCATGGAGCGGCGTTACCTTCCCACCGGGTTGGGTTGGCAGAAGCTGGGGCTAACAGTGGGGGATCTGTCAGTTCCCCCAATTCAAACCTGCGGCCTTTCGGTCCAGAAGTTCAGCAGCTCAGCGCTTTAACATGCTGTGCCATCAGGGGACATTATTTCCTAAAGGTTGTGAATATGCAATATTTCTGATGGTTTTTTTTTTTTGTTTGTCTGTTGGAGGCAAGTATGAATGCTGCAATTAGGAAAAATGATTAGGATGTAATGGCCTTGCAGATTTAAAGCCTAGCTGTTTCCTCCCGGAGTGATTTGTTTGTTGGGAGGTGTTAGCTGGCCCTGATTGTTTCCTGTCTGGAATTACCTTGTTTTCAGAGTGTTGTTCTTTATTTAGTGTTCTGATTTTAGAGATTGTATTGTTCTGTTTTATTATACCACATTAATTTTTATATATTCTGATTTTAGTGTTTTTGAATACTTGGAGCCAGATTGTATTCATTTTCACGGTTGACCGCAACACAATAATAATAATAATAATAATAATAATAATAATAATAATAATAATAATAATAGTAAGGATAGTAATGATAGTAATAATAATGACTTTGGTAATACATAGTGCTTCACTGCCTTCTCAGCTTCCTTTCTGGAAGAATCCTTTCTTGGGAGGTGTTAGCTGGCCCTGATTGTTTCCTTTGTGGAATTTCCAATTTCCTTGCTTTATTTACTTTCTTTATTTCTTTATTACTGTCCTGGTTTTAGAGATTATATTGTTCTGCATTATTCTATCCTAGAAATTATTTCATATCAAAGTAGAATCTCACTTATCCAACATTCGCTTATACAATGTTCTGGATTATCCAACACAGTCTGCCTTTTCATAATCAATGTTTTTGTAGTCAGTGTTTCAAATTCATTGTGATATTTTACTGGTAAATTTGTAAATACAGTACAGTAGAGTCTCACTTATCCAACATAAGTGGGCTGGAAAAATGTTGGATAACCGAATATGTTGGATAATAAGGAGGCGTTAAGGAAAAGCCTATTAAATATCAAATTAGGTTATGATTTTACAAATGAAACACCAAAACATCATGTTAGACAACAAATTTGGCAGAAAAAGTAGTTCAATACGCAGTAATGCTATGTAGTAATACTGTATTTATGAATTTAGCACCAAAATATCACGATATATTGAAAACATTGACTACAAAAATGCGTTGGATAATCCAGAACGTTGGATAAGCGAGTGTTGGATAAGTGAGACTCTACTGTAATTACTACATAGCATTACTGCGCATGGAACTACTTTTTCTGTCAAATTTGTTGTATAATATGATGTTTTGGTGCTTAATTTGTATAACGATTACCTAATTTGATGTTTAATCAGCTTTTCCTGAATCCCTTCTTATTATCCAATATATTTACTTATCCTGCCGGCCTGTTTACGTTGGATAAGTGAGAGTCTACTGTATATTGATAATCTTAAATTATCTGCTTAGAACTGGATTATATGAGGCCCCTTCTTCACAGCTGTATAAAATGCACACTGAAGTGGATTATATGGCAGTGTGGAGTCAAGATAATCCAGTGCAAAGCAGATAATATAAGATTATAAATGGGTTATATAGCTGTGTTGAAGAGCCTTGAGTCTACACTGCCATATAATCCAGTGCAAATTAGATAATCTGTGGAAGAAGTCTAAGTGAGGCCTACATCCGCCTGTCCCCTAACTGAAACCTGGCTGTCCTTTGGTTGCTAGGCAACCAAGTGGGCAGAGATTAGCCCTCTAAACTGGCAGCAATTGGATAAAAAAAATTATTCCTCTCCCTCTAATTAGGACTTTATTTTTCTTTTCTTTTTGTTGTATCAACCTAGAGGCGTGGATGATGGGTTGTGTTGTCAAATTTCGAGGTTGGGGGGCCTGTAGTTTTGTTGTTTTGTCCACTGCCCTGATGCCATCACTCTTTTATATATATAGACTAGCTGTGCCCGGCCACGCGTTGCTGTGTCTGAGTCTGGTGGTGTTGGTCAGTCTACATTAGGTTGTATTGATGCTGTGACCTCCACCCTTCTTTATACTCACATTAGTAGTAGTATTTGAAGTCTGTTACCTTCTTCAATTTTTGTGTTGATTGATAATTGCTTGAGATCCCTGTTGTCTTTGGTTTGTTGTTAATCGTGATGTCTGATTCTGGTGAGTGCGGTTTACATCTTATTGTGGTACAATAGTCTTTTTTTTTTGTTTTGCCTGTGTAGGTGTTTATTATTGTTGTTGTAGTGGTCATGAAGGTTGGATAAGTTAGATGCTACTGTATTGTTTTTTGGAGGCCCAGTGTAGCACTGACTGGCCTCTCAGCCTCAGTGCCTGGCTGCTTCTTGCCTGTGCCTGTGATGGTGTTGATTCTTATTGTTGTTGTTGTCATTGTTATTATTGTAATTGTTTTTTTGGAGGCCAAGTTTGAATGTAGGGATTGGGGAGGTGGATGAGTTGTGTTGTCAAATTTTGTATTTGTTATAGTCACAATGCGTTGTTGTGAGTTTTGTGGGTCCGGATTGTGGTTTTGTGGTGTGGTTGTGTTGTTACAACTGAGAGGCAAGGCTTTTGTGTTGTGTTGCCAAGTTTTGTATTTCTGGGGTGCTTAGTTGTGTGCCAAGTTTTGTATTTCTGGGGTGTTTAGTTGTGTTGTTATAGTCACGATGCACTGTTGTGAGTTTTGTGGGTACGGATTGTGGTTTTGTGGTGTGGTTGTGTTGTTACAATCGGGAGGGAATGCTTTTGTGTTGTGTTGCCAAGTTTCGTATTTCTGGGGCGTTTAGTTGTGTTGTTATAGTCATGATGTGTTGTTGTGAGTTTTGTGGGTCGAGTGTGGTTTTGTGATGTGGTTGTGTTGTTACAACTGGGATGCAAGGCTTTTGCATTGTTTTGGTAAGTTTTGTATTTCTGGGGAGTTTAGTTGTGTTGTTATAGTCATGATGCGTTGTTGTGAGTTTTGTGGGTCCGGATTGTGGTTTTGTGTTGTGGTTGTGTTCTTACAACTGGGAGGCAAGGCTTTTGCATTGTGTTGTCAAATTTTGTATTTCTGGGGAGTTTAGTTGTGTTGTTATAGTCACGATGCGTTGTTGTGAGTTTTGTGGGACCAGATTGTGGTTTTGTGGTGTAGTTGTGTTGTTACAACCGGGAGAAAAGGCTTTTGTGTTGTGTTGTCAAGTTTTATATTTCTGGGGCGTTTAGTTGTGTGCCAAGTTTCGTATTTCTGGGGCATTTAGTTGTGTTGTTATAGTCACGATGCATTGTTGTGAGTTTTGTGGGTCCGGATTGTGGTTTTGCGGTGTGGTTGTGTTGTTACAACCTGGAGGGAAGGCTTTTGCGTTGTGTTGCCAAGTTTAGTATTTCTGGGGCGTTTAGTTGTGTTGTTATAGTCACGACGCGTTGTTGTGAGTTTTGTGGATCCTGTGTGGTTTTGTGGTGTGGTTGTGTTGTTACAACTGGGAGGCAAGGCTTTTGCATTGTGTTGCCAAGTTTTGTATTTCTGGGGCGTTTAGTTGTGTTGTTATCACATGATGCGTTGTTGTGAGTTTTGTGGGTCTGGATTGTGGTTTAGTGGTGTGGTTGTGTTGTTGTAACCTGGAGGCAAACCTTTTGCATTGTGTTGCCAAATTTCGTATTTCTGGGATGTTTAGTTTTGTTGTTATAGTCTCTGCGCAAACAACTTTATCATTTTATATATATAGATTAGCATAGCACAATATTAGCATTATATATTACTATATTGAACTATACTGTAATATTATTAGTAATATTATATGTAATATAGAATATATAATTAATATTATTATATGGTATTATTATTATTAGTGTTATATTGTATTACATTATAATATTATTATCAATATTATATGTATATACAATATATCATATTATAAAACTGAGGGCGGTGGCCAGGTAAATTAACCCGGAGGGCCGCATCCGGCCCCCGGGCCTTAGTTTGGGGACCCCTGCTATATACTATATTCCCACCATCTTCACCCATCCATGCTTTGAGTCTTGCACTGTTTTGTCATACAAACACACACCAGAACCTAATGGGGGAAAACGTCTCCTTTTTCTCTCTCTCTCAGAAGCTCATGAGATTTGGCCGCTCTCTCTGACGTTTGGCACACAGCCCCGCCGGGAAAATCCCCAGCAGGACGTTTCCACTGGCAGTTTGGCTTTTCTGCTGCTGAAAAATGTCCCTTTGCATGAATAAGGTTGCATTAGAGTTTCCCAACAGGAAATGAGCCAGCAGTGTGATGCAGCAGCAAACGAAGCCAATGCGATTCTAGGTAGCAGCATCAATGAGAGTCTAGTGTCTAGCATCTTCTAGATCAAGTCTCACTCTCTCTCTCTTCTAGATCAGGTCTCACCATGCATCTGAAATGACTCCAAGGCATACAACAACAACAACAACAACAACAACGGCTGGAATAATACTCCTTGGTCCAGTTCTGAGCAAAGCAAATCAAGGATATGGATGATGAGGATGAGGATGATGATGATGATTATTATTATTATTATTATTATTATTATTTTTATACTAGCTGTGCTCAGCCATGCGTTGCTGTGGCAAAGTGGTGGTGGTATTGGTTAAAAATTGTTGTGTAATTTTTATTTGACGTTATTTGTATTTTTAAATTAATTTTATTGTAAGTTATCTTTTTATTTATTATATTTTATTATTTTATTGTATAATTTTTAGTTATTATAGTATTTTATTGTATTAATTTTTGTGTGTTTTTAATTATTTTTTAGTGTTTTTTATTATTTTTTATTGGGTTGCTAAGAGACCAAGTTGGAGGAGCTTAGCCTTCTAACTGGCAGCAATTGGATAAAAGCAATTATTCCTCTCTCTCTAATTAGGACTTTATTTTTCTTTTCTTTTTGTTGTATCAACCTAGAGCTGTGGATGTTGGGTTGTGTTGTCAAATTTCGAGGTTGGGGGGCCTGTAGTTTTGTTGTTTTGTGGGTCGCCATGATGCCATCACTCTTTTATATATATAGATTTATTTATACCCTGCTTTATCTCCCCTGAAGGAGACTCAATGCAGCTTAACATAAAAGCATTAGCATAGGAATCAAAACATGCAAATATGCAAACATTAAAACATAATTAAATATAAACAGTATTTAAAAATTCTCAAATTTAAACCATTAAAACATATTCTCCCCTCTGCCTATGGCTCAAGGAAAGGTACAGCATCATTAAAACAAGAGACAATAACAACATCATTGAAACACACACAACAAGATGCAAAGAGTTAAACAATCCACTGTTTAAATATTGGGAAGGATGTCCAGAGACAAGAACACAATGGAGCCACGGATTCCAATTGCAAGAAAATAGGTTCCACCTAAATATTAGGAAGAACCTCCTAAGAGTAGTTCGATTGTTGCTTATTATTATTATTATTATTATTATTATTATTATTATTATTATTATTGACACAACGACGTTGTATGACACAGCAAACAAGATAGATATGCTGGATTTCGTATCACAAAATCACAAGTCCAACACTTCCCAAGTGTCTAGGACTGTGTGATGTATTTTCGGATGATGCTGCAGATCCCAGTCGGGTGGCCTTTTGCAGTTGGCAGATCGTGATTTTGTCAATGTCTATTGTTTCCAAATGCCGGCTGAGATCTTTTGGCATGGCACCCAGTGTGCCCATCACCACCAGGACCACCTGCACTGGTTTCTGCCAGAGTCTTTGAAGTTCAATCTTGAGGTCCTGATAGCGGCTGAGTTTTTCCTGTTGTTTTTCATCAATGTGACTGTCACCTGGGATGGCGACATCAATGATCCAAACCTTTTTCTTTTCCACAACTGTGATGTCTGGTGTGTTGTGTTCCAGAACTTTGTCAGTCTGATTCGGAAGTCCCACAGTATCTTTGCGTGCTCATTTTCCAATACTTTTGCAGGTTTGTGATCCCACCAGTTCTTTGCTGCTGGGAGGTGGTACTTGAGTTCCAATGAATCATTTGGGCCACATAGTTGTGCCTCTGTTTGTAGTCTGTCTGTGTGATTTTCGTACAGCAACTGAGGATATGATCCATGGTTTCATCGGTTTCCTTGCACAGTCTGCATTTTGGGTCATCAGACTGTGCAAGGAAACTGACGAAACCATTGATCATATCCTCAGCTGCTGTAAGAAAATTGCACAGACATTATTATTATTTATAATAATAAAATTATTATTATTATTATTACCACCATGGTCCTCCATCTACAAGTATCTGCAGATAGGTAAAATTAAGAACTTGACTGTCATTGGTTGCCATCTGGGATGTGTAGCTTCACAAAGAGGGATGGGAGCTTAACAAATTATAACTCCCAGGATTCCTTACCATTGACCCATGACAACAAAAGTGAGGTCAAACCGCATTGATTTTGCAGTGCAGATGCAGCCATACTTGAACCTTCTTCCCCCTTAAACTCATTTCTAGACTTTCCCCTTTATGTCACGCATATGGTTGCAATTTTCAATGTGCAGAGAGGTGTTTTTTGCAAAAGCCAAAAAATAATAAAATGGCAAAGCCTAATTCTATAGTAATCCCCTTATAGTTGCAGCCAGGAGTTTAGAGAAGTTATTTTTGGAGCAGCCGGGAGAATTCGGGAAGCAGAAAAGAAAGAAAAAAGAAAACAGTCAAAACTTCCCATATCCACAGATTTTGCACCGTGGGTTCCAAAATGCACAGCTTGAATAGTTGCTATCTTATAGAAGGATTGTATTTCACCACTAGCTATGCCCTGCCACGCGTTGGTGTGGTTAATTGGAATTGCAGTAAGTAGACTTGCAGCTTGTAAGCCTGGGACCAGGTGCAGATGGAGCTTCCCAGTTTTTGGGGTTTTTTAGGCCCCATGGAGGTTGGAGATGTCTAGTTTTGTTGTATGAACCTAGAGAGGTAGATGATGGGTTCTGTTATCAAATTTTGAGGTTGGGGGGCCTTTAGTTTTGTTGTTTTGCCCGGTGGAGCGATGCCATTCTCCTTTTATATATATATAGACTAGCTGTGCCCAGCCACGCGTTGCTGTGGCGAACTATGGTGGTATGGGAAATAAAGTATTGAGAAATTGGTGGTAGTTAAGGTAAAGGGTAAAGGTTTTCTCCTGACATTAAGTTCAGTTGTGTCCAACTGCACACTGAAGTGGATTATATGGCAGTGTGGAGTCAAGATAATCCAGTTCAAAGCAGATAATATAAGATTCTAAATGGGTTATATAGCTATGTGGAAGGGCCTTGAGTCTACACTACCATATAATCCAGTTAAAATCAGATAATCTGTATTTTATACGCAGTGTGGAAGAGGCCTAAGTGAGGCCTAACTCTGCCTGTCCCCTGGGCTGAGTGGGTTGATAGGAGACCAAGTGGGCGGAGCTTAGCCTTCTAACTGGCAGCAATTGGATAAAAACAATTATTCCTCTCCCTCTAATTAGGACTTTATTTTTCTTTTCTTTTTGTTATATGAACGTAGAGGCATGGATGAGGGGTTGTGCTGCCAAGTTTAGTGTTTCTGGAATGTGTAGTTTTGTTGTTTTGTCCTAGGCCGAACGTCACTATCCTTTTATATATATAGAAGATAGATAGATGGCATATAATGCAATGTTCTTGAGCAGCTACAGATTTTGTCTCCTGGAACCAAACCATATTATATGGATACATCTACACCAGGCATGGGCCAACATTGGCCTTCCATCCCAGGTGTTTTGGACTCCAACTCCCATCATTTCTGACAGCCTGAGGCTGTCAGAAATGATGGGAGTTGGAGTCCAAAACACCTGGATGGAGGGCCGAAGTTGGCCCATGCCTGATCTACACTATAGAAATAAATGCACATTGGTACCACTTTTAATTGCCACGGTGCAATGTTATACAATAATGGGAGTTATAGTTTCCTCAGCCCAAGAGCACTGGTACCTCACCAAACTATGGTTTGATATGGTTGCAAAACCGCATTAAATGGACAGTGTAGGCCAATGATGGGCAACCTTTTGTGCTTGGTGTGTCAAAATTCACCAAAAACCCTAGCATAACTTGGGTGGTGAGTCACTTTGAGAAAAAAAACCATAATTTCACAATATATATAGTTTAAATAACAAAAATGTATAATTGCAATATATAACTGTATTTAATAAATCAAAAACTATTTACTACCATTATTTCCATGTACAACAATCTATGGTACCTCTTGCAGTTTCCACACTGATCACTCTCTATTCTAGTTTCAATGTAGTCATGAATAATGAATAATATAATAATAATATAATAGTAATACAGTAGAGTCTCACTTATCCAACATTCTGGATTATCCAACGCATTTTTGTAGTCAATGTTTTCAATACATCATGATATTTTGGTGCTAAATTCATAAATACAGTAATTACTACGTAGCATTGCTGCATATTGAACTACTTTTTCTGTCAAATTTGTTGTATAACATGATGTTTTGGTGCTTAATTTGTAAAATCATAACCTAATTTGATGTTTAATAGGCTTCTCCTTAATCTCTCCTTATTATCCAACATATTCATTTATCCAACATTCTTCCGGCCCGTTTATGTTGGATAAGTGAGTTTCTACTGCAATATGATAATATACTACAATAATAATAGAATAATAATAGAATGAATGAATATATATGTATGTATGTATGTATGTATGTATATGTAATGTGCATAATTCCCATGGAGTAAACAACAGAACCACTGGACCAAATCACACCAAATTTGGCCACAAAAGACATAGTCAACCAATCAATCTGCATGCGGCAGCGTGTCAGCAAAAATGGCTAGGCGTGTCAGTGCTGACACGCGTGTCATAGGTTGGCCATCACCGGTGTAGGCGCATCTCTCATTTCCCCAGAATCCTACCCGACCAAGAAGTCAAACCGAGCGGATTAAGTTTTGAGAAGAGAAAGAAATTAGAGCAAAAGTGCCGGTCAGGAAAAGGGGACTCTTATTCTCCGAAGCTCCCCAAGCTGGCGAGAGGAACAGGGCTGTGATTCATCCGGATTCATAAAAGAGGGAGGCAGGACATCCAAAAAGAGGAAAGGGAAAAGAACTTCCACATAACCCAGGCCTCCATTACAAAGGAGACAGATACAGATCTCAGATTCATCCAGTCTCGCACCTCAGGTTAGCTTCACCTTGCTAAAGACACCAGACCGCACACAGAACGTAGTCTTTTGTAGTTTATTAAGAAACTAGCTTGGGGACCCGGCGATGCCTGGGTCATTTGAGAATGGTATTATTTGTCTTTTAATATTATGTATTCTGTTTGGAGTGGGTGAACTACAATTCCTAGAATCGTGGCTGAATCCTCCCCAAACCCTGCCAGTATTATAAGTGGGTCATTTTGGGCGTGTGTCCCAGGTGTGGTGCAACTTCCAGATTCCCGGGGCAATTGCCCCAAAATATCTATCAGTATCCCCAGCAGGCAATATTCAGTCTGTGTGCCAAGTTTGGTCTAGATCCGTCATTGGCTGGGTTCAGTGGTCTTTGGATGGAGGTGAACTACAACTCCCAAAATCAAGGCCCCTTCCCAGAAATACCTGCAGTATGTTCAGTAGGTCATGAGGCTCCTCTGTGTGAAGTGTGCTCCTAGTGCATTGTCGGTGGGGGTCAGTGTTTATCTGGTTCCAGGTGAACTATAACTCCCTTTTCCCCAAACTTGTCCAATATGTTGTACTAGCTGTGCCCGGCCACGCGTTGCTGTGGCAAAGTGGTGGTGGTATTGGTTAAAAATTGTTGTGTAATTTTTATTTGACGTTATTTGCATTTTTTAATTAATTTTATTGTAAGTTATATTTTATTTATTATAATTTATTATTTTCTTGTATTATTTTTAGTGATTTTCTGTTATCATAGTATTTTATTGTATCAATTTTTAGTGTTTTTTATTATTTTTTATTGGGTTGCTAGGAGACCAAGTTTGAGGAGCTTAGCCTTCTAACTGGCAGCAATTGGATAAAAGCAATTATTCCTCTCTCTCTAATTAGGACTTTATTTTTCTTTTCTTTTTGTTGTATCAACCTAGAGGCATGGATGATGGGTTGTGTTGTCAAATTTCGAGGTTGGGGGCCCTGTAGTTTTGTTGTTTTGTGGGTCGCCGTGATGCCATCACTCTTTTATATATATAGATTGGTTATGGGGGGCTCTGTGTGCCAAGTGTGATGCTCATTCATTGCAGGTGAACTATAAATCCCAGTTCCGACTACTCCTCAACTTCCAGTCCAGTTCCCCTCCAAACCCACCAGTAGTCAAATCTGGGCATATCAGGTCTGAATGGCAAGTTAGGCCGAAAGCCATCATTGTTTGGGTTGATAGCATTCTGGGTGTAGGTGAACTACAACTCCTGTATATTCCCCAGTAGGAGTGACAGTGCTCTGACTTGATGCAGGGTGAACTACAACTTCCACCATGTGGAGTCAATCCCTAAACTCCTCCAGTAAGTTTAGTTGCAGCTCAGTTCTGCTCTGTTTGTTGTGCAGAGATTGGAAAGGAAAGGGCAGTGGGCGGGGCCATGCAAATTCCATTGCTATGGAGAACCCTGGGATGCCTGCCTGTGGTGGACGAAAAAGCAAAATCTAGGATGAAATGGTCCCCAAATGAAAGCATTCCTTGAGTGGTGGGCTGTAGTGTTTGGGAAGGACATTGGCAGGGGCTGGGCTGCATGTTCATGGCGCTCACTGTAACTGCAATGTCAGTGGAAAAGAGTGACTTGCTAGATTCTTAACCCTGGGAAATATAGCCTGTTTGTGGAGGCTGGAGGCTGTCTGTGTGAGCAGACATGCGTGTCACATTATTTATTTATTTATTTATTTATTTACATCATTTATATTCCGCCCTTCTTTCTCACCCCGAAGGGGACTCAGGGCAGATCACATTACACATATAGGCAAACATTCAATGTCTTTTAACATAGGACAAAGACAAACAACATAGCTCCGAGCGGGCCTTGAACTCATGACCTCCTGGTCAGAGTGAGTCATTGCAGTTAATTGCAGCTGGTTTGCTCTCCCGTCTGCGCCACAGCCCCACCTACACACATACGGGTTTTTGCTTTTATTATGGAATTTAGAATTAGAATAGAATTAGATTTAGATTAGATTTAGATAGGCAGTAAAATAGTTCATAAAAGGTAAAAGTTCAGTTCCAAAATATAGCTGCAAAACAAGGCTGCAATCATCAAATCCACAGAAGCATAGGCATGAAACAAGGTCCTTTCAAAGAAGCCAAAGTCCCAGCAACTAGAATATATCCAGGCTACGAGGTAATACAGGATCGTAGACTTGATACAGGAAAGCAGACTTGGTTCTTGACTCTAGCTAAGAAGTTGCTTTTGACAAAGATCTCTTTCAGCAGACTGTTTTAATAGCATAACATGAAGGCATTTCTTTGCCCTTTGCCCTCCCTCTTATTTGCTATTCGGAGGCTTCTACGCAACCCCTGAAATTCCAGCCGACTGGCGCAATCGAGCTCAGCGGCCTCATTGTCAAGGCCACTGAGCTCGTTAGTGTTATCAGAGCTACTCTCCCCTTCTGCTTCTTGCACCTGAAAACCATCATCAGACACAACCTCATTTCTTCCCATGGGAAAAACTCCCTGCTCGTCATCTCCCACAGCAGGAACACTCTGCACCTGAATCCCATAATTCCCATCAGAGTCATCTTGAAATTCATCCTGAATCTGAATCTCATCATTATGCACGTGCATCCCAGAATCCTCCTCAGAGTCACACAAAGGCAAAGGCTGAGTCACAACATCCAGATTCATACAAGTGCATCCAAGAAAGAACGAAAAAAATAAGAGAAAATAACACAGCAATGGGGTCTTCCTTGGTGCTAGAGTTGCATTCCCAAAGGGCTCTGATCCATAATTCATAAAAAAGAGTGTGGCAGAACATCAGGAAAACCCCAAATAATGGGGTCCTAATGAGGATGACCCCCCCCCGGTGGCACAGCATGTTAAAGCGCTGAGCTGCTGAACTTGCTGACCGAAAGGTCAGTGGTTCTGATCCAGGGAGTGGAGTGAGCACCCGCTGTTAGCCCCAGCTTCTGCTAACCTAGCAGTTCAAAAACATGCAAATGTGAGTAGATCGATAGGTACCACTCCAGCGGGAAGGTAAGGACGCTCCATGCAGTCATGTTTGCCACATGACCTTGTTGGTGTCTACGGACAACACCGGCTCTTTGGCTTAGAAATAGAGATGAGCACCAACCCCCAGAGTTAGGCACGACTGGATTTAATATCAGGGGGAAACATTTACCTTTACCTTTAATGAGGATTACCTGGGAAAGAGTCCCACTGGAGCACTACAGCACACCTAGGCATCACTAAGGACTGTGCTCTGATGTACAATAAGCACTGCTTGAATATCAAGCAAAAAGTGGACGCTAGAAATAACATCTAACGAAAGCAGACTGGCACAACCTGGGGATTACAACCAGAGACAGTGAAGACATCTGCCCTTGCGCTTGGCTACTCTGCCACTGAATATGCATACCCAATGTGGAACATATCTCAGCACGTTAAAATAGTGGATGTGCTGATACGGCTGTACCAGAAGCTCCAACTTTATTTTCTTTCTGCTAACGTTTGCAGTCATAGGGCAGGCCGCCTGTCCATCATCATTAAGTTTGGTTCCGCCCCTTGTTCAGGGCTCTGGGAGGGAAGGAGCTGTGATGACCCATGGGCCTTGTAGTCCTGCTCAGGACATTGTAATTCCTGATGAAGATGAAAACTTGGGTTTTTTACCTTCCCAGTCTGAACTGGATTCCTCTCAGCCAGATCTTTCCCAGGCAGATCTGGGAACCTTGCACCTGCAAGAAAGTTGTCTCCCAGAAGTATGTCAAACAAGCCCAGAGCCTACTTCTCCCGTGTTCTTGCGCCGGGAGTTTTGTAAACAACAGAGAAGTTTGGAATCAGCTTCGCGCAGGAGTGCGAGGATTGCAGCTAAGAATGTGGCCAATTAAGACTGCTTCTCGTGAGAATCTTTGGGGAGTCTCACATCTGGTCTCAGAGTTTAGCTTTCGGTTCTGATTCCCAGAGAACTGCTTCGGCGGGAAAGCTAGACTCTATTTAGGTGTTTTACCCGCGTAGTAACTTCGCGGAGTCAATTCGTCAGCCTACGGAGCGAGTTGTGTCTGGACAGCGCGCTCCGATTCAAGCCTCGCTCCTGCTCAAGCCTTGCCTTGTTATCCAGCCTTCGCCTTGCTTCCCAGCCTTTGTTTATCTACGGACTTTGCCTTGTTTCCCAGGATCAATCCTTGCCTTGTTCCACGGATTTTATCAAGTTATTCCACGGACCTTGTTCTTGTTCTTAGTTACCTTGTTCCACGTTCAAGCCTTGTTTCAAGTATCAAGTTATTTCCTAGCCTCGCTCAAGTTTCATGGACTAAAGGACCTTGTCATCTCCCCTCACTTTGCTTGGCAAAGTGAGTGTTTCGGTTATTGGATTACAACTTTGGACCTTAATATTTCTTATTGGACATTGCTTTTTTGGACTAATTCTGACCTTTCCTGAAAGGTCTAATTCTGGACTATTTTCTACACTTGTTTTTATTAACTTTATATATTCCTTCAATAAAGATATTAGATAGATTCTGGCCTCTGTGTATGGTTATTGGTGCTCTGCAGCCTGGGTCGTGACAGTTTGACTCCGCCACCCTAAGCACCAATTAACCTCGGCCAGAATGTCTACCGGAGTCGTACCTGGGCCGAGCGGCCAGCCGATTACCTACACCATCGACAAGGATGAGGTGGACCGAATCCGTGATAAGCTCAATGCACAGGATGGAGAAATAAGGGGTTTGAAGGAACGCGGAATTCGTCTTCCGGCCATGGCGTTGCCAACCAAGTTTACTGGAGAAGCTTCTAAGGTTCATGTCTTCCGTCGCCAATGTCAAGCTTATCTAGAGGCCCGTGCTGCCGAGTTTCCCCAAGAAGACATCAAAGTGGCATGGGTTTACAGTCTTCTAGACGGGCCAGCGGCCAGCTGGGCGACGGCACTGTACGACCAAGCCTCTCCACACCTAAGATCAGCGCAACACTTCTTGGACCACCTCAAGGAGACTTGGGGAATCGAGGACAATTTGGAGGCAGCCGGTCACAAACTCCGTCGCCTTTTCCAAGGAGACAGACCTATGTCTCAGTATATAGCCGAGTTCCGAGTACTGGCCCACAACACCGGCTGGAACGATGTAGCCCTCAGGGGACAATTCCGGGAGGGTCTCAACATTGAAATGCTGGAAGAAATCTCCAAGGTGGATCCTCCCCAGACCCTCGAGGCACTCATTGATCAATGTTTACGGGCTGAAGTCATGATTGCCAACAGGAAACAGTGGGTTCGAGGCCAGGGCAGTAGAGCCGGGGCAAAACCCCCCGCTCCCGCCAGCGTTCAGCCACGTCCGGTGTGGAGACCCCCACCGCCAACCCCATACCCCAGAGGAGGCGAGGAGGTGCCGATGCAGTTGGGCAATGTGCGTCCCAGACTAGATGCCGCCGAGAAGGCCCGTCGTCAACGCTTAAACCTCTGCTGGTACTGCGGGAACGGGGGCCACTTCGCCAGAGAGTGCCCAGCCAAAGGGAAGCCTGCCGCCCGTCTTGCGGCGGCGTCCTCCACGGAGACGAAGGCGTCTGAGCCGACTGGCACACAGCCGGCGGGGGAAGCCAACGACCGGGTGTAGAGAGGCTCGCCAACCCGGTCAAAAAATCCATCCAAGAGCCGCCAACCGGGGTCCTGTTCCTTCTCGTGGTCACATTATGGTCAGCAAAAAGGGGACCCGTCATGATCCACGCCATGATAGACTCTGGAGCTACCAACAATTTCATCGATAGAGAGTATGCCGACTCTCTGGGATTACAATATCATGATTTCAAGAATGCCCGTGTGGTGCAAGCCATAGACGGCCGCCCCCTCAAGACGGGCCCCGTAAGTCAGTGGTCGGAACCCACCAGGATGTGGATAAGGGAACATATGGAAGAGATTTCCTTCTTTGTTACCGAGGTCCCCCATTTCCCTGTGATTTTGGGAATTCCATGGCTGACTCTCCACGACCCTAACATCTCCTGGTCCAACAGAGAACTGCAGTTTGCTTCACCGTACTGCCAAAACCATTGCCTCGTAGCCAAGGTATGCCATGCCACAGACACCGAGCCCATCATCACCTTGCCAAAGAAGTACTCCGAGTATTGGGATGTATTCAATGAGAAAGAAGCCGAAAAATTACCCCCACATAGACCTTATGACTGTGCCATTGACTTGGTGGAGGGGGCCCCGATCCCGCGAGGGCATCTCTACTCCCTGACTGAACCAGAGCAAGAAGCTCTCAGGGAATTCCTAGAGACAAACCTTCGCAAGGGATTCATCAGACCCTCTCAATCCCCAGCCGCCTCCCCAGTGATGTTTGTGAAGAAGAAGTCAGGGGAACTACGCTTGGTGGTGGACTACAGAGCACTGAACAATATCACCAAGCGGAACAGCTATCCCCTGCCCTTAATCTCGGATCTACTGGATCGGCTTCGAGGAGCCAAGGTTTACACCAAGCTGGATCTTCGGGGGGCTTACAACTTAGTTCGCATCAGGGAAGGGGACGAGTGGAAGACCGCCTTCCAGACCAAATTCGGATTATTTGAGTCCCGAGTTATGAATTTCGGTTTATGCGGAGCCCCCGCAACGTTCCAGCATTTTGTCAATGACATTTTTCAGGACTATCTAGACAGGTTCTTGATAATCTACCTGGACGATTTTTTGGTGTTTTCTAGATCACAATCAGAACATGAGAACCACGTCAAAATGGTGTTACAACGATTGCGGGATCATGGACTTTATGCCAAGCTGGAAAAATGCGCCTTTGATCTACAAGAGGTAGATTTCCTTGGTTACCGCATCTCGTCTCTAGGGCTTTCCATGGATCCAGCCAAGGTTTCAGCAGTATTGGAATGGCGGGCGCCAACTAACAAGAAAGAGGTGCAGCGTTTCTTGGGGTTCGCGAACTATTACCGCAAGTTCATTCCAGATTTTGCCCGCTGGTCCGACCCCATCACTAGCTGCATCCGTGGAAAGCAGCCTTTCCGCTGGACTGATCAAGCAGAGAAAGGGTTCCAGCAACTAAAGAAACTATTCACCTCCCAGCCAATTCTACAGCACCCAAATCCTGGAACCCCTTTTGTGGTGCAAGCGGACGCCTCTGATGTGGCAATTGGGGCTGTACTCTTACAACCGGTGGGAGATCACCTCCATCCCTGTGCCTTTTATTCTCGTCAACTAACCACACCAGAGAGGAATTACACCATTTGGGAAAAAGAACTACTGGCCATAAAGGCAGCCTTTGAAACTTGGAGACATTGGCTAGAAGGGGCCAAATTTCCCATTGAAGTCCACACTGATCATCGTAATCTAGAACATCTAAGAACTGCCCGCAAACTAAATCAGAGGCAGCAACGTTGGGCTTTATTCTTTGAACGTTTCAACTTCCAGATCCATTATGTGACCCCAGCCCAAACCAAGCAAGCAGACGCCCTGTCACGTAAACCGGAATACGCTGCAGGATGCAAGGAGACCTTTGAATCCCAACTGCTACAACCCGAGAACTTTGCCACGCTCACGGTGGGGAACACCAAATCCATTCCCATTGGTTCAACTTCCCCTACTCCAGGACCCATCTGTGCTCAAGAAATCAGGGCTAGTCAGCAAGCAGATGCCTGGGCGCAGGACCAACTTCGCCAAGGTCTGCATTTTCCCTTTTCGCTTAAAGATGGGCTGCTCTGCTATAGAAATCATGTTTATATCCCACCCGGACCGGGCAGGGAAAAAGCGCTTCATCTGTGTCATGACTGCAAACCAGCAGGACACTTCGGACTATTTAAAACTATGCATTTGATCCTAAGGGATTTTTGGTGGCCCAAGATCCGCAAGGATGTGGAAAAATATGTCAACACCTGCCCAGTATGCCAGCGCTCCAAGATACGAAGGGAGAAGCCCTCAGGGCTTTTACACCCCCTTCCTACCCCATCTCGCCCATGGGAAATAATTTCCGCGGATTTCATCACTGACCTACCACCTTCCTGTGGATTCACCACGATCTTAGTGGTGGTGGACCTTTTCACCAAGTTAGCCCATTTCATTCCCTGCGAAGGCCTCCCCACGGCCAAAGAAACTGCGGATCTATTTCTTCAACATGTTTTCAGACTACATGGATTGCCCAAGAGTTTAGTCACAGACCGTGGATCTCAATTCACCTCTCGTTTTTGGAAGGCACTACAAAAACTATTGGGCATAGACTCTCGCTTATCTTCAGCTCATCATCCCCAAACAGATGGGCAAACGGAGCGCACCAATGCCACTTTGGAGCAGTATCTTCGCTGTTATGTAAACTACCAACAGGACAATTGGGCTTCTCTGTTACCACTGTCTGAGTTTGCCTACAACAATGGAGTTCAAGCTTCTACAAAAGAAACGCCGTTCTTTGCAAACTACGGCTTCCATCCACGTTTCTTCCCCCCTGTCATTGAAACTTCAGAAGTTCCCGCAGCAGAGGATTGGCTGCAGGAACTCACAGCGGTGCAACAACTTTTGCTCCAGCAACTGGACCAAGCCAAGGAGGACTATAAACGCCACGCTGACAAACATCGCCAGCCGGGCCCCGAAATCAAGGTAGGAGATCGGGTTTTTCTGTCCACTCGCTTCCTGCCCTCCCACCGCCCTTGCCGGAAGTTAGATGCCCGTTTCATTGGCCCCTATCCAGTGGTGGCGCAATTAAACCCCGTGACTTTCAAACTCCAACTTCCGCGTTCAATGCGCATTCACCCAGTGTTTCACCGTTCCCTGCTCCTTCCGGCGGATGGTGTGCGACCTGATACAGACCAACCGGCCCCCCCTCCTGTTTTGATGAATGGGGAGGAGGAGTTCGAGGTTGAGGACATTTTGGATTCTCGCTTTCACCGCCGCCGCCTACAATATCTCATTGACTGGGTGGGTTTTGGCCCTGAGGAACGCTCTTGGGAAGACGCCTCCACAGTCCATGCTCCTGATCTAACCCGTCGCTTTCATCAGACCTATCCCACCAAACCGCGACCTCGCGCCTCGGGGAGAGGGCCCCAGTTTGGGAGGGGCCTTGAGGAGGGGGATAGTGTGATGACCCATGGGCCTTGTAGTCCTGCTCAGGACATTGTAATTCCTGATGAAGATGAAAACTTGGGTTTTTTACCTTCCCAGTCTGAACTGGATTCCTCTCAGCCAGATCTTTCCCAGGCAGATCTGGGAACCTTGCACCTGCAAGAAAGTTGTCTCCCAGAAGTATGTCAAACAAGCCCAGAGCCTACTTCTCCCGTGTTCTTGCGCCGGGAGTTTTGTAAACAACAGAGAAGTTTGGAATCAGCTTCGCGCAGGAGTGCGAGGATTGCAGCTAAGAATGTGGCCAATTAAGACTGCTTCTCGTGAGAATCTTTGGGGAGTCTCACATCTGGTCTCAGAGTTTAGCTTTCGGTTCTGATTCCCAGAGAACTGCTTCGGCGGGAAAGCTAGACTCTATTTAGGTGTTTTACCCGCGTAGTAACTTCGCGGAGTCAATTCGTCAGCCTACGGAGCGAGTTGTGTCTGGACAGCGCGCTCCGATTCAAGCCTCGCTCCTGCTCAAGCCTTGCCTTGTTATCCAGCCTTCGCCTTGCTTCCCAGCCTTTGTTTATCTACAGACTTTGCCTTGTTTCCCAGGATCAATCCTTGCCTTGTTCCACGGATTTTATCAAGTTATTCCACGGACCTTGTTCTTGTTCTTAGTTACCTTGTTCCACGTTCAAGCCTTGTTTCAAGTATCAAGTTATTTCCTAGCCTCGCTCAAGTTTCATGGACTAAAGGACCTTGTCATCTCCCCTCACTTTGCTTGGCAAAGTGAGTGTTTCGGTTATTGGATTACAACTTTGGACCTTAATATTTCTTATTGGACATTGCTTTTTTGGACTAATTCTGACCTTTCCTGAAAGGTCTAATTCTGGACTATTTTCTACACTTGTTTTTATTAACTTTATATATTCCTTCAATAAAGATATTAGATAGATTCTGGCCTCTGTGTATGGTTATTGGTGCTCTGCAGCCTGGGTCGTGACAGGAGCCATTTTTAAGTCAGTCTCACTTAAGGAAGCTAAGCTATAGGACATAGACCAGCTCGTCCCGTAGAAAAGCTTCATATCTCAAGAACATCCGGGGAATATAGAACATCCGAGGAATCAGAAATTCCAGGGGAAAGGTCCCAAAGGTTCTGGCTAAGAGCTCACAGCCCCTCAGCCTCACAGCCCCTGAGGAAAACAGCCCTAAAGTTTCCAAAGAAACCTCGGAGAGGGAACAGCATCACAGATCCACGGAACCCCAGCTGAAACATCTGCAAGCCTTGGTTGGTAGGTCCACTCGATACCCAGACGCATTTGGAATCGGTAGTGGGACCCACATCAGCTAGGCCCATATAATAGACAGCCTGGGAGAGGTTATAAGTGGATTTTCTTCTTATAGAGAAAGCACAGTTATCCAAAGCCAATTGCCTGTCCCCTGGGGACAAGACCGAAAAGGCCAACAGTTTATTAAGGAAACCTTGAAGTGTTATTGGACTCCTTGAAGATTTATTATTTGTTCAGTAATAAAGACTTTGTTATCTCATTAAAGACTCAAAGGACTATCCTTTTCAGGAAAATCCTCAAGAACCTCTCTTTGAGACGCCCTGGCTTCCCGCTGGGCATAAAGTATACGTCCTATACAGTGATGACCAACCTATGACACGCGTGTCAGCACTGACACGCCTAGCCATTTTTGCTGACACGCTCCTGCATGCAGATTGATTGGATGACTAATGTCTTTTGTGGCCAAATTTGGTGGGATTTGATCCAGTGGTTTTGTTGTTTACTCCATGGGAATTATGCACATTACACACATACACACATAGATATATAGATATATACAGTAGAGTCTCACTTATCCAACATAAACGGGCCGGCAGAATGTTGGATAAGCGAATATGTTGGATAATAAGGAGGCATTAAGGAAAAGCCTATTAAACATCAAATTAGGTTATGATTTTACAAATGAAGCACCAAAACATCACGTTAGACAACAAATTTGGCAGAAAAAGTAGTTCAATACGCAGTAATGCTATGTAGTAATTACTGTATTTATGAATTTAGCACAAAAATATCACGACATATTGAAAACATTGACTACAAAAATGTGTTGGATAATCCAGAACGTTGGATAAGCGAGTGTTGGATAAGTGAGACTCTACTGTATAATCATTCTATTATTATTCTATTATTATTGCCGTATATTACTATATTATTACTATTACATTATTATATTATTCATTATTCATGACTACATTGAAACTACAATAGAGAGAAATCAGCATCGAAATTGCATCTACAGAGATACTCACAGGAACACTTTAGCAAGTGAGAGTCCAAAAGTGGCAGGCTAAAACCTGGAACCTCAATCCATGACTGAAACGTATGAGAAACTCCCTCCTGGGCACATAGAAGACTGGGTGACCTGGAAGGAGCTGATCAGACTGCGTTTTGGCATCACAAAATGCAGAGCCAATCTTCAAAAATGGGGCCTCAAAGTGGAATAAGCGACATGCGAGTCTGGGGAAGAGCAAACCACAGACCACTCACTACAATGCAGCCTGAGCCCTGCCACATGCACAAGGGAGGACCTTTTCATAGGGACACCAGAGGCACTCCAAGTGGCCAGATTCTGGTCAAAGGACATTTAGTATTACCAAGTTTTTAGCTTTGTTTGTGTTTCTAAATACATTACAACTGTATTGTCAATTTCGCTTCTGATACAATAAATAAATAAAATGGGTGCCAAGTTCTCAACAGAAAACAATTTATAGAAAACCTATACACACCAATAGATTACTGTATATACTCGAATATAAGCCTAGTTTTCCAGCCCTTTTTTTGGGACTGGAAAAGCCCCCCTCGGCTTATACTCAAGTGAGGGTCTCAGTTGGCTTATATTTGGGTCAGCTTATACTCAAGAATATATGGTACATTTATTATTTTTTATCTATTATTATTGGTATTATTTATTATTTTTCTCTCTTATTGTTGCTACTATTACAATTATTTTACTCTATTTTTATTATTAATACATTTATTATTTCACTCTGATCTTATTATTATTATTACATTTATTATTTTACTCTATTTATTATTGCATGTACTATTTTCCTGTATTATTATTATTATTTATTATTATTATTATTACATTTATTATTTTACTCTATTTATTATTACATGTACTATTTTCCTGTATTTATTATCATTATTATTATTATTATTACATGTCTTATTTTACTCTATTATTATGAAAAGGATACATAAGCACATTGACATTGAAGAAGATGAGAATGATTTAATCAGAGTTGGACAGTCTTATCTTAAATTTGAGCTTGATGTAAATATTCAAAAACATTTAACCTACTGATGCCTCAATTAATGTAATTTTATTGGTATCTATTTTTATTTCTGAAATTTACCACTCTTGCCTTATACTTGAGTCAATGTTTTCCCAGTTTTTTGTGGTAAAATTAGGTGCCTCGGCTTATATTTGGGTCGGCTTATACAGTATATACGGTACCTACATTAAAAACTCCAACCATCAGATCGGTCGAAAAAGAAGCACAATCAAAGCCCTGGCAGATCTGCAAAGCCCACCTCCTCCAAGGTGAACTGAACCACTTAAACTGGCTCTACAGGTCGATGGATATGTATTCCACCACAGACATCAGAAGAGCTGCAAGACCAAGTAGAAGCCACGAAAGTCAAGACAAGGATCCACCCAGAGTAAGAGTGTTCTTACCAAACATCAAGGGAACCATGGACCACATTGGGAAGCCAATGAAGAAACACAACCTACAAACAATCTACAGACCCACCAAGAAAACTCAACAAATGCTGCATTCAGTAAAAGACAAGAGGGATTCTCTCACCACTGGAGGAGTCTATTGCATCCTGTGCAGCTGTGGACAAGGCTACATGGGGACCACCAAATGCAGCAGCATTGTCCAGACACGAATCAAAAACCACGAAAGGCCCTGCAGACTGATCCAACCAGAGAAGTCAGCCATTGCAGAGCACCTGATGAACCAACCTGGACACAGCATATGATTTGAGAACACAGAAATGTTGGACAATTCTCACAACCACCATGTCAGACGACACAGAGAAGTCACTGAAATCCACATGAAGGATGTGGACAATTTCAACAGAAAGGAGGAAACCATGAAAATGAACAAAATCTGGCCACCAGTATTTTTAAAAAAAACTCTAAAATCAGGACAGCAAATAAAGAACAACTCTCTGAAAAAATTCCAGACATGAATTACTCAGGGCCAGCTAACACCTCCCAACAAAGGATTCCCCCAGGTAGGGATCAGCCAGACCTTGAAGCTGAAAGGCTATTCAGTGCTAATAAAGGTGGCCAAATGAAACATTAACACCTGCCTCAAACATACAAGAGTTTTTTCTCCCACCCTGAACGTCAGGAGAGAATTACTTCTGGAACATGGCCACACAGCCCGGAAAACATACAACAACCTCGCACTTTCCTAGTTTCCAGCAGACCTCACAGCCTCTGAGGATGCCTGCCATAGATGCGGGCGAAACGTCAGGAGAGAATGCTTCTGGAACAAAGCCATACAGCCTGGAAAAAGCACGGCAACCCGGTGATTCCGGCTATGAAAGCCTTCGACAACAAATCAAGTGCAGGTTAAACAAAGGATGCCTCCAGGCAAACAACAGCCAGGCTACCTCTATGTAAATGCCTTCACTGATTGACTCTGAAGCTGTAAGGCTACTCAAAGCTAACCAAAACTAGTCAAGTTATTTCTCCCACCCTGGATATTTCAGATATAGATTCACTCCACTGGCCTCATTTCTGGCCATGAAAGCCTTTGACAACAAATCAAGTGCCAGTTAAACAAAGGATGCCTCCAGGCAAACAACAGCCAGGCTACCTCTATGTAAATGCCTTCACTGATTGACTCTGAAGCTGTAAGGCTACTCAAAGCTAACCAAAACTAGTCAAGTTATTTCTCCCACCCTGGATATTTCAGATATAGATTCACTCCACTGGCCTCATTTCTGGCCATGAAAGCCTTTGACAACAAATCAAGTGCAGGTTAAACAAAGGATGCCTCCAGGCAAACAACAGCCAGGCTACCTCTATGTAAATACCCTCACTGATTGACTCTGCAGCTGTAAGGCTACTCAAAGCTAACCAAAACTAATCAAGTTATTTCTCCCACCCTGGATATTTCAGATATAGATTCACTCCACTGGCCTCATTTCTGGCCATGAAAGCCTTTGACAACAAATCAAGTGCCAGTTAAACAAAGGATGCCTCCAGGCAAACAACAGCCAGGCTACCTCTATGTAAATGCCTTCACTGATTGACTCTGAAGCTGTAAGGCTACTCAAAGCTAACCAAAACTAGTCAAGTTATTTCTCCCACCCTGGATATTTCAGATATAGATTCATTCCACTGGCCTCTGAAGATGCCAGCGAAATGTCAGGAGAGGATGCTGCTAAAACACATTGGCCATACAGCTTGAAAAACTCATAGCAACCCAATGATCCTGGCCATGAAAGCCTTCGACAACACAAGAAGTTGTCTGTTCCTAAAAGGACCGAGATATTCCTTAAGCAACGTGACGTAACATTTGAAAGGAGGGGAAGGAAAAGAAGTGGGGACCTCAACTGACCCCAAAGTGGGGTCTGGTCCCACAAGGCGGAGAGACCTACCTGCCCCACAGCGTTAGTTTTAAGTTCCTTCTCTGACCGGCCTCCCTGCGCCCGAGCCTCCTCCGCCGTGGCGCATTTGGCACATTCCTTTCATTGTACAAAGAAACCCTTTGAGGGGAAAAGTCTGGGACAGGGATGTGGAGAAAGAGGGAGGACAGAGAGACCCACGTTGGCCACGGAGGCCGGAGGCAGTGGCCACGACCTGGGGGAGAACTGGGGGGCAAATGGCAGAAGAAAACCCTTGCTGGAAATATAAAAGCAAAGCTGGCACCAGGCCCGTTTGCCCGCAGATGCCCGGGGCCAGCCAAGGTTCATCATGGCAGCAAAGGCTCCGCGGAGATGCTTTTTGGGAAGAGATGGATGCGGAGATATTTTTAATGCACACAAAGCATGAATTTCTCCACAATATCAGAGATGGGATAACACCCCTCGTAGGTTCATAGAATTTGGAAGAAACCCCAAAGGCTATCCATCTCAGCCCCTACACCAATGATGGGCAACCTTTTGCACTTGGTGTGTCAAAATTCACCAAAAAAAACCTAGCATGACTTGGGTGGTGTGTCACTTCGAGAGAAAAAAAAAATAATACAGTAGAGTCTCACTTATCCAACATAAACGGGCCAGCAGAACGTTGGATAAGCAAATATGTTGGATAATAAGGAGGGATTAAGGAAAAGCCTATTAAACATCAAAATAGGTTATGATTTTACAAATTAAGCACCAAAACATCATGTTATACAACAAATTTGACAGAAAAAGTAGTTCAATACGCAGTAATGTTATGTTGTAATTACTGTATTTATGAATTTAGCACCAAAATATCACAATGTATTGAAAACATTGACTACAAAAATGCGTTGGATAATCCAGAACGTTGGATAAGTGAGTGTTGGATAAGTGAGACTCTACTGTATATATAGTTTAAATAACAAAAATATATAATTGTAATATGTAACTGTATTTAATAAATCAAAAACTATTTACTACCATTATTTCCATGTACAACAATCTATGGTACCTCTTGCAGTTTCCACGCTGATTTCTCTCTATTGTAGTTTCAATGTAGTCATGAATAATCTATATATATAAAAGAGTGATGGCATCACGGCGACCCACAAAACAACAAAACTACAGGCCCCCCCAACCTCGAAATTTGACAACACAACCCATCATCCACGCCTCTAGGTTGATACAACAAAAAGAAAAGAAAAATAAAGTCCTAATTAGAGGGAGAGCAATAATTGTTTTTATCCAATTGCTGCCAGTTAGAAGGCTAAGCTCCTCCAACTTGGTCTCCTAGCAACCAAAAAAATAATAATAAAAAACACTAAAAAATAATACAATAAAATACTATAATAACAGAAAATAACTAAAAATAATACAAGAAAATAATAAAATATAATAAATAAAAATATAACTTACAATAAAATTAATTTAAAAAATGCAAATAATGTCAAATAAAAATTACACAAAATTTTTTAACCAATACCACCACCACTTTGCCACAGCAACGCGTGGCCGGGCACAGCTAGTATAATAATAATATAATAATATACTACAATAATAATAGAATAATAGAATGATGTGTGTGTGTGTGTGTGTGTGTGTGTAATGTGCATAATTCCCATGGAGTAAACTACAAAACCACTGGACCAAATCACACCAAATTTGGCCACAAAAGATATTAGTCATCCAATCAATCTGCGTGCGGCAGCGTGTCAGCAAAAATGGCTAGGCGTGTCAGTGCTGACACGCGTGTCATAGGTTAGCCATCACTGCCCTACACAATCAAAGCCCTCCTGACAGATGGCAGTCCCAGCTCTGGTTATAGAATTACCGAACAAACCTTAGAGTTGGAAGGGACCCCCAAAGGTCATCTAGTCCAACCTCCTTCTCCATTCAGGAACACACAAATCAAGTCCTTTTGACAGGTGGCCATCCAGGCTTTGTTTATAGAAACAAAGGCCATCCATCTCAGCCCCTACACCATCTAAGCCCTCCTGACAGATGGCAGTCCCAGCTCTGGTTATAGAATTACCAAACAAACCTTAGAGTTGGAAGGTACCCCCAAAGGTCATCTAGTCCAACCTCCTTCTCCATTCAGGAACACACAAATCAAGTCCTTTTGACAGGTGGCCATCCAGGCTTTGTTTATAGAATCATGGAACAAATCCTAGAGTTGGAAAAGGACCCCCAAAGGCCATCCATCTCAGCCCCTACACCATCAAAGCCCTCCTGACAGATGGCTGTCCCAACTCTGTTTATAGAATTACAGAATGAATCTTAAGAGTTGGAAGGGACCCCCAAAGGCCATCTAGTCCAACTTCCTCCATTCAGGAATGCACAAACCAAGCCTTTCTGACAGATGGCCATCCAGGCTTTGTTTATAGAATTATGGAATGATTCCTAGAATTGGAGAAGGACCTCCAAAGGCCATCTAGTCCCTTCTCCAAGCAGGAAGGCACAAACCAAGCCCTCCTGACAGACGGACATCCAAACTCTGTTTAAATACCTCCAAATCTGGAGATCACGCTACTTTCAAAAGCTGTCCATAATGCACCAGAGCCGAATGGGACCTCCAAAGGGCATGCAGTCCAACCCCTTTCTCCATACAGAAATACACAAACCAAACCTTCCCGACAAGTGGCAATCCCAATATATAGAATCATAGAACAAATCCTAGAGTTGTTTTGACACTTGTCCAGGCACTTTATTAACGGTCTTGAAATTAGGCACTTTTGACATGATTGCCCCCATTTTATCCATTGATGGTGATGTTCATTTTTATTACCTTGTATTTTGTGTTTTTAATTTGTCTATTATATCTGAATGTTATGTTGATATTGTTTGCTTACTTATATTGGTTATAACTGTTAAGTTTGTTTTTGTTTCGGGCTTGGCCCCATGTTAGCCGCCCCAAGTCCCTTCAGGGAGATGGAGGCAGGATAGAAAAATAAAGTATTATTATTATATTATTGGAGTTGGAAGGGACAACAAAGGCCATCTAGTCCAACCTCCTCCATTCAGGAATGCACAAACCAAGCCCTCCTGACAGATGGCCATCCAGCACTGTTTATAGAATCATGGAATGAATCCTAGAGTTGGAGAAGGACCCCCAAAGGCCATCTAGTCCCTTCTCCAAGCACAAACCAAGGCCTCCTAACAGACGGACATCCAGACTCTATTTAAATACCTCCAAATCTGGAGAACACACTTGTTTTAATATGTATATTTCAAGGAGAGTTTTAAAACAATTACTTGTTTGTTTATGTTTTAGTAATGCTGTAACCTGCTTTGAGCTGTGAGGAGAGGTGGACAAGAAATCAAACTATTATTACTACTACTACTACTACAACTACTTGCAAAAGCTGTCTATAATGCACCAGAGCTGGAAGGGACCCTCAAAGGGCATCCAGTCCAACCCTTCTCAATGCAGGAATACACAAACCAAACATTCCTGACAAGGTGCAATCCCAGCTCTGTTTATGGAATCATAGAATGAATGCTAGAGTTGGAAGGGACCCCCAAAGGCCATCCAGTCCAACCTCCTTCTCCATTCAGAAATGCACAAACCAAGCCCTCCTGAGAGGTGGCCATCCAGGCTCCAAATCTGGAGGACACACTACTTCCAAAAGCTGTCCATAATACATCAAAGTTGGAAGGGACTCCCAAAGGCCATCCAGTCCAACCCCTTTCTTCCATAGAGGACTACACAATGAAGGCCTTCCTGGCAGACAGCCAGACAGTCTCTACTTAAAAACCTCCATAGAAGTAAACTCTTCTGTCGAAAAGGTCTGATCCTCAGGAAGTCCTCCCTAATCTACTTTTTCCTGTAACTTGAATCCATGTCTCCTGTGTCTTAGTCTCTAGAGGAGTGGAACATAAGATTGGCTCCCTCCGAAATGTGGCATCTTTTCAAATGTTTAGACATGGTTCTCGTGTCCCTCTTAATCCTGTGATCCTTAAGCTGACCCTTATAGAGAGATGCATGCTTCCCAGAGCTCTGACCATTCTGGCCATCCTTCTATGTGATGCAGCCTAGAATCGCATTGGCCTTTTGAGCTGCCGCATGACACTGTTGCCTCACCTTCCATCGTCTGGACTACTAAGACTCCTCGATCCTTTCACATATAAACATAGAACACAGCACAGTCTGGTGGTCTCTTGCATTCACCCTATAATATGTGATGCAGCCTAGAATCGCATTGGCCTTTTGAGCTGCTGCATGACACTGTTGCCTCACCTTCCATCGTCTGGACTACTAAGACTCCTCGATCCTTTCACATATAAACATAGGACACCACACAGTCTGGTGGTCTCTTGCATTCACCCTATAATATGTGATGCAGCCTAGAATCGCATTGGCCTTTTGAGCTGCTGCATGACACTGTTGCCTCACCTTCCATCGTCTGGACTACTAAGACTCCTCGATCCTTTCACATATAAACATAGGACACCACACAGTCTGGTGGTCTCTTGCATTCACCCTATAATATGTGATGCAGCCTAGAATCGCATTGGCCTTTTGAGCTGCTGCATGACACTGTTGCCTCACCTTCCATCGTCTGGACTACTAAGACTCCTCGATCCTTTCACATATAAACATAGGACACCACACAGTCTGGTGGTCTCTTGCATTCACCCTATAATATGTGATGCAGCCTAGAATCGCATTGGCCTTTTGAGCTGCTGCATGACACTGTTGCCTCACGTTCCATCGTATGGACTACTAAGACTCCTCGATCCTTTCACATATAAACATAGAACACAGCACAGTCTGGTGGTCTCTTGCATTCACCCTATAATATGTGATGCAGCCTAGAATCGCATTGGCCTTTTGAGCTGCTGCATGACACTGTTGCCTCACCTTCCATCGTCTGGACTACTAAGACTCCACGATCCTTTCACATATAAACATAGGACACCACACAGTCTGGTGGTCTCTTGCATTCACCCTATAATATGTGATGCAGCCTAGAATCGCATTGGCCTTTTGAGCTGCTGCATGACACTGTTGCCTCACGTTCCATCGTATGGACTACTAAGACTCCACGATCCTTTCACATATAAACATAGGACACCACACAGTCTGGTGGTCTCTTGCATTCACCCTATAATATGTGATGCAGCCTAGAATCGCATTGGCCTTTTGAGCTGCTGCATGACACTGTTGCCTCACCTTCCATCGTCTGGACTACTAAGACTCCTCGATCCTTTCACATATAAACATAGGACACCACACAGTCTGGTGGTCTCTTGCATTCACCCTATAATATGTGATGCAGCCTAGAATCGCATTGGCCTTTTGAGCTGCTGCATGACACTGTTGCCTCACCTTCCATCGTCTGGACTACTAAGACTCCACGATCCTTTCACATATAAACATAGGACACCACACAGTCTGGTGGTCTCTTGCATTCACCCTATAATATGTGATGCAGCCTAGAATCGCATTGGCCTTTTGAGCTGCTGCATGACACTGTTGCCTCACCTTCCATCGTCTGGACTACTAAGACTCCACGATCCTTTCACATATAAACATAGGACACCACACAGTCTGGTGGTCTCTTGCATTCACCCTATAATATGTGATGCAGCCTAGAATCGCATTGGCCTTTTGAGCTGCTGCATGACACTGTTGCCTCACCTTCCATCGTCTGGACTACTAAGACTCCTCGATCCTTTCACATATAAACATAGGACACCACACAGTCTGGTGGTCTCTTGCATTCACCCTATAATATGTGATGCAGCCTAGAATCGCATTGGCCTTTTGAGCTGCTGCATGACACTGTTGCCTCACCTTCCATCGTCTGGACTACTAAGACTCCACGATCCTTTCACATATAAACATAGGACACCACACAGTCTGGTGGTCTCTTGCATTCACCCTATAATATGTGATGCAGCCTAGAATCGCATTGGCCTTTTGAGCTGCTGCATGACACTGTTGCCTCACGTTCCATCGTATGGACTACTAAGACTCCTCGATCCTTTCACATATAAACATAGAACACAGCACAGTCTGGTGGTCTCTTGCATTCACCCTATAATATGTGATGCAGCCTAGAATCGCATTGGCCTTTTGAGCTGCTGCATGACACTGTTGCCTCACCTTCCATCGTCTGGACTACTAAGACTCCTCGATCCTTTCACATATAAACATAGGACACCACACAGTCTGGTGGTCTCTTGCATTCACCCTATAATATGTGATGCAGCCTAGAATCGCATTGGCCTTTTGAGCTGCTGCATGACACTGTTGCCTCACCTTCCATCGTCTGGACTACTAAGACTCCTCGATCCTTTCACATATAAACATAGGACACCACACAGTCTGGTGGTCTCTTGCATTCACCCTATAATATGTGATGCATTGGCCTTTTTAGCTGCTGCATGACACTGTTGCCTCACATTCTATCATCTGGACTACTAAGACTCTTCAATCCTTTCACATTTAGACATAGGACACAGCACAGTCTGGTGGTCTCTTGCATTCACGCCATCTCTGCTTGTTAAACAATCCATGGTTAGCACTCATAAAGAAGCACACATTTTAACAATTGCAGAATGAATACGGAGTTATATTTCAAGACAGTGCTCTTGCCCTGGGGTTCCTCTTCCTTAACTCCAAGACCCAGAAAAGACCATTGGGTATTGGATTGCAACTCCCAGCCGGTTTCTGCTACTGGGGACACTGGGAGAGGCAGTCCAACCAGGGCAATTCTTCTGCAAACAAGTGCAAGGAGAAGTCTTTGCTGCAGCTTGCTTTTCCACTCGGTTAACCATACAAAAGCAACGGCTCAAAAGGCATTGCTGGAAACTCAGACTTTGGAGGCCTTTGGGGCCTGGTTCAATGCGCAGGCATGAAAGAACATGCCACATTCCTCAAACCTGCAAGCTGGCCAGCTAGAGCGGCTTTTCTAATGGGATTCCGCTTGAGTAGAGCCACGTTGCACTAGATCGTGATGGAAGAGAAATTCTTGCTCTTATCTGTCCACACTCAGCAGCATGATGGATGCAGTTGGACACCACTTTCTGCCTAGAGCATGAATCCACTTTAAATCCTGTTTCTGTTGCCTGCAGAATTCTGGGGCTTGTAGTTTGGTGAGGTCCATTTAAAGCCCCCTCTGCAAAGTGGATTAAAAGTGGATTAAAAGGGCCCGGGCTGTGGCACAGGCTGGTGAGCAGCCAGCCAGCTGTAACAAATTACTCTGACCAAGAGGTCATGAGTTCGAGGCCCGCTCGGAGCCTATGTTTGTCTTGTCTTTGTTCTATGTTAAAGGCATTGAATGTTTGCCTATATGTGTAATGTGATCCGCCCTGAGTCCCCTTCGGGGTGAGAAAGAAGGGCGGAATATAAATACTGTAAATAAATAAATAAAGGGGATCCAAGCTCAATTATTTATTTATTTGAGACATTTATATCTCGCCCTTCTCACCCCAAAATGGACTCAGTGCAGCTTACAAACTATATGTACATCGTATATAGCACAATATTAGCGCTATATATTACTATATTGTAGTATTACCATTATACTGTAATATTATTAGTACAGTAGCGTCTCACTTATCCAAGTTTCTGGATCATCCAAGCCATTTTTGTAGTCAATGTTTTCAATATATCATGATATTTTGGTGCTAAATTCGTAAATACAGTAATTACAACATAACATGACTGCGTATTGAACTACTTTTTCTGTCAAATTTGTTGTAAAACATGATGTTTTGGTGCTTAATTTGTAAAATCATAACCTAATTTTATGATTAATAGGCTTTTCCTTAATTCTTCCTTATTATCCAAGATAAGCTTCTGCCGGCCCATTTAGCTTGTATAAGTGAGACTCTACTGTAATATTACATGTAATAGATAATATATAATATTATTATATTGCATTATTAATATTATACTGCATTACATTATAATATTATTGTCAATATTATATTGTATATATTGTGTGTGTGTGTGTATATATATATATATATATAGTATGTGTGTGTATGTATATGTGTGTTTGTATATATATATATGTGTGTGTGTGTGTGTGTGTATATATATATATATATATATATATTGTGTGTGTGATGAGGTCATTTAACTGTCCAAGGCTCAATGCTATGGGAGCATGGAAGTTGTAGTTTTACAAAGGGCAGTCTACATTGCAGAGTTCATACAGTTTGACCCCACTTTCACTGTCATGGGGTTCTGGGATTTGTAGTTTGGTGAAGCACCTGCACTTTTTGGGCCTTGAAGACTTTGTAAAACTACAACTCCCAGGTTTCCGTAGCATTGAGCCACGGCAGTTAAAGTGGAGTCAAACTGTGTTCATTCTACAGTGCAGATGCACCCAATGAAGTCCAGAGTAACTTGCTTTTAATAAACCTAATGGTGCAATTATGAGCTTTATTATTATTATTATTATTATTACAGTAGAGTCTCACTTATCCAACATTTGCTTATCCAACATTCTGGATTATCCAACACAGTCTGCCTTGTAGTAGTCAATCTTTTCAATACATTGTGATGTTTTGGTGCTAAATTCGTAAATACAGTAATTACTATGAGCTGAATAATAATAATAATAATAATTATTATTATTACAGTAGAGTCTCACTTATCCAACATTTGCTTATCCAACATTCTGGATTATCCAACACAGTCTGCCTTGTAGTAGTCAATCTTTTCAATACATTGTGATGTTTTGGTGCTAAATTTGTAAATACAGTAATTACTATGAGCTGAATTATTATTATTATTATTATTATTATTATTATTATTATTACAGTAGAGTCTCACTTATCCAACATTTGCTTATCCAACATTCTGGATTATCCAACACAGTCTGCCTTGTAGTAGTCAATCTTTTCAATACATTGTGATGTTTTGGTGCTAAATTTGTAAATACAGTAATTACTATGAGCTGAATTATTATTATTATTATTATTATTATTATTATTATTATTATTACAGTAGAGTCTCACTTATCCAACATTTGCTTATCCAACATTCTGGATTATCCAACACAGTCTGCCTTGTAGTAGTCAATCTTTTCAATACATTGTGATGTTTTGGTGCTAAATTCGTAAATACAGTAATTACTATGAGCTGAATAATAATAATAATTATTATTATTATTATTATTATTATTACAGTAGAGTCTCACTTATCCAACATTTGCTTATCCAACATTCTGGATTATCCAACACAGTCTGCCTTTTAGTAGTCAATCTTTTCAATACATTGTGATGTTTTGGTGCTAAATTCGTAAATACAGTAATTACTACATAACATTGCTGTGTATTGAACTGATTTTTTCTGTCAAATTTGTTGTAAAACATGATGTTTTGGTGCTTATTTTGTAAAATCATAATGTAATTTGATGTTTAATAGGCTTTTAATCCCTCCTTATTATCCAACATATTCGCTTATCCAACGTTCTGCAGGCCCGTTTATGTTGGATAAGTGAGACTCTACTGTATTATTATTATTATTATTATTTTCATTCCTAACAGCCTCAGGCTCTTTCCTTTTGCTTTTGAGTCCCCACAGGGAGATGGTGGCAGGATATAAATAAAGTTTTGTTGTTATTTATTATTATATGCTTTCCTGAATGACACACCATGAAATATTATAAGTAACCGATTACTTATTAATTGACTTCCAAGTCAAGTCATGGTTTGAGCTTTGGACGGTGACTTTTCAGTCCAGGGTTCGAATGGACTGAATCCATTCCAATGGAAACCCATTGTCCAGGGTTCGAATCTCTGCTCCATTATGGAAACCCACTGGAATGAACACACTCTCAAACTCAGAGAGGAAAACAAAGGCAAAACCCATCTGAAAAAATAGTGCCAGGAAAACCCCATAATAAATGGGAAACGCCTTGAAGAGGAGACACCCAACGATAACAAGCCTGTGAAAGCTTCTGCCAAAATAAACAAATAGATGAGCCTTTAAGATCTCATCAACTGCTTTTAACTTCCCTGTTTACACAAGCTCGGCTACTGCTTACCGTTCCCGGTTTAGTCATGCCGGCTGGGGATTCTGGGACTTTTGGTCCATGAAAACAACCTTCTCCAAACAATTTTAAAACTTTAACGCAACATAAACATACCCAAGACTAGTTTACATTATATAGGTAACTAGCTGTGCCCGGCCACACGTTGCTGTGGCAAAGTGGTGGTGGTATTGGTTAAAAATTGTTGTGTAATTTTTATTTGACTTTATTTGCATTTTTTTATTAATTTTATTGTAAGTTATATTTTTATTTATTATATTTTATTATTTTCTTGTATTATTTTTAGTTATTTTCTGTTATTATAGTATTGTATTGTATTAATTTTTCTTTTCTTTTTGTTGTATCAACCTAGAGGCACGGATGATGGGTTGTGTTGTCAAATTTTGAGGTTGGAGGGCCTGTAGTTTTGTTGTTTTGTGGGTTGCCGTGATGCCATCACTCTTTTATATATATAGAAGGTGAAAGTAAAGGTTTTCCCGTGACATTAAGTCTATTCGTGTCCGACTCTGGGTGTTGGTGCTCATCTCCCTTTCTAAGCCAAAGAGCCGGCGTTGTCCATAGACACCTCCAAGGTCATGTGGCTTATAATGACTATTGATGGATTGCTCAACAAGGTTTGGAACTGCATTATATAGTCAGTGTAGACTCATAACAATGCAGTTCAGTGCAGCACTATGATAGGGTCACCTGAGGTCAGAGCACACAATATAAGCACAATATAAGCATTATATATTATTATATTGTACCATACGACTATATTGCAATATTATTACTAATACGACATGTAATATAAATATACAATTATAATAGTGTATTATTATTATTACATTGTATTACATCATAATATTATTCTCAATATCCTTCTTTCCTTCCTTGACATAGAACAATATAATAACAAATGGTGTTTAAAAAAAAACAGTTTTAAAAATTCTAAAATAAAGACAGTAAATAAAGAACAACACTCTGAAAACAGGGGGATTTCCAGACATGTAATGATCAGGGTCAGCTAACACCTCCCAACAAAGGATTCCCCCTAAGCAGGAATCAGCCAGGCCTTGAAGCTGCAAAACCATTAAATGCTAATCAAGTTGATTAATTCAAACATTCACACTTGCCTTCAACAGACAAGAGTTCTTTCTCCCACCCTGGACATCATTCCACAGATATATAAACCCCACTTGCCTCGTTTCCAACAGACCTCACAACCTCTGAGGATGCCTGCCATAGATGTGGGTGAAACGTTAGGAGAGAATGCTTCTGGAACATGGCCATATAGTCCCGAAAACACACAACAACCCTGTGATTAGCTAGCTGTCTTTCTGTCTTTCCTTTCATTTATCCATCCATAGGTACAGCAGAACATAACAAATTATTATTATTATTATTATTATTATTATTATTATTATTTTATTATGACACAGCAAACAAGATCGATATGCTGGATTTCATATCACAAAATCACAAGTCGAACACTTCCCAAGTGTCTAGGACTGTGTGATGTATTTTCGGATGATGCGTGCAGATCCCAGTAGGGTGGCCTTTTGCAGTTGGCAGATTGTGATTTTGTCAATGCCTATTGTTTCCAAATGCCGGCTGAGATCTTTTGGCACGGCACCCAGTGTGCCCATCACCACCGGGACCACCTGCACTGGTTTCTGCCAGAGTCTTTGAAGTTCAATCTTAAGGTCCTGATAATAATAATAATAATAATAATAATAATAATAATAATAATAATATAGTGTTGCTGTGAGTTTTCCGGGCTGTCTAGCCATGTTCCAGAAGCATTCTCTCCTGACGTTTCACCCACATCTATGGCAGGCATCCTCAGAGGTTGTGAGGTCTGTTGGAAACTAGGCAAGTGGGGTTTATATATCTGTGGAATAATGCCTCTCAAAGGCATTAAAGCAAGCTGTATCAACTTCAAAAAGTTCTGAAAACTCCAAAGTAACGATACTGAAGGATCCACACTTTGAAGCAGAACAGGCTGAGCCTCGCTTATCAGAAATGTTTGCAGCTGGAAAGCGGGATTTCCTCTTCTTCCCCGGTGGAATAGGGCACCTCAGAATGAACTATTCACCAGGATTGCCACTCATTTTTAGAAAGGAATTCCCTACCTTAAAGGGGAAAGCATAGATATGACCAAAGTATCAATAATGATTATCCTTAGGAGCCTCGTGTGCTGCAAGAGCCTCCCATTTCCATTTGGGACCTTCAATGGAGACCCTTTTTCCCCATGATAATAACTCTTCCAATCTGGGCCTGAATATATTGCACAAGATTGATCTAGCCTGAAATGATACACTTTAATATATTGGGTTTATGGTTCCCGTCCCCTTGATCAGGTTGTGTAAGAGTTATTTATTGCTATATACAGTAATTGTATTGTTTTACCTTGTTTAATAATGTGTTATTATGCTGCTATGTAATGTAAGTGCTGTTTTTAATGATTGGAAACGGCCCTGAGTCCCATCCGGGATATAGGGCGGTATATAAATTATTATTATTATTATTATTATTATTATTATTATAGGGCGGTATATAAATAATAATAATAATTATTATTATAATTATTATTATAGTAGAGTCTCACTCATCCAACACTCTCTTATCCAACGTTCTGGATTATCCAACGCTTTTTTGTAGTCAATGTTTTCAATACATCGTGATATTTTGGTGCCAAGTTCATAAATACAGTAATTTCTACATAGCATTACTGTGTATTGAACTACTTTTTCTGTCCAATTTGTGGTATAACATGATGTTTTGGGGATTAATTTGTAAAATCATAACCTAATTTGATGTTTAATAGGCTTTTCCTTAATCCCTCCTTATTATCCAATATATTTGCTTATCCAACGTTCTGCCGGCCTGTTTATGTTGGATAAGTGAGACTCTACTGCAGGGGTCCCCAAACTTTTAAAGCAGAGGGCCGGTCCACAATCCTTCAGATTGAGGAGGGGCCAAATTATCATTTGGAGGGAAAAAACCAAACAAATTCCTATGCACACTGCACATGTCTTATTTGTAGTGCAAAACAACAACAACAATGAAAGAACAATACAATATTTAAAAATGAAAACAATTGTAACCAGCATAAACCTATCAGGATTTCAATGGGAAGTGTGGGCCTACTTCTGGCCAATGAGATAGTCAGGTTAATTAGGATTGTTGTTTGTTGTTGTTGTTGTGTGCCTTCAAGTCATGTCAGACTTTGGGTGAGCCTAAGTCTAAAATTATTTATTTATTCATTTACTACATTTATTTATTACATTTATATCCCACCTTTCTCACCCTGAAGGGGACTCAGAGCAGCTGTATGTACATACAATATATTATATTATTAGCATAGCACAATATTAGCATTATAGATTACTATATTAAACTGTACCACTTTACTGTAATATTATATGTAATATATAACATATAATTAATATTATTTTATGGTATTATTAATATATTGTATAACATTATAATATTATTATCAATATTATATGTATATACAATATATCATATTATTAAAAATGATATAAAAATATTATATTATAAAACTGAGGGCGGGGGCCAGGTAAATGACCTTGGAGGGCTGCATCCGGCCCCCAGGCCTTAGTTTGGGGACCCCTGTACTATACTGTAGATATGTAATATATAACATATAATTAATATTATTATATGGTATTAGTATTATATTGTATAACATTATAATATTATTATCAATATTATATGTAAATACAATATATTATTAAAATGATTTTAAAATATTTTATTATAAAACTGAGGGTGGGGGCCAGGTAAATAACCTTGGAGGGCCGCATCTGGCCCCCGGGCCTTAGTTTGGGGACCTCTGCTCTACTGTATATAAATAAATTATTATTATTATTATTATTATTATTATTATTATTATTACAGTAGAGTCTCACTTATCCAACAGTGGATAGAGTATCACTTATCCAACAGTCTTTCGTGTTCCTTGATTCGCATCTGGGTACTGCTCAGACTTCACAAACAAAGGATGCCTCAAAGCAACAACAGCCAGGCCACCTCAATGCAAACACCCTCATTGATTGTGCAGGAGCAAGGCTACTCAATGCTACTCAAGCTTTCCAATTGCAATGTTCACACTTGCTTTGCACAAACAAGAGCTCTTTCTCCCATTCTAGACATTATTCCACAGGTATTTACACAACACTTAGCTCACCATTTCTATGCAGATGCCTTCACTGATTGGTTTTGCAACTGCAAGGCTATTCAATGCTAATCAAGCTTGCCAATTGCAACGTTCACACTTGCTTTACACAAACAAGAGTTCTTTCTCCCATTCTAGACATTATTCCAAAGGTATTTATAGAGTCCACTTGCCTCACCACCTCTATGCAGATACCTTCACTGATTGACTTTGGAGGAGCCAGGCTTATTCAATGCTAATCAAGCTTGCTAAATGCAAAATTCGCACTTGCTTCAAACAGACAAGGGGTCTTTCTCCCACCCTGGACATTATTCCATTAAGTAGAGTCTCACTTATCCAAGGTTCTGGATTATCCAACACATTTTTGTAGTCAATGTTTTCAATACGTCGTGATATTTTGGTGCTAAATTCGTAAGTACAGTAATTACTACATAGCATTACTGCGTATTGAATTACTATTTCTGTTGAATTTGTTGTCTAACATGATGTTTTAATGCTTAATTTGTAAAATCATAACCTAATTTGATGTTTAATAGGCTTTTCCTTAGTACCTCCTTATTATCCAACATATTCGCTTATCCAAGGTTCTGCCGGCCTGTTTATGTTGGATAAGTGAGACTCTACTGTGTATATACACTCCACTTGCCTCACCACCTCTATGCAGATGCCTTCACTGATTGACTTTGCAGCTGCAAGGCTACTCAATGCTAATCAATTTTGCCAACTGCAACATGCACACTTGCTTCAAACAGACAAGGTTTCTTTCTCCCATTCTAGACATAATTTTACAGGTATATATACACTTCACTTGCCTCACCACCTCTATGCAGACACCTTCACTGACTGGTTTTGCAACTGCAAGGCTATTCAATGCTAATCAAGCTTGCTAAATGCAAAATTCACCCTTGCTTCAAACAGACAAGGTTTCTTTCTCCCATTCTAGACATTATTCCAGAGGCATTTATACACTCCACTTGCCTCACCACCTCTATGCAGATACCTTCACTGATTGACTTTGCAGGAGCCAGGCTTATTCAATGCTAATCAAGCTTGCCAATTGCAACCTTCACACTTGCTTTGCACAAACAAGAGTTCTTTCTCCCATTCTAGACATTATTCCAGAGGTATTTATACACTCCACTTGCCTCACCACCTCTATGCAGATACTTTCACTGATTGACTTTGCAGGAGCCAGGCTACTCAATGCTATTCAAGATTGAAACATTCACACAGATAAGGGCTCTTTCTCCCACCCTGGACATTATTCCATTAAGTATATATATTATATACACCACACTTGCCTCACTTCCAACAGAACCTCTGAAGAGGCCATTAGCCACAGATGCGGGCGAAAGGTCAGGAGAGAATGCTGCTAAAGCATAATGGCCAAACAGCTGGCATGAAAGCCTTTGAGAAGACATTGAAAATGCATTTGTTTCTGTTGGTATGAGTGTCTCAGGCATGGGCCAACTTGGGCCCTCCCTCCGGGTGTTTTGGACTCCAACTCCCACCATTCCTAACAGCCTACCGGCTGTTAGGAATGGTGGGAGTTGGAGTCCAAAACACCCGGAGGGAGGGCCCAAGTTGGCCCATGCCTGCTCTAGTTGGGAGAAGAAGAGCCGATGGAGCCCGGCATGGCCTTTCCCCGTCTCCCCAGGAACTTGCAACAACTGGGACCATCCCTTGAAGAGATCCTACGTGGGAATCACACACTCACACTCACACACACACACAGACTCACAATCCCACTCCCTCCGCATTAGCAGCACCAACCGGTGAGGCTCCCGAAGGGAGATCCGGCGCCGCTTCTCCGGGGAAAGTCGGGCGGGAGTTGCCGGCGGAGGAGTCGGCGGTGCGGCTCTTTCCCAAGCAGCTCCGCCTTCCTTCCCTTCTTTTCCTCCCTTCCTTCCTTCCCTCCTTCCCTCGGAGCCGGGTGCAAGGAGGCGGGCCCGGAGGAGAAGAGGGGAGGGACGCTTCTCTTTCTCTCCTTCTTCCCTTCTTTCATCCCTCTCTCTTCCTTCCTCTCTCCCTCCTTCGCTCTTTCTTTCTTTCTTGCCCTCCTTCCTTGCCTCTTTCTTTCTTTCCTTCCTCCCACTTCCCTCCTTTCCTTCCCTCCCTCCCTCTTTCTTCCTTCCTTCCTTCACTCCTTCTTTCATATTTTTTTCGTTCCTTCCATCTATCTCTCTTCCATCCTTCTTTCTTTTCTTCCTTCCTTTCTTCCCTGTTTCTTCCTTATCTCCCTCCCTCCTTTCTTTTTCCTTCCTTCCTTCCTTCCTTCCCTCCCTCCTTCTTTCATATTTTTTCATTCCTTCCATCTATCTCTCTTCCATCCTTCTTTCTTTTCTTCCTTCCTTCCTTCCTTCCTTTCTTCCCTCTTTCATCCTTCCTTCCCTCCCTCCTTCTTTCATATTTTTTTCGTTCCTTCCATCTATCTCTCTTCCATCCTTCTTTCTTTTCTTCCTTTCTTCCTTTCTTTCTTCCCTGTTTCTTCCTTCTCTCCCTCCCTCCTTTCTTTTTCCTTCCTTCCTTCCTTCCTTCCTTCCTTCCTTCCTTCCTTCCTTCCTTCCTTCCTTCCTTCCTTCCTTCCTTCCCTCCCTCCTTCTTTCATATTTTTTCATTCCTTCCATCTATCTCTCTTCCATCCTTCTTTCTTTTCTTCCTTCCTTCCTTCCTTCCTTTCTTCCCTCTTTCATCCTTCCTTCCCTCCCTCCTTCTTTCATATTTTTTTCGTTCCTTCCATCTATCTCTCTTCCATCCTTCTTTCTTTTCTTCCTTTCTTCCTTTCTTTCTTCCCTGTTTCTTCCTTCTCTCCCTCCCTCCTTTCTTTTTCCTTCCTTCCTTCCTTCCTTCCTTCCTTCCTTCCTTCCTTCCCTTCCTTCCTTCCTTCCTTCCTTCCTTCCTTCCTTCCCTCCTTCTTTCATATTTTTTCGTTCCTTCCATCTATCCTCTCTTCCATCCTTCTTTCTTTTCTTCCTTCCTTCCTTCCTTCCTTCCTTCCTTCCTTTCTTCCCTCTTTCATCCTTCCTTTCCTTCCCTCCTTCTTTCATATTTTTTTCGTTCCTTCCATCTATCTCTCTTCCATCCTTCTTTCTTTTCTTCCTTTCTTCCTTTCTTTCTTCCCTGTTTCTTCCTTCTCTCCCTCCCTCCTTTCTTTTTCCTTCCTTCCTTCCTTCCTTCCTTCCTTCCTTCCTTCCTTCCTTCCCTCCTTCTTTCATATTTTTTTCGTTCCTTCCATCTATCTCTCTTCCATCCTTCTTTCTTTTCTTCCTTTCTTCCTTTCTTTCTTTCCTGTTTTCTTCTTCTCTCCCTCCCTCCTTTCTTTTTCCTTCCTTCCTTCCTTCCTTCCTTCCTTCCTTCCTTCCTTCCTTCCTCCTTCTTTCATATTTTTTTCGTTCCTTCCATCTATCTCACTTCCATCCTTCTTTCTTTTCTTCCTTCCTTCCTTCCTTTCTTCCCTCTTTCTTCCTTCCTTCCTTCCCTCCTTCTTTCATATTTTTTTCGTTCCTTCCATCTATCTCTCTTCCATCCTTCTTTCTTTTCTTCCTTCCTTCCTTCCTTTCTTCCCTCTTTCTTCCTTCCTTCCTTCCCTCCTTCTTTCATATTTTTTTCGTTCCTTCCATCTATCTCTCTTCCATCCTTCTTTCTTTTCTTCCTTTCTTCCTTTCTTTCTTCCCTGTTTCTTCCTTCTCTCCCTCCCTCCTTTCTTTTTCCTTCCTTCCTTCCTTCCTTCCTTCCTTCCTTCCTTCCTTCCTTCCTTCCTTCCTTCCTTCCTTCCTTCCTTCCCTCCTTCTTTCATATTTTTTTCGTTCCTTCCATCTATCTCTCTTCCATCCTTCTTTCTTTTCTTCCTTTCTTCCTTTCTTTCTTCCCTGTTTCTTCCTTCTCTCCCTCCCTCCTTTCTTTTTCCTTCCTTCCTTCCTTCCTTCCTTCCTTCCTTCCTTCCTTCCTTCCTTCCTTCCTTCCTTCCTTCCTTCCTTCCCTCCTTCTTTCATATTTTTTTCGTTCCTTCCATCTATCTCTCTTCCATCCTTCTTTCTTTTCTTCCTTCCTTCCTTCCTTTCTTCCCTCTTTCTTCCTTCCTTCCTTCCCTCCTTCTTTCATATTTTTTTCGTTCCTTCCATCTATCTCACTTCCATCCTTCTTTCTTTTCTTCCTTCCTTCCTTCCTTTCTTCCCTCTTCCTTCCTTCCTTCCTTCCCTCCTTCTTTCATATTTTTTTCGTTCCTTCCATCTATCTCTCTTCCATCCTTCTTTCTTTTCTTCCTTCCTTCCTTCCTTTCTTCCCTCTTTCTTCCTTCCTTCCTTCCCTCCTTCTTTCATATTTTTTCCGTTCCTTCCATCTATCTCTCTTCCATCCTTCTTTCTTTTCTTTCTTCCTTTCTTTCTTCCTTTCTTCCCTGTTTCTTCCTTCCCTCTCTCCCTCCCTCCTTTCTTTTTCCTTCCTTCCTTCCTTCCCTCCTCCTTTCATATTTTTTTCGTTCCTTCCATCTAGCTCTCTTCCATTCTTCTTTCTTTTCTTTCTTTTCTTTTTTCTTCCTTCCTTTCTTCCCTGTTTCTTACTTCTCTCCCTCCCTCCTTTCTTTTTCCTTCCTTCCTTCCTTCCCTCCTTCTTTCATATTTTTTTCATTCCTTCCATCTATCTCTCTTCCATCCTTTCTTTTCTTTCTTTCTTCCTTTCTTCCTTCCTTTCTTCCCTGTTTCTTCCTTCCTTCCTCCCTTCCTTCCTTCCCTCCTTCTTTCATATTTTTTCATTCCTTCCATCTATCTCTCTTCCATCCATCCTTCTTTTATTTCTTTTCTTTTTTCTTCCTTCCTTTCTTCCGTTTCTTCCTTCTCTCCCTCCCTCCTTTCTTTTTCCTTCCTTCCTTCCTTCCTTCCTTCCTTCCTTCCTTCCTTCCTTCCTTCCTTCCCTCCTTCTTTCATATTTTTTCATTCCTTCCATCTATCTCTCTTCCATCCTTTCTTTTCTTTCTTTCTTCCTTTCTTCCTTCCTTTCTTCCCTGTTTCTTCCTTCCTTCCTTCCTTCCTTCCTTCCTTCCTTCCTTCCTTCCTTCCTTCCTTCCTTCCTTCCTTCCTTCCTTCCTTCCTTCCCTCCTTATTTCATATTTTTTCCTTCCTTCCATCTATCTCTCTTCCATCCATCCTTCTTTTATTTCTTTTCTTTTTTCTTCCTTCCTTTCTTCCGTTTCTTCCTTCTCTCCCTCCCTCCTTTCTTTTCCCTTCCTTCCTTCCTTCCTTCCTTCCTTCCTTCCTTCCTTCCTTCCTTCCTTCCTTCCTTCCTTCCTTCCTTCCCTCCCTCCATCCTTCTTTCATATTTTTTTCATTCGTTCCATCTATCTCTCTTCCATCCTTTCTTTCTTTTCTTTCTTTCTTTCTTTCTTTCTTTCTTTCTTTCTTTCTTTCTTTCTTTCTTTCTTTCTTTCTTTCTTTCTTCCCTGTTTCTTCCTTCCCTGCCTCCCTCCTTCCTTCCATCCCTTTCTTTTCCTTCCTTCCTTCTTTCCTTCCTTCCTTCACTCTTTCTTTTTTCTTTCTTGCCTTCCTGCCCTCTTTCTTTTTTCTTTCTTGCCTTCCTGCCCTCTTTTCTCTTTCCATCCTTCCCCCACTCTTTTTCTTTCTTGCCTTCTTTCCTTCCTTCCCTCCCTTTTTCTTTCCTTCCCTCACTGCTTCCTTCATTCCTTCCTTCTTTCCCTCACTCTTTCCTTCCTTACTTCCCTCTTTCTTTTTTCTTTCTTGACTTCCTTCCTTCCCTCTTTTCTCTTTCCATCCTTCCCTTCTTTCTTTCTTGCCTTCCTTCCCTCATGGCTTCTTCTTTCCTTCCCTCATTACTTCCTGCCTTCTTTCATTCCTCCTCCTTCCTTCCCTCCCTCCTTCCTCTTTCCTACTTTTTTCTTTCCTTCCCTCCCTCTCTCTCCCCTTTTCTGTCTTTTTTACTCCTTCCTTCCTTCTTTCCCTTCCTCCCTCTTTCTTTCTTTCTGTCTTTCTTCCCTCCTTCTTTCCGCTTTCCTTCCTTCCCTCCCTCTTCCTTCCTTCCTTGCTTCCTCTTCCGTTCCTCCCTCCCTCCCTTCTTTCCCTCTTTCTTTCTTTCTTTCTTTCTTTCTTTCTTTCTTTCTTTCTTTCTTTCTTTCTTTCTTTCTTTCTTTCTTTTCTGCCTTCCTTCCTTCTTTCCTTCTTTCCTCTTTCATTCCTTCCTCCCATCTTTCCCTCCTTCCTTCCCTCTTTCTTTCTTTTCTGCCTTCCTTCCTTCTTTCCTCTTTCATTCCTTCCTCCCATCTTTCCCTCCTTCCTTCCCTCTTTCTTTCTTTTTTGCCTTCCTTCCCTCCCTCTTTCCGCTTTCCTTCCTTCCCTCCCTCCCTCCCTCCCTCCCTCCTTCCTTCCTTCCTTCCTTCCTTCCTTCCTTCCTTCCTTCCTTCCTTCCTTCCTTCCTTTCTTCCCTCCTTCCCATCAAACCTGGAGTGGGAAGAGACTCCTTAAGGCCATCCAGTCCAACCCTCTTCTGGATGACACCATCCAAGCCCTCCTGACAGATGGCCATCCAGCCTCAGCTCAAAACCATGGTGTTGTACTATTTTCAACCTGTATTTGAGTAATCCTCCTTTTCATTTATCTTCAATCTGCTGATATTTATTTAATGATAAAACAGAACTTGTTTTTAAAACCTACACTTATACAGTAGAGTCTCACTTATCCAAGCTAAACGGGCCGGCAGAAGCTTGGATAAGCAAATATCTTGGATAAAAAGGAGGGATTAAGGAGAAGCCTATTAAAACATCAAATTAGGTTATGATTTTACAAATTGAGCACCAGAACATCATGTTATACAGCACATTTGAGAGAAAAAGTAGTTCAATACGCAGTAATGCTATATTGTAATTACAGTAGAGTCTCACTTATCCAACACTCGCTTATCCAACGTTCTGGATTATCCAACACATTTTTGTAGTAAATGTTTTCAGTATATCATGATATTTTGGTGCTAAATTCATAAATACAGTAATTACAACATAACATTACTGCACATTGAACTACTTTTTCTGTCAAATTTATTGTATAATATGATGTTTTGGTGCTTAATTTGTAAAATCATAACCTAATTTAATGTTTAATAGGCTTTTCCTTAATCTCTCCTTATTATCCAACATATTCGCTTATAAGCGAGACTCTACTGTACTGTATTTACGAATTTAGCACCAAAATATCACGATACATTGAAAAAAACATTGACTACAAAAATGGCTTGGATAATCCAGAGGCTTGGATAAGCGAGGCTTGGATAAGTGAGACTCTACTGTAGTGCAAAAATGTGCAATAGAACCTTGGGAGTTGTAGTTTGGTGAGGCCCCAGCGCTCTTAGGCAGAGAAAGCTAAAACTCTTGTCAAACTACAATTTCCAGGATTCCATAGCATTGAGCCAAGGTAGGAAAAGGTGAGCAAAACTGCATTAATGCTACAGTGTAGATGCACTCAAGTAACTTTTCCCAGGTTTTGTGCATCTGGGAACCAAGAAGTGCTATGTATTCTCTCTCCTTCCAAATTGATCGAAGAAAATACACGTTCATAACTCTTTAAAACTTGGTGCCAACTCCATCGGGCAAGCACTGAGACTCATTGGTTAACGAGCTGCAAGAGCATAAAAGAAGCAGAGGCAACACAATGAAATTAAAATGCAAGCGAGTGCCAAAAAGGATGGAATGCCATTCAGAAAAAAGCAATCCTGCTGCCCAATTTAAAACACAGTGGTCAGGATTGACCCCAAAAGTAGCAGACCAAACTACTAAATAAAAGGAAATCTGGCTCATCTTGGGAAGGTTGGACTACAGCTCCCATCTGCATTGCAAATCAGCTGCAAGGCATGCCAGTCATGAAAGGCCTGCTAACGTCAACAAGTTTAAAGGGTTAAAGACAAGTTTAAGAATAATGTTCATCGGTCGAGCAGCCCATATGCCAATGCTTGGCACCAGGTGTATCTGCACTGTCAAATTGATGCAGTTTAATACCTCTTTATCTCCATGGCTCAGTTCTATGGAGTCCTGGGAGCTGTAGTTCAGTGAAGCATCCAAACTCTTTGTAAAACTACAACTCCTAGGATTCCATAGCATTGAGCCGTGGAAGTTAAAGTGATGTTGTTACTGAGCCATGGAAAAACTACCCCAAGACGATGTGTAGTTCACCAAGGGCCCTATGAAACTACAACTCCCAGGATTCCGTAGCACTGAGCCGTGGAAGTTTAAGTGGTGTTGTTACTGAGCTATGGAAAAATGGCCCCAAAAAGATGTGTAGTTCACCAAGGGCTCAGAAATAAAGACCCTTTCCAGACTCAAAGCGACAGAAGACCGAGACCGAACCAGCAAAAAGCTGTAAACACGTAAACCAGGCATGGACAAACTTTGGCCCTCCGGATGTTTTGGACTTCAACTCCCACAATTCCTAACTGCCGGTAGGATAGCTTGGGCAGCAGAAATGGTGAATGCTGTTGGAGCCTGGGATAAAAGCTAAAGCTTTGGAGGTACCGGAAAATAGATTTTGGTTGAACATTAGAAGGAACCACATGAGACAGAATAATTATACCATTATTATTATTATTATTATTATTATTATTATTATTATTATTATTATTAGCCATCTAAACTGCAATTCCCATGTCAACATAGCATTGCACACAGCAGTAAAAGTGAGCTCAAACTGCATCAATTCAACAGTGCAGACGCACCCTGAACACATCCAGGAAGCCTTGGCTGTCCTGAATTTGCAAGACCTGAGCAGAGCAAAAGTTGATGTTTATTTTAGTACAAAAACAATGTGTCTTTTATTACAATAGTTGCAGGGACATGAGAGAAGCCTCCCACACGGATTGCAAAACATTAAAACATCCAGGCGTGCCCTGGGCAACGTCCTTGCAGACGGCCAATTCTCTCACTCCAGAAGCAACTCCGGTTGCTCCTGACACGGAAAAAAAAAAATTACAATAGTAACTGAAGTGTTACTATTATCTTGTGCTAGCAACAAGTAGTTCCCTTTGCCATCATGTAACTCGTAGGATAGTGAAATGTGTCCACAATGATCCTTATCAGGGGTCCCTTGTTACCATGTAACGCATATCTTACCGCTATTATTGTAATTGTATAAAGTCCTTTATGATGGTGTAACTTAGACTGGATCTACACTACCATATAATCCCGTTTCTGATCCCAGATTGCCTGCTTTTGAACAGGATTATATGGCAGTTTAGACTCACATAATACAGTTCAAAGCAGATAATCTGGGATCATATACTGGATTATATATAGCAGAGTAGATCTAGCCTTACATGTATCTTTTATTGACATGCAAGTGCAACCCAAGTTTGAGGGTTTCACATGGCTCTCTGGTGCCCTCTAGTGCCCAATTCCTATATTAAGGCATGAGACAGTATTGCATAGTAGCACATAGTTTTGAAGACCTGTATTATTATTATTATTATTATTATTATTATTATTATTATTATTATTATTATTATTATTATTATTATTTGTTGTTGTTGTTGTTGTTTTTGTTGTTGTTGTGTCTGTTTAAACCCTGCTTTTTCTCTCCACTTCGCCATGGAAAGACATTTGGGTGGGTCACATTCTCTCAGCCTCAGAGGGAGGCAATGGAAAATCCCTGTGAACCAATCTTGCCAATGCTCAACACATTGCAAGATATGGCCCATCTATGCTGCACACAGAAAGGACCTTGGTTTTATTGTTGGCGGTAAATTGAACATGAGCCGTCAGGATGAGGCTGCAGCAAACGTGGCAAATACTATTGCAGTCTGAATTAATAGAACGGTCATTTCCTAGTCAAGGAAAGTTATAGTCTTGCTATATCATGCACTGATGAAAGTGAGCCATTTATGTGGTGCTGCAGCAAAGAAGGCCAATACTACTGTAGACTGCATTAATTAGAAGCAGAGTTTCCAAGTCAACATGATTCATTGTCTTATTATATTCAGTGCCAATCGACATGAGCCAGCAGTGCGATGCTGCAGCAAGAAAGGCAAATGCTATTACAGCCTGTGTTAATAGAATCATGGTCTCTAAGCTGAGAAAAGTCAGAGTCCCATTATATTCTGTACCTTTTAACATGAGCCAGCTGTGTGATGCTGCAGCAAAGAAGGTGAATTCTAACCGTATTTTATTATGCATTAATAGAAGCGTAGTTTCCAAGATAAGGGAAACCATGGTCCCACTATATTTTATGTGATGCTGCCGCAAAGAAAGCAAATGTTATAGGAGCCTTTATTAATAGAACCGGACTCCAAGTTGACAGAAACCATAACGCTATTATATTCTGTGCCTATTCACATGAGCCATCTGTGTGATGCTGCAGCAAACATGGCAAATGCTATTGTATCCTGCATTAACAGAAATGTAGTTTCCAAGTGCAGGTAAGTCATCATATCTCTATATTCTGTGGCTATTAAAATGAGCCAGTTGTGTGATGCTGCAGCAAAGCAGGAAAGTGCTATTACAGCCTGCATTACTAGAAGAATAGTTTCCAAACTGGAGGAAATAATAATGCCACTATATTTGGTCCTGGTCAGGCCTCACTTGGAGCCCTGAATTAAGTTCTGCAATAGATTTTATCACTTGAAGTGGTGTTGGTATGGTGTCTTCTTATATGGAAATCTCCAGAAAAAGTTTGAACAGTTCCCTATCTGGGATGCTTTAGCAGGAGATCCTGCATAGACAGAATGGGGCTGGACTAGATGCCCTCTGGGGGACCCTTCCAATGGAACCAATTGCCTAGAGAGGTTAAGAGTCTTCTTCTCTGAATGTCTTCAAGAAGAAGCATGGAGATTCTTTGGCTGGAGGTCATGCATGGTTTGCTTCTTTAGATGTCTCCAAATGGAAGTATGGTAATTACTGTAATTACCTATTGCTGGGGAATGCTTTGCCTTGAGATCATCAAGTAGAATGGGGCTGGACTAGATGACCTCTGGGGAACTCTTCCAATGGAACCAATTGCCTGGAGAGATTGGATGTCCTTCTCTAGATGCCTCCAAATTGAAGTATGGACAATGACCTATCATTGAGGAATGCTTGAGATGGAGATCCTGCATCAAACAGAATAGAGTTGGACTAGATAACCTTTTGGGGACCCTTCCAATGGAACCATTTGCCTGGAGAGGTTAGGGTCTTCTTCTCTAGATGCCTCCAAAAAGAATCATGAACAATTACTTAATGCTGGGAAATGCTTTGGTTGGAGATCCTACATTGAGCTGAATGGGGTTGGACTACATGGCCTCTAGGGAACCCTTCCAGTGGAACCAATTGCCTAGAGAGATTGTGGTTCTTCTTCTCTAGACATCTCCAAAAAGAATAATTACCTATTGTTGGGGATGCTTTGGCTGGAGCTCCTGCGCTGAGCAGAATGGGGTTGGACTAGATGACCTCTGGTGGACTCTTCCAATGGACCAAATTACAAAGAGAGGTTAAGTTCTCCTTCTCTGGATGTCTCCAAAAACAAGCATGGAGGTGCTTTGGCTCGAGATCATGCATTAAGCAGAATGGGGTTGGACTAGATGACCACTGGGAGACCCTTCAGTGGAACCAATTGCCTAGAGAGGTTAAGGTCTCCTTATCTAGACATCTCTAAAAAGAATCATGAACATTTACCTATGGCTGGAAATGCTTTGGTTGGAACTGCTTTGCTGAGCAGAATGGGGTTGGGCTAGATGACCTCTGGGGGACCCTTTCAATGCAACCAATGGCCGGGAGAGATTGGGGTTCTTCTTCTCTAGACATCTCCAAAAAGAATAATGAACAATTACCTATTTCTGGGGATGTTTTGGCTGGAACTCCTCTGCTGAAAAGAATGGGGTTGGGCTAGATGACCTCTGGGGGACCCTTTCAATGGAACCAATTGCCTAGAGAGGTTGGGGTCACCTTCTCTGAATGCCTCCAAATTGAAGTATGGACAATTACCTATGGCTGGGGACTGCTTTAGCTGGAGATCCTACATTGAGCACAACAGGGGTGGACTAAATGACCTTTGGAGCCCCCTTGTATTATTCTCCTAGGCCAAATCGGTATTGTGCAGGTTCCAATGTTCCTTGTATCCTTGTGCCAGATTCCATGATCTTCAACACCCACTTCTTTCTCTGTTTCTTCCTTCCTCCCACGTCAGAACATGAATCCCTTGGCAAAAGAAATGGGGAAATATGTCCAGCTGAAATATAACCTTTGGAGGCTGTGTTCTCACCTCCGGAAGAGAAGGGCAAAGGCAGGTGAGTGACTCAAACAAGGCAAAGGCAGAAAGCAAGCGGGAAAGAAAAGGGAACGCAGAGAAATAAAGCAATGTTTCTGTTTCATGATGACTAACGAGTGCATTTACACAGTAGAGAGAATAAATGCAAAACATTGCCCATCTCTGGAAGTCTTTAAGCTGGGTGGCCATCTGTTGGGAGTGCTTGGATTGTGTCTTCTTGCATGGCAGACAGGGGTCAGACTGGATGACCTTTGGAGTCCCTTCTACCTCTATGATCCTATTTGTAATGAAGTACGAATTTTGGTTTACAGGTGTTATGTTTAATTGTGTGTTTATGTTTTAAAAGGATAAGTATTACAGTTATTGCATCTCAGCACTCAGAGGCTGGTTGCCATGGAGAAGTAGGTGGAGCCAACTGCTGTTTAGTTGAAGAAGTGCAGAGTTTTTTTTTTTTAAAAAAAAAGTCAGTCTGTGCTCTGATGAGGCACAGAGAAGACTGATTCTAGGTTGATGGGATCAAGGAGACTCAATTGTTCATTTTGAGTCGGTTTTAAATAAGTTTGGTGACTTATTTAATGTAGTCTGTGTCCTGGTAAGGAACAGAGAATCTGTGATAGTATATCACAGGGGTGATTGTGGTTTGAAGTCACTGGATAGTCCAAGTTTCAGACTTTGGGAACCGATCCCAGCTGGACTCACAGAGATCCATTGAAGTAACAGTTAGAAAGGAGCAGAGGAATAGGTTTTAACTACTTTAAGTAAAAGAAGTGATACTTTAGAGAGTTTGATTCATCTCATTCTAGTATTGTAACTGTTAATAAGAATAGCTCTAAGTGAGAAACAACATTGTAACTACTAAGCTCTGTGCCTGAATAAACTTTTTATTGTTCTTCCAACATCTAAGCCTCTGTCGCATATATTCTAAACCAAGTTACGCTACCATCTAAAGTGAATAAGAAGAAGAAAGGAAAAACACAGGAAAAGGTCTCCTCCCTGAGTCTTTGGTGGCTGCATCTTTCCAAATTGGAGGCAGTCGCTATTAGTTCTTTACAAATTTTGGAAAGCGGGTGGGATAAAAAGATTCCCCCTGCCTGAAAGAACCTTAGTTGTTATAAAGTCCTTACACTATTATTCCAACTCTGATGGCGTATTGGCAGCCCGGATGGCCATCTATCAGGAGGGTTTGGATTGTGTATTTCCTGCCTGGCAAAAGGGAGTTAGTCTAGATGACCTTTAGGGGTCCCTTCCAACTCTAGTGGAATATAGGCTGCCTTTGAATCCAGTGAAGTCTCTCTGGAGCAGAAACTGGATGGCTATATGTTAGGAGGGCTTGAATTGTGTCTTCTTGCATGGCAGGAGTCAGACTAGATGACCTTTGGAGTCCTTTCTATTATTCCAACTCTGATAGATTATGGGCAGCCTGGATGGCCATCTATCGGGAGAGTTTGGATTGTGTATTTCCTGTCTGGCAAAAGGGGGTTAGTCTAGATGACCTTTGGGGATCCCTTCCAACTCTAGTGGAATATCGGCTGCTTTTGAATCCAGTTGAGTCTCCTTTCTCTGGGGCAGAAGCTGGATGGCCATCTGTTGGGAGGGCTAGGATTGTGTCTTCTTGCATGGCAGACTAGATGATCATTGTAGTCTCTTCTATCTCTATGATCCTATTATTCCAACTCGGATGAAGTGTGGACTGCCTGTATGGCCATCTGTCAGGAGGGTTTGGATGGTGTATTTCCTGCCTGGCAAAAGGGAGTTAGTTTAGATGACCTTTCGGGATCCCTTCCAACTCTAGTGAAATATAGGCTGGCTTTGAATCCAATGGAGTCTCCCTTCTCTAGAGCAGAAGCTGGATGGCTATCTGTTGGGAGGGCTTGGATTGGGTCTCCCTGCATAAAACAACAACAACAACAACAACAACAACAACAACAACATCTGTTGGGAGGACTTAGATTATGTGTTCCTGCATGGAAAAATGGGATTTGATTGGATGGCCTTTGGGGGTCCCTTCCAACTCTAGTGGAATATAAGCTGCCTTTGAATCCAATTTAGTCTCTCTGGAGCAGAAGCTGGATGGCCATCTGTTGGGAAGGCTTGGATTGTGTCTTCTTGCATGGCAGACAGGGGTCAGACTAGATGACCTTTGGAGTCCCTTCTATCTCTAGGATCCTATTATTCCAACTATGATGGAGTATGGGCAGCCTGGATGGCCATCTGTCAGGAGGGTTTGGGTGGTGTATTTCCTGCCTGGCAAAAGGTAGTTAGTCTAGATGACCTTTGGGGGTCCCTTCCAGCTCTCATGGAATATAGCCTGCCTTTGGATCCAGTTGAGTCTCTTTTCTCTGGAGCAGAAGCTGGATGGCCATCTGTTGGGAGGGCTTGGATTGGGTCTCCCTGCATGGAAGAATGTGGTTGGACTGGATGACCTTTGGGGATCTCTTCCAAATCTATAATTCTTCACCAAGTCTCTTGCATGCATGGAATTGCACTGTTTTGGTCCCCTTCTCATCCCTTTTCTCTGATTTCTCTGCTCATTGAACATACAGTAGAGTCTCGCTTATCCAACATTCGCTTATTCAAGGTTCTGGATTATCCAACGCGGTCTGCCTTTTAGTAGCCAATGTTTTTGTAGTCGATGTTTTCAATACATGGCAATGTTTTGGTGCTAAATTCGTAAATACAATAATTGCTACATAACATTACTGTATATTGAACTGCTTTTTCTGTTGATTTGTTGTAAAACATGATGTTTTGGTGCTTAATTTGTAAAATCATAACATAATTTGATGTTTAAAACGCTTTTCCTTAATCCCTCCTTATTATCCAACATTTTCGCTTATCCAACGTTCTGGATAAACTGTAGACTTTACTGTATTGATTTTCCATTGATTTGCATTGCAAGCCTCTCTGAGAAAGTCTTGCAAACGCTGCCTCCTTTTGGCCAGACTGAGAATTAAATTCCCCTTTTGCTTTCTTCCTCTTGTAAAGAAGATTCCCTTATTTATTTATTAAGGAAAACATTTTAAAAACCAGTGCTAGACTCCCAAAGCCCGCCTCCTCATTCTAAAAATACCTTTAATTCCTCACTGCAAGATGCCCCTTTGCTCCTGGCCTTCTCAACCTTCCAAGAAATTGCCGCCTTCGTCATCTGCTTCGAAAAGCCTTCCTTAATTCCCCCATTAATTCCCGTTTCATTCTCTGGCAAATGCTAGACTATGCAAATGAGGGTTTGTGACCTTTCTCAGCTCTCTTGAAATACCATCTCCGACTTTATTTTAATCTTTGCATATTTAATTTCCAACACTTATTGCATAAACCAAGTGCTAGAGATGCTAAGTGTAGTGAAACTACAACTCCCTGGAGCCTCAAAGTCTGGCTATCCTGCAGCTGAAGTCCTGCAAAGTTTGGGATCTCCCAGGATGCATCTACATTATTGTGTGGAAATGCGGTTCGAACCCGCTTTTAACTGCCATGGCTTCATATTTTCTTGGGAGTTGTAGTTCCACAGGGGGAACATCTATCTATGCTCTAGAAAATGAATGCAGTCAGACCATACTTGAATAACAATGCATGATTCAAGGCAATGGAAGTTGTAATTTACAAGCTTTCTTGACTCAAAAGGGCTGGTGCTTTGGCAAACTACAACTCCCAGGATTCAGTCATCAGGCGTTTGGGGTCCACATTTTTGACTCTCCTGATTGAGAACCAAACTAGACATTAAAAGGAATGGGTTCAACTCATTTCCAACTTACTATCCTGTTACAAGGTTTTCCTTTGCAACGTTTGTTTATAGACAGGATTTGCCCTCACCTACTTTGAGGCTGAGTGTGACTCACTGAAAGCAGGTTTCCAGGGCTGAGCAGGGATTCAAACCCCACTTCTCCAGAAATGCAATCCAGTTGCAATCTTTGCTGGCTCCTTAATGCATCACCCTTGGAATTAAAAGTATTTTCCTTCAATCGATGGAAGAGTGTGAATGCAGGCTAAACTTTGTATGCAGAAGGCCATGGGTTCAAGCCCCTCTATGTCCAGTTAAAAGCAATTTGTACAGAGAGATAAGAAAGAAAGCCCATTGGTCAGAAGGGAGTCCCAGAGCTGCTGTTCTTGTTGATGTGACTTTAGGGATGAGAGTGGCATGTGGGCCGCGTGTTATGGTTCAATCTGATGATGAAGGGGGATTTGGGTTTGTGGGGGAAATGTCGAAGGCTCTGATGCTGGAAGTGTTGAAGGCTCTGAATTGTCAGAGAGGCCACAGGCTAGCGAGGAAACAGAAACTAGTGATAAGAGTGACCTTTCACAGGATTTAGAACATCAGCAAGTCCCAGGTGCCTCTGGCAGCGAGTCAGAGGAGTCTTTCTTAGATAGAGACACAAGGTTAAGGTTGTAGGTTCATCGTCCCAGACATTCCCTTAGAATACCTGGCAAATGTGTGGGAACTCAAGGACAGAGAAATGCTTTCTTGGCTTGTAAACATGGGTAAATACGGGAGAAACAGGGAAATATTTCAAATGAAGCAACGTTGGTTTTTGGAAGCACATCTCCTGCCTTGTCTAAGCTCATGGAAGACTTTGCTATCTTTTATCAATAAACTGTTTAAACTTAGTCTGCTGTGCTGGAGTGTGTGTTAAGAGCAAGGTGAACCAGCGCTGAGGTGCAACACTGCCAAGTCCCTGTTGACTTATGGAGATTATTTTTATAGGGTGGCGAAGTAGTTAAACCCTTGTGACTGCTGACTTGAAGGTTGGGTTGCTGACCTGAAGGTTGCCAGTTCAAATCCAACCTGGGGAGAACGTGGATGAGCTCCCTTTGTCAGTTCCAGCTCCATGTGGGGACGTGAGAAAGGCCTCCCACAAGGATGGTCAAACATCAAAATATCGGGGCAATGTCTCTGAACTGATTGATAGATGGATAGAGGGGTAGAGAGGATAGGTGGGTACATCGATAGATGATTGATTGATTGATTGATGATAGATAGAAAGAAGGATGGGTGGGTTGGCAGGTACATTGATGATAGATAGATAGATAGATAGATAGATAGATAGATAGATAGATAGATAGAGAGAAAAATTAATGAATGGATAGAGAGGTAGAGAGAAGGATAGGTGGGTAGGCAGGTACATCAATAGCTAGATAGCTAGATAACTAGATAGATAAACAGACAGACAGACAGACAGAGAAATGGGTGGATGGATAGAAAAACTGATGAATAGATAGAGGGGTAGAGAAGGCTAGGTGGATAGGTAGGTACATAGATAGATAGATAGATAGATAGATAGATAGATAGATAGATAGATAGATAGATAGATAGAGAAATGGGTGGATGGATAGAAAAATGGATGAATGAATAGAAGGATAGAGAGGATAGGTAGATAGGTAGGTGGATGGGTGGATAGAAAAACAGATGGATGGATAAAGAGCTAGAGAGATTGATGGGTAGGTAGGTAGATAGATAGGTAGATAGGATAGTAGATGGTTCCATGAACAGTCTCAGGGCTATCCAACATCTTTGTGACTTAGGCTACAGAACAGAGGCCATGCCCAACCAATTTGCAGATGGGACCAAACTGGGAAAGAAATCTAACAAGAGTCCACATCACCTGGGACTCATTGGTGGTTTCCCACCCAAATGTTAGCCAGAGCTTACCCTACTTAGCTTCCAAGATCAGGCAGGGTCTTGATGCATTTGGAGTATTGGTTTACTGAAGAAGGCACACCATGGAAAAGCACCCAAGTGGAGCAAACGCACAAAATCTCCCATTGAGCAATGCGTAGGGTGCATCTGCACTGTAGAATAAATGCAGTTTGATGACACTTGAACTTCCATGACTTGAGGCTAGGAAATCCTGGGAGTTGAAATTTCCCTGCCAGAGAGGGAAATTAACAATTAAATTAAACTACAACTCCCAGGATTCCATTGCATTGAACCATGGCCGTCCATGGTGTAGATTCATCCATAGTTTTCCAATTAATAACACTATGTATAACAAAACTGGGAAAGTGTTCTGTTCCTGGTTTGAAAGTGTTATTTCCTCTGTTGTTGTGCAGTCCTTACTCTGAAAGTAACTGTTCCACTCCAGATACTTTGCGTGGCTTCCAAAAACTAGGTTGAATTGCTGTTGTGCCCTAGCCCAAACCCAACAATGTGTTGAGATTGTTATTGCTGTTGCTGCATTCAGGTGCAAAGAGGATGCCGACACACTCTCGTTTTTTCCTTGAATTCCTTTTATTTCTAAATAAACACCTCCAGTAACAAGGTATGAAAGCCCCCTCCCTTTGAATCCCCAAGAAATGCAAAAGAGGAGCTTTGGGGAAGCAAAAAACCCCTTTAACAAAACAGTCATCAAACCCTAGATTTCAAGAACAGTCCAAAAATATACCAACCCAGAGGACAAAAGAGTAGTTTTCAGGGGTTTTTTTGGGATGTTTTGCAGAAAGGAAGGAGACACGAGGAGACAGAGAAGCCCAAGAGACCACCAGAAGACCCTCCAGAGCCCAGGACACATCCCCCCCTCCTGATCCCCAAAAATCACAAACTGGCCATCAAAACCCCCAAAAGGCAGCAGGAGAAATCCTCAGAAGGAGAAAATCAGAAGATGCCACAGAGAGATGGCTAGATGGTTGGTTGGATAGATAGATAGAGGGAGGGATGGATGGATAGATAGATAGAGGGAGGGATGGATGGATGGATAGATAGAGGGACAGATAGATAGATAGGTAGGTAGGTAGATAGATAGATAGAGGGGTAGACTGATGGATAGATAGATAGATAGATAGATAGATAGATAGATAGATAGATAGATAGATAGAGGGGTAGAGGGGTAGATAGATGGATAGATAGATAGATAGATAGATAGATAGATAGATAGATAGATAGATAGATAGATAGATAGATAGAGGGGTAGAGGGGTAGATGGATGGATAGATAGATAGATAGATAGATAGATAGATAGATAGATAGATAGATAGATAGATAGATAGAGGGGTAGACTGATGGATAGATAGATAGATAGATAGATAGATAGATAGATAGATAGATAGATAGATAGATAGATAGATAGATAGATAGGCCTGCCCTGTTATATTGCTCTTTGGATTTTGTGTTGTACTGTATATGATTCTTTATTGTATTGTTGTAATTGTATTATGATATGTTGTTTTTATATTGTGTTATATTGTATTTTTCCCGGGCATGGCCCCATGTAAGCCGCCCCGAGTCCCCATTGGGGAGATGGTGGCGGGGTATAAATAAAGTTTTTTAATTATTATTATTATTATAGATAGATAGATAGATAGATAGATAGATAGATAGATAGATAGATAGAGGGGTAGATAGATGGATAGATAGATAGATAGATAGATAGATAGATAGATAGATAGATAGATAGATAGATGATAGAGGGATAGATAGATAGATAGATAGATAGATAGATAGATAGATAGAGGGATAGATAGATAGATAGATAGATAGATAGATAGATAGATAGAGGAATGGATGGATGGATGGATGGGTAGCTGAGAGGATGAATAGAGGGGTAGAGAGAAGGATATGTAAGTAAGTTGGTTGGTAAGTAGGTAGGTAGAGGAATGGATGAATGGATGGATAGAAAATGGGTAGAGAGAAGGATAGGTGGGTGTGTGGACAGGTAGGTAGGTTGGTAGAGGGATAGATGGATAGAAAAATGGATGGTTGGATGGCTGAGAGGCTGAATAGAGGGGTAGAGGGAAGGATAGGTGGGTAGGTAGGTTGGTAGGTAGAAGGATGGATGGATGGAAAAGAGGGGTAGAGAGAATGTTAGGTGGGTAGATAGGTTGATAGGTAGGTAGAGGGATGGATGGATGGACAGTAAAATGGATGGATAGATGGGTGGATGGAAAAGAGGGGGAGAAAGAAGGATGGGTGGGTGAGTGGGTCGATGGATGGATGGATGGATGGATGGATGGATGGATGGATGGATGGATAGATAGATAGATAGAATCATAGATTCCTAGAGTTGGAAGAGACCTTGTGGGCCATCCAGTCCAACCTCATTCTGCCAAGAAGCAGGAAAATTGCACTCAAAGCATCCCCAACAGATGGCCATCCAGCCTCTGCTTAAAAGCCTCCAAAGAAGGAACCTCCAGCACTAGGGGGATCAATAGATAGATAGATAGATAGATAGATAGATAGATAGATAGATAGATAGACAGACAGACAGATGATAGATAGATAGATAGATAGATAGATAGATAATAGAGAGATAGATAGATAGATAGATAGATAGATAGATAGATAGATAGATAGATAGATAGATAGACAGACTATAGCTAGAGTGATAGAGAAGTGAGTGGGTGGGTGGATAGAAAAATGAATGAATGGACAGAGGGATAGACAGGATAGGTAGATAGGTAGGGAGGGAGGTATGAAGGAAGAGAGAGAGAGAAAGAGAGGAAGAGAAGAGAAGAGAAAAAAGGAAGGAAGGGAGGGAGGGAGGGAGGGAGGGAGGGAGGGAGGGAGGAAGGAAGGAAGGAAGGAAGGAAGGAAGGAAGGAAGGAAGGAAGGAAGGAAGGAAGGAAGGAAGGAAGGAAAGAAAGAGAGAGAAAGAAAAAGAGAGAGAGAGAGAGAAAGAAAGAAAAGCAACCATGCAGGTAGGTCGGTAGATAAGCAGGTAAGTAAATAGATGATACCTAGATAGATAGATAGATAGATAGATAGATAGATAGATAGATAGATAGATAGATAGATAGACAGGCAGGTAAGCAGACAGACAGACAGACAGACAATTTATGCCACTGTCTAATTTGGTGTCATTAAACAACTCTGCTCCCGCTGCAACGTTTTCAGTGATTCTTAATCCAGAAGGAATTGCATGATCATTGCAGAGAGTGGGAATCCCAGGCAGGGTCCCGTGGAAGCCAGGCCTGACTGGATTCATTTCAGAAGAGAAGAACAACCATCTTCCATTGCAAAAAGAAGAGACAAAGAAAGGAATGCTGGAAAGGAGGACGAGAGAGAAATCGCACAAAGAGAGTCAGTGATGGATCCCAGAAGAGCGAGCGCCTGAAGAACGGCAGGACTTCTCCTCTTTGCACCATCCAGCCCTGACCCTGAGTGCGAGGGAGGCCAAAGTGTGTGGGGAAATCAAGCCTTTCTCTCCTTCTCTCTCTCTCTCTCTTTTGGAAAAACGCAAACGCTTACACAAACCCAATAAAAAGGGGCCCCCCAGGCGGGTGGTGGGCGCCCGCAGCCGTGGGCAAAGGGTGGGTCAGTTGACGCTGTCCTCGTCGCTGGCCTCTCCCCGCTCGTCCTTGGCCTCCTCGGAGAGGCTGCTCTCGTCGATGTTCTCCAGGGAGTCGGCGTGCTGGATGGCCAGCTCCGAGAGCGAGAGCGAGGAGAGCGTGTTCTGCTCCGGGAACAGCCAGGGCTTGAAGGACGGGTTGTGCCGCTGCTTCCACTCCGGGTACTTCAGGCAGGCCTTGTGCATCTTCTTCATGGTCTGGAGGGGACAAAGGAGGGCGTCCACACACACAGAGAAGGGGGTTAAAAGCAGACCTGCAGGCCTTCTGACCTATTCTGCCTGCCTGCCTGCCTATCTGGGTCATTCGTAGAAATCCATCTATCCACCTATTCATCCATCCATCTATCCATCCATCTAACAATATGTCCACCCACCCACCCACCCACCCACCCATCTATCCATCCAACCATCTATCCAGCTAACCACCCACCCACTCACCCATCCATCTAACCATATGTCCATCCATCCATACGTCCATCCATCCACCCACCCACCCATCCATCCATCCATCCATCCATCCATCCATCCATCCAACCATACGTCCGTCAGTCCATCCATCCATCCACCCACCCACCCACCCATCCACCCGTCCGTCTGTCCATCCATCCACCCACCCACCCACCCATCCATCTAACTATACGTCCATCCATCCATCCAACCATACGTCCATCCATCCACCCACCCACCCACCCACCCATCCATCCACCCATCCATCCATCCACCCATCCATCCATCCATCCATCCATCCATCCACCCATACGTCCATCCATCCACCCACCCTTCCATCCATCCACCCACCCACCCTTCCATCCACCCACCCACCCACCCACCCACCCACCCATCCATCCACCCATCCGTCCGTCCATCCATCCACCCACCCACCCACCCATCCATCTAACTATACGTCCATCCATCCATCCATCCATCCATCCAACCATACGTCCATCCATCCACCCACCCACCCACCCACCCACCCACCCACCCATCCATCCACCCATCCATCCATCCACCCATCCATCCATCCATCCATCCATCCGTCCATCCATCCATCCATACGTCCATCCATCCACCCACCCACCCACCCACCCTTCCATCCATCCACCCACCCACCCACCCATCCATCTAACTATACGTCCATCCATCCATCCATCCAACCATACGTCCATCCATCCACCCACCCACCCACCCACCCATCCATCCACCCATCCATCCATCCACCCATCCATCCATCCATCCATCCATCCATCCATCCACCCATACGTCCATCCATCCACCCACCCTTCCATCCATCCACCCACCCACCCTTCCATCCATCCACCCACCCACCCACCCACCCACCCATCCATCCACCCATCCGTCCGTCCATCCATCCACCCACCCACCCACCCACCCATCCATCTAACTATACGTCCATCCATCCATCCATCCATCCATCCAACCATACGTCCATCCATCCACCCACCCACCCACCCACCCACCCACCCATCCATCCACCCATCCATCCATCCACCCATCCATCCATCCATCCGTCCATCCATCCATCCATACGTCCATCCATCCACCCACCCACCCATTCAACCACCCACCAACCCACCCTTCCATCCATCCACCCACCCACCCACCCATCCATCTAACTATACGTCCATCCATCCATCCATCCATCCATCCATCCAACCATACGTCCATCCATCCACCCACCCACCCACCCATCCATCCACCCATCCATCCATCCACCCATCCATCCACCCACCCACCCATCCATCCATCTAACTATACGTCCATCCATCCATCCATCCATCCATCCATCCATCCATCCAACCATGCGTCCATCCATCCACCCACCCACCCACCCATCCATCCACCCATCCATCCATCCATCCATCCATACGTCCATCCATCCACCCACCCACCCATTCACCCACCCACCCACCCTTCCATCCATCCACCCACACACCCACCCACCCATCCATCCATCCATCCATCCACCCATACGTCCATCCATCCACCCACCCACCCATTCACCCACCCACCCACCCTTCCATCCATCCACCCACCCACCCACCCATCCATCCACCCATCCATCCATCCATCCATACGTCCATCCATCCACCCACCCACCCATTCACCCACCCACCCACCCTTCCATCCATCCACCCACACACCCACCCACCCATCCATCCACCCATCCATCCATCTAACTATACGTCCATCCATCCATCCATCCATCCATCCATCCATCCATCCACCCATCCATCCATCCACCCATCCATCCATCTAACCACCCATCCATCCATCTATCCAACCAACCATCTATCCACCCATCCATCTATGCATCTATCTCTCTCTTTCTACTTATCTTCTTACCTACTTACCTACCTATCTTCCTATCCATCTCACCTATTCATTTATCTATCCATGTACCTTCCTACATACATACCTTTCTTATCTATCAATCTAAATTATTAATAGCAATCTATCCATCTCTCTTCCTACCTCCTACCTATCTTCCTACCAATCTATCTAGCTTCCATCTCGCTCTCTCTTTCTACCTATCATCTATCTATCTGCCTGCCTACCCACCTATCTGTCTCTATTTATCCATCAGTCTACCTATCCACCTAGCTGTTCATCCATCTACCTTCTTACCTATCTACTTTCCTTCCTTCCTGTAGACTTTTCCGTCTATCTATCTATCTATCTATCTATCTATCTATCTATCTATCTATCTATCTATCTATTTGTCTGCCTGCCTGCCTGCCTGCCTATTCACCTATCCATTTATCTATCCATGAGCCTTCCTACTTACATACCTTCCCTATCTATCTATCTATCTATCTATCTATCTATCTAGATAGATAGATAGATAGATAGATAGATAGCATCTATCTGAATCATTCAGATAGATAAATAGAGGTAGGTAAGTAGGAATTCTGGGAGTTGAAGTCCAATACACCTGGAGGGAGGGCCAAAGTTTGCCCATGCCTGGGTTGATCTTATTCAAGAGAGCTAGCACAGTGCAGTGGTTTGAATGTTGAGCTACAGCCATGGAAGTTCACTGGCTGAACCTTTCTAACTCACATACTCTCAGCCTCAAAAGATAATTTCCCCTTTGGATAACAATAAATCAAAGGCAAGTAACAACGACAACAACAAGTTCAAGGCAGTGTAGCCCAGTGTAGGGGCCGGGCTGTGGCGCAGGCTGGTGAGCAGCCTGCTGCAATAAATCACTCTGACCATGAGGTCATGAGTTTGAGGCCAGCCCGTGGCGGGGAGAGCACCCATCAATTAAAAATAAAAAATAGCCCCTGCTCATTGCTGACCTAGCAACCCGAAAGATAGTTGCATCTATCAAGTAGGAAATAAGGTACCACTTATAAAAGTGGGGAGGCAAGTTTAACTAATTTACGACGTTGGAATGAGGAAGTGCCGTCAGAGTGGATGATGAAGCAGCTGCTCCCCCCTGTGGCCAGAATCGAACATCCCCTCAGGAGAAGGTTAAATTGCCTCTGCGTCTGTCTGTCTCTGTCTCTGTTTGATGTGTTTATGGGCATTGAATGTTTGCCTTATATGTACATAATGTGATCCGCCCTGAGTCCCCTTCGGGGTGAGAAGAGCGGAATATAAATACTGTAAATAATAATAATAATAGTTTGGTGAGGTACCAGCTCTCTGTCAGAGAAGGCTAAAGACCTTGTAAAACTACAACTCACAGTATCCCGTTGGCTGAGCTGTGTAATCTCAAGGGGTGTTGAACTGCATGTAGATACACCAGTGAGAGGCCCCTTTTATTGATTTATTTACAGTATTTACAGTATTTATATTCCGCCCTTCTTTCTCACCCCGAAGGGAACTCAGGGCGGATTACAATGAACACATATATGACAAACATTCAATGCCAACAGACAAACAACATATATAGACAGACACAGAGGCATTTAACTTTTTTTTTCCAGCTTCACGATTCCAGCCACAGGGGGAGCTGTTGCTTCACTGTCCACTAGTGGTTGTACTTCCTCATTCCTTTCCCCGTGTTTTGCTGGCAGTTTTATGATGTTGTAAATTAGTTAAATTAGCCTCCCACATAAAGCGTACCTAAATTTTCCCTACTTGACAGATGCAACTGTCTTTCGGGGCTGCACAGGTCAACAGCAAGCCGGGCTATTTAATGGTTGGGGGCTTAACCCGACCCGGGCTTCGAACTCATGACCTCTCGGTCAGTGGTGATTTATTGCAGCTGGTTACTAGCCAGCTGCGCCACAGCCCGGCCCGGAAAACCAATCACTGGAAAACCAATACACCGAGTCAAGGCAGCAAACCTAAACCTCTCCGTTCCGTTGCTCCATCTCCTTTCCTACCTTGTGTTTTGTGCTTGCATTTACTGTTTTAATTAAATGTAGGTCTCATTACTTCGGATGACGCCAATCCCTCCCCGGTGCCATTGTGGGCCGAAGGTTTAATGCGATCCCAGGCAAAGGGGGGAATTAATCAAGCGCCGGGTGCACGGAAAAGCAACGTTACGCGGCAACGGAATGCGTCACCGGAGAGTGTTGGCTGCATCCAGGTAATCTCTCCATTGAGGGTTGGCATTGATAGGGGACCAAAGTGGGGCACACGGACCCAACATACACTCATTGGGTGCATCCGCACTGCGGATTGAATGCAGTTTGATGCCTCCTTAATATGGCCTCCTTATGGCTGTGGCGCAGCTAGTTAGTAGCCAGCTGCAGTAAATCACTACTGACCGAGAGGTCATGAGTTCGAAGTCAGCCCGGGTCGGAGTAAGCTCCCGACCCTTAATAGTCTAGCTTGATGTTGACCTATGCAATTTGAAATTTAGGAAATTTGGGTACCGCATTGTGCGGGGAGGCTAATGTAACTAATTTACGACACCATAAAAACTTCCAGCAGCGTGCGGAAAGGAATGAGGAAGTACTCCATCAAGGACTCGGTGTCACAAGTGGACGGTGAAGCGGCAGCTGCCCCTGTGGCCGGAATTGAGCATACCCTCATGAAGCTGGAAGTTGGATAATGTTAAATTGCGAAGAGATAAGCAAACACTATAAAGTACAGTTGAGTGTACTTATTATTACAGTAGAGTCTCACTTATCCAACATAAACGGGCCAGCAGAACGTTGGACAAACGAATATGTTGAATAATAAGGAGAGATGAAGGAGAAGCCTATTAAACATCAAATTAGGTTATGATTTTACAAATTAAGCACCCAAACATCATCTTATACAACAAATTTGACAGAAAAAGTAGTTCAATATGCAGTAATGCTACGTAGTAATTACTGTATTTATGAATTTAGCACCAAAAAATCACGATATATTGAAAACATTGACTACAAAAATGCGTTGGATAATCCAGAATGTTGGATAAGCGAAAGTTGGATAAGTGAGACTCTACTGTATTTTCATTATTGTTGTTAACTCTCAGGTGAATATTGTATGTACATGATGCTCTAAATTACATACTGCATTTTATGTTTTGAACCTTTATAGTATTTGCTTATTATCTTTTTGACATAGAAAGAAGATAGCTCTGTACTCAGAGAGGCCTGACTATTTCTGTGGCCTTTGCATGATGCTCTAATATACATACCTCTTTTTATGTTTTGAACCTTTATAGTGTTTGCTTATCTCTTCGACGTTGTCTAGTATAGACACCTGTGTGTATTTATCATTAATGTTAAATTGCCTCTGTGTCTGTCTATATATGTCGTATGTCTAATGGCATGGAATGTTTGCCATGTATGTGTGCATTGTGATCCGCCCTGAGTCCCCTTTGGGGTGAGAAAGCGGAATATAAATACTGCAAATAAATAAATAAAACGTCTAATAATCTTTCCACCTCTAAATGCAACATTATATATTGCTGGGTCACTATATGAATCTGGATGGACATCTGTCAGGAGGGCTTTGATGGTGTCTTCCTACCCTGGCCAAAGGGGGTTGGACTGGAGGGCCGTTTGGAAGTCTTTGCCAACTCTGTAATTCTATGAACTGTATTAATATAATTAATACGGAGGATGCCTACCACAGATGTGGGTGAAACGTCAGGAGAGAATGCTTCTGGAACATGGCCATACAGCCTGTAAAACTCACAGCAACCTATTATTGTTATTATTGTTATTATTATTATGACTATTACTGTTGTTGTTTTGTTGTTGTTGTTGTTGTTGTTATTACTATTATTATTATTATGACTATTACTGTTGTTGTTGTTGCTATTATTATTATTATTATTATTATTATTATTATTATTATTATTATTAATCTGCATATATTACATTCCTGGCCATACTTCCAATTTTCATGCCAAATATAATCCTGCATTTGGATGTTTCCTGTTCACAGAATAGCTGTAAATCTAAGGCCCCATCTAGACTGCCTTATAATGCAGTTTGAAACTTGATTATACAATCAGTGTAAATGTATATAATGCCATTTAATGACATTATACGAATCTATAAATAATCTATAAATAAGGTCATTATAGATGCTAGACACCAACAGAACTCTTCCTAGCAATGAAGAACGCATCCGCACTGTGGAAGTGATGGAGTTTGACACCACTTTAAGTACTGCAACTCACTGCTATGCAATTCTGGGATTTGTAGTTTGCAACTGCCATAGCATTGAGCCAAGGCACTTGAAGCGGCGTCGAACTGCATTAATTCTGCACGGTGTAGAATAGAGGGAGAAAAAAGAGCAAAGCAAAGACTGGACTCACCTTCGGTGCCAGGAACTGAGACAATTTATTCACTACCCATTTTGGCAAAGACCCTGCAAGAAAGAGAAAGAGGGCTTTACAAATGATGTAAAAGAAAAAGACAAAAGTATGGGGCGCAAAGGGAACTTATATTCAGAATGTGTGGGTGTCACTATGCACTGCAATCTGACCTCAGTTTAATTGCCATGGGCCAATGCTATCCAATCCAGGGAGTTGTAATTTTGCAAGGTTTAATCCTAGAATCATAGAGTTGGAAGAGACCACATGGGCCATCTAGTCCAACCCCTTGCCATGCAGGAAAAGCATCATCAAAGCACCCGGACAGATGGCCATCTAGCCTCTGTTTAAAAGCTTCCAAGGAAGGAGCTTCCACCAGACTCCAAGGCAGAGAGTTCCACTGTTTAAAAGCTTGTACAGTCAGGAAGTTCTTCCTCATGTTCAAGTGGAATCTCCTTTCCTGTAGCTTGAACATAAATAGGAGTCTAGTGTCCAGATCCAGGGAAGTCATGTTCCCTGTCATACCCCAGCCACCTTTGGTTTCTGAACCTGATTCAGAAATGAACTTTGACCAGGATGAAGCTTATTCTGACCTTTTGCCTAGTCCATAGAGCCCCTTTCAGTTACAGCTGCCGGCTGTTGATAGTTCAGATGCTTCTTTAATTGGGAGAGATACGGGAGATGTTACTCCCGTGGCTGAACCAGATGTCCACAGTTCCCCAGAGAATGTGCCCTTCAACCGAAGGGAGTTTCTGCATCGCCAGAGATCAGAAAAACAAGGGCTTAGAAGGAGTAACCGCTTGGCATCGCGAGGGGATTGTGGATAAGAAGATTCCCTTGGGAACCTGTGGGGAGTTTGGTTTCCCTTCGTTGGGATCTGATCTTTGTTCCATAAAAGTGTCTTGCACTGCAAACATTTTGCGGTGTCAACGTAGCGATTTCCTGAGAACAGTTCACCGACTCTAGTTTCCTGATTTCACCAAGCCAAGTTTCTTGTTCCTGGTGGCCAAGCCGAGCCGCGACTCCTGATTAGAACCGGAGTAAATTCACTTCCTTGCCTTGTTCCTGAATCAAGATTGGTTTTAGCTTCGTCTCGTTCCTGCCTTGTTATCAAAGACTTCCTAGTGACTTTGGACCTTGTTATTCACTCTTGCTTCCTTGTTGGTTTCCCCGGTCAAACTTTCCAACAGTTTGAGTGTGTTTTGGTTTTTGGACTTTGGACAATTATATTGGATATTTCATCTTTTTGGACTTATTCATACCTTTTCACAAAGGACTATTTCCCACTCATCTTTTCCACTAATGCATTCCTGAATTTATATTTGCTTTAATAAAGATATTATATGATTATTGGTCTCTGTCTAGTTTCCAGTGCTCACGCTGCCTTGGGGTGCAACACTCCCCCTTCTATTCAATTCTGCCTTGGCCAGACCACTTGACCTGGGATCACACGGTGTCCCATTCTGGTCACCACAATTGAGGGGAGATGTTGACTCTAAGCTGGGATGTGTCCAAAGGAGGGCAACTCAAAGGATCAAGGGTCTGGAGAACAAGCCCTGTGAGGAGCGGCTTAAAGAGCTGGGCATGTTTAGCCTGCAGAAGAGAAGGCTGAGAGGAGACATGATGAGGGCCAAACAGATCCAGTTCTTTAAGACGCTCCTCAGAGGGATGATTCATGGTCTCCAGACCTTTGATCCTTTTAGTCTTCCTCTTCCTCTGTTCACCTTACAACTTGGAATCAATCTCTCTCTTGAATTGTGTTGCCCAGAATTGGACACAGTGTGATTCCAGGTGAAGAGGTCTAACCAAAGTGGAATAGAGCGGCACTGTCATGCCACGAGCAGGCAAAACATTACCTGCTGCCCTGTCTCTTTAAGGTTCCAAAGGGGCGGAGCTTAGCCTTGGCCCCTGCCAGCCTGAAATGGCAGTTATTTTTGTCAGTTAGAATTTGTCAGTTGGTGAGGCACTGGAAGGAAGTGTAGGAAGTAAAAGGATCACAGAAATTCACGTCACGTTGGAACTGTATTCAAATTAGATTAAAAAGCCATAGACTACAGCAATAGAGAAAGCCATGTCAACAACACTGCATTGAAGTCATCTCAAAGATACAAAGAATCCAGTCATAACAAGACTTTATACTCTGTGGCAATATCTATCCAGAACTGCATAGACTCAAAGATTTCTTTCCTCACAAGAGACTTCATAGTGGCATCAAGAGGAAAAGAGATCAATTTTGTCTATTAATAAAATATTTTGTTTCACAACTACAGTCTCCAATCTGTCCTTCGTGCTATGAGTCCTTCCAGTTCATTTAATTAAGCATGGAGGCAGAAAAGTGAATTTCTTTCCTTTGAGCTTCCCCAGTAAAAGTGAATTTCTTAAAGTGAATTTCTGTGGAGAAGTGAATTTCTTTCCTTTGACCTTCCCAAGTAAAAGTGAATTTCTTTCCTTCAAGCTTCCTGAATAAAAGTGAATTTATTTTCCTTTGAGCTTCCCCAGTAAAAGTGTATTTTCTTTAAGCTTCCCAAGTAGCAGTTGATTTCTTTCTTTTGACCTTCCTGAGGAGAAGTGAAAACTACCTCAGAAGAAGAAGGAGTTAAGCAGCCATTTTGACTGTAGAGAGAGTGCAGTCATACAGGGCAGCGCCATTTTGAAGGAACCTGAGGGAAGCCCTTTCGGAGGAAAATGTGGCTTTCAGGACCACAATAGTTATTTTTAAGTCTAAAAAGCTTTAAGTCTCAGTAAAAGGACTGAGAATCTTAAAGGTTAGTGATCACTTTATTTAAGGGACTATTAGTAACGGACAGCAACAGGAGAATAAAAGACCTACATTCCAAAGTAACGGAGAATAGGCTATTCAGTCCTTTCTGTCCAAAAGCAATTCAGTCTAATATAAAGTGACACAAACTTCAGAAGACTTAAAGATGTCTGCTTCTTCCTCACAAAAGAGCAGAATATCTAAACCTACCTCAAAAATGTTGTCCTTCTGGCAAGATAAACTAGATTCCTTGAAACCTAAATATCAGAAGTCATGGCAGAGAATTTTAGATATGAGTCAAGCAAGCCATCGCTTTAGGCAGCAGAAAGAAATATTAGATTGTAAGGAAAGATTACAACATCAATACTGTGAGTGGATAACATATTCAGATAATATAATCTCTTTGCTTGAACATATGAAAACATCAGAATCTTTAAGTAATAAGGAAGAAATGTTGTCAGAGAGAGAGAGAAGGGAACTAGAATTTGATACCATCATGAATGATTTATATAACAAAATATCAGAAGGTCAGGCAGAAGAAGACCCTGCCTCCCTTATGGAAACTGTTGATGAAGAACAAGTGCAACACATGTTTAGTAAAGACACAGATACAAAGTCAAACAGGTCTGTGTGTACATTAGCAGGCAAATCAAGATCATCTCACACATCCCATAGAACAGAAAGAACAAGAGGGACTTCTGTTCATAGTGGTTCTTCTGGCCAATCCCTTAGTCTGGTCATAAAGGCTAGGGCCGAGGCAGCTGCCGCAGTAAAACAAATAGAGTTTCTTAAGAAAAGACAGCAAATTGTTGCAGAGAAGGCAGAACTGGATGCCTTGGCCGCTGCCAAGAAGGCAGAAATGGAAGCCGCAGCTGCTGCCGAGCAGGCAGCAGCCGCTGCCAAGCAAGCAGGTCTGGATGCAGAAAATAAGGCCCGTCAAGTCAAAACAGATGCTGCTCTAGCAACGTTAGCACAGGTTGCAAAGGCTGAGGTGTTACAAGTAAAGGCCTCAGTCCTAGAGCAAGGTCTCTTAGGAAATACATCCCCTCCAGATGTTACAACAGAAGATCCTGTCACAAAAGTGGATTCTTATTTAAATACCCAAATTATCAATATCGCAGCCCCTCCTGTGCTAACAAGAGAAAGTGCAGTAGCAAATAATTCTTTTGTGTCACAACCAGAAATCATAGAGGTTTCTGCACCCAAAGAACATTATTTGCCGTATGCAGAAGTAGCAAGTCAAGCAGCAGTTCCATTGAATGATATATCTCAAACCAAGTTAGAGCACAGTTTTCCAGTAGACACACAGGACTCAATACAGTCAAACTACACAATGCCAACAACTGCATTCAGTCTCAATCCCAAAGCAGCTAGTTGGGTTCCAGAAAACCCCCAGATCCAAACTAACTCTGAACCAACTTTGCAACAGTCCTCAGTCCCACTTGATATTTTAAATTACACCTCCTACAGAAACCCAAGAAGGGACTTAGCAGACAGAGGCATTCAGAAATTCTCTGATAAGCCAGAGGATTATATGTTGTGGAAGAATACATTTCAGTCAGCTCTCAAGCAACTAAAATTGCCTGTAGAGGAAGAGTTAAATTTATTGATCGCCTGGTTGGGACCTGCTTCTTCCGTACAGGTGAAGAGAATTTATGCAGCAAACATAAATAACCCACATGCAGCTTTAAATCGAGTGTGGGACCGTCTCAATGAATGTTATGGATCATCTGCACAGATAGAAACGTTGCTTCTGCAAAAGCTTAAATCGTTTCCTGCATTTACAAAAGGGGAATATGAGAAATTATGGGATTATGCAGATTTGCTTGAAGAATTGGAAGCAGCTAAGGGAAATCCAGATTTACCAGGGCTTGCATGTTTAGATCAATATTTAACACAACAAGAGATTATTGATAAACTGCCTTTCTCACTGAAGGAGGTATGGGGCCGGGAAGTTTTCTCTTATAAAGAAACTCATCAACGGAAATACCCACCATTTACACATCTAGTGAAGTTTCTCTTAAGATCAGCTAGAGAGAAGAATGATTTGCAAATGGGGTTTCCTCTTTTATATCAAAGTAACAAAAAAGATAAGAAACATTTCATAGAAACCAAAAGCAAACCACAAGTCACAGTAAGAAAAACTGAAACCAAGGTCAAATCAGTTGAACAGCACACAAAGACATCAGCAGGAGTAATATGTCCAGTACACCAAATAGCACATGATCTGAATAACTGCAAAGAATTCAGGAGCAAACCTTGTGAAGAGCGTTTAACCTTTGCCAGAGATCAAAGACTTTGTTTTAAATGTGGTACTTTTAGAAACCACATAGCCAAGGAGTGCAAGAGAAAAGTGAAATGTCAAGAATGCTTTAGTGAAAAACACTGCTCTGCAATACACCGCGAAACAACACCTCATCAGAAAGGAAAGAACTCTGAAAAGTCAGAATGTACTCTTGTGGAAACACCACAACCTAAGGAGATTAAGATAGCAACATCAACTTGCACAGCTTTGTGTGGAGAAGCAGGAAAAGAACGAACATGTCATCCTATTTGCTTGGTAGATGTCTACCCTGAAAACTCTCCAGATCAAGTTAAACGCATGTACGTTGCCTTAGATTCTCAAAGTGACACCTCCCTAGCAACACCTGAATTCTTTAACATCTTTCAAATTCAATCAAAAGAGGTAGAATACGTTATGACTACTTGTGGTGGAGATCAGGTCATGGTGGGGAGAGTAGCATCTGGATTCATCCTCCGGACTATTGATGGCATGAAACAATTTAGGTTAGCAACGTTCATAGAATGCCAAAATATACCTAAAGATGAAAGACAAATCCCTACGAGAGAAATAGCTATGAGTCATGCACACCTAAGATCCATGGCACATAAGTTACCAAGATTCGACCCTGGCGCAAAGATTCTTTTGCTTATTGGCATAGACTGTCCAGACTTGTTTTCAGTTAAAAAGCAAATAAAAGGTCGACCAGGAGCACCAATAGTTCAAGAACTAGAGATAGGCTGGACTATCCTAGGTCCAGTATGTTTAAACCGCAAAAGGTTGCCTTCCCATGCTCGAACCTTTTGCACAAGCTTCATGCCAAATGGACATCCTACACAGATGTTAGATTGTCCAGAACCAGCAGACAAGTCATATATTATTGAATATGAAGAAAGCAATCATATCGATAATAGAAGTTCAGAGCAACCTAGTACTTCAAGATCTGTCATAAAAGAAGATGGAATTGAAGATATGTCCACATCGCAGACTGCACTTCAAACCAATTCCTCAACTCAGAGGGCAGAATCAGATATACCTTTTGACCACCCGGAAGCTCAAGCGTCTGTACAGCAAGCTATAGATGCTGCAATGATATCTCCAATAGTGCAACCACCTACTAATGTTGGTGTTGACATTTTCGCCCCACCAGCAAAGGTTGCCAAAGAAGAATGGATGGCTGATCACAAAGAGAGTTTTAATTGTCTAAATTATAGCCAAGTACAACTTCAAAAGGACAGTGAGCATAATATAGATGGCCACAAGAACACTGGAAGTGATCCTGCATTATCACAAATGATAGTGAGTCATACAAACTTCCACTCTGATGTCTCAGATATGTGTAATCATTTGCAAGCAGAATATATGACCTCACAGGCTACCACCAATCGATTAAGAGCTGAACTTGCCAAAGAACCCCGAGAAGTTGCTGTATATGAGCAAGAACTTCAAAAACCTTCGGAGACAAAGTATCAACTTGAAGAAGCTCTTGGCAGCTAAAAGAGCAGAAACAATTATCTAGTAAAAGGCTATTGGTCAAAGAACAGCAGGTTGCTGATCTTCAAATAAAGCCTTCATATTCTGAGGAGAAGCTAAAGAAGATAGCAGCAGTTGTAACCAAACTGCAGCAACAGCTAAATGGAGTGAAGCAGCAGTGCCAGGATCGGCGGAGCTTTCGAAAGAGTGCCCAGCAGAGAGCGAAGGTGTTGGAGTTGAGACAAGAGCTTGTACCAGTCCAGGGGAGCCTGAACGGGTGTTGCAGCGTCGCAGAGGACAGGTTTGCCTTCCATGTTCCAGAATTAAAGGTAAGCTTTGACCGAAGAGGATTTAGTCCACATGAAGGAGGATCGCAAGGTCATCAAAGTGTTGGACTTTGGAAGGCCAACCACATACTTCATCCCGCCATTTCATCCAGATCAATCTGCAGAGATTGTAGGAGAGCTGAAGGATGAAACACCAGAGAAAGTCCAAGGGATGATGAATCTACGAGTTAGAACAGTTATAGTTTGTTTTAGATTAGTTGATAGTTTGTATTAGTTATTTGTTATTAATAAGGGGGTAAAACTTATTGATAAGTTTTAGGTGGGGAGTGTCATGCCACGAGCAGGCAAAACATTACCTGCTGCCCTGTCTCTTTAAGGTTCCAAAGGGGCGGAGCTTAGCCTTGGCCCCTGCCAGCCTGAAATGGCAGTTATTTTTGTCAGTTAGAATTTGTCAGTTGGTGAGGCACTGGAAGGAAGTGTAGGAAGTAAAAGGATCACAGAAATTCACGTCACGTTGGAACTGTATTCAAATTAGATTAAAAAGCCATAGACTACAGCAATAGAGAAAGCCATGTCAACAACACTGCATTGAAGTCATCTCAAAGATACAAAGAATCCAGTCATAACAAGACTTTATACTCTGTGGCAATATCTATCCAGAACTGCATAGACTCAAAGATTTCTTTCCTCACAAGAGACTTCATAGTGGCATCAAGAGGAAAAGAGATCAATTTTGTCTATTAATAAAATATTTTGTTTCACAACTACAGTCTCCAATCTGTCCTTCGTGCTATGAGTCCTTCCAGTTCATTTAATTAAGCATGGAGGCAGAACAGGCACCGTGACTTCCCTGGATCTGGACACTCGACTCCTTTGAATGTAGCCCAGAATCCCATTGGCTTTTTCAGCTGCTGCATCATGACAGGGAATCGGTGACCCCAACTGATTAATGAGCCAGATCTCACCTCTGACCATCCGTCAGACCACTCTGCAAATGGCAAAAGTGGCACTGACAAAGAACGACAACTTCATTGATTATATCTGCTGATCCCAGCGGCACTGAAACTTTATTTACACTAATCTTTACAGTGCTGATGACCAAAGCTGTCAGGACACATCTTGCATCCGCAAGATCAAACACGGAACTTTTTCCATCTCTCTCAGAGTCCGTTCTCTGTACACCGAAGCACCTCCTCTGCATTCCACAGTCTGTGAGGTATCTTCCTGTCACGTAGCACAAGTCTTTGTTGGGGTTGTTGTATGTTTTTCGGGCTGTATGGCCATGTTCCAAAAGTATTCTTCTGGAACAGAAGAATGAAATACTTCTGGAACATGTCCATACAGCCTGAAAAACATACAACAACCCTGTGATCCCAGCCATGAAAGCCTTCGACAACACACAGAAGTCTTTGTCATTTGCCCTTCCAGCAATCAATCAGGGCTTGCTGCAATTAACCTCTTGACTGCTGGAATGCTTGCCGGAACAAACACACATTTCCACAACAACAACAGATTAAACATTTCACTCCATATCACAAAAACACTAACACATCACACTCTTGGCTCATGTTGAGCTTGTTCTCCACAAAGACTCCAAGATCTTTCTCACATGGACTGTTGTGAAGACAGGCGTCTCCCATTCTGTCTCTTTGCATTTCATTGTTTCTGCCTAAGTGGTTGCTTAACCAATTCCAGATCCACGTCATAGTAGCCTTGCCTGGCCTACATTGGACTAGTTTGCTTGCAAGAGGATTATGGGGGACTCTGTCAAAGAGCCTTCTCTGCCCAGGATTGTATAGCATTGAGCCATGGCAGTTGAAGGGATATCAAACCGGAATAAGGCCACAGTGTAGATGGATCCTAAGTGGTACGGAAGGAGAGGGCAACAAGGATGTGCTTGATGCAAGTGAGGCTGACTCACCTTTGGGGTCTACCTGCGCCAGGTAGGTGAGGGTGCAGTTTTTGGCTCCCTTCCCTTGGATCAAGTAACCGGTCTGGATGGAGACAGCTCTCACCATGTCCTTCCGAGGTGGGTATTTCTGAAAGGAGATCAATTGAATCAGGAAAGTCCTATAAAGTTTGGGAAATGTTCTGTTCCTGGTTCGAGAGTGTTATTTCCTATTTAATTGTGTAGTCCTTACTTTGAAAGTAGTTGTTATATTCCAGAAACTATGTTTTTGTGGCACAAACTATGCTGAATGGGTTGAGACTCAATGAGACATTCATTGAAAAACTATAGCAAAATGTGCTGCAGAGTGTCCCTCCCATACAAACAAAGTTTGTGCAGTTTAATCAACTTTTCTCATGTTTTTAAACCAGAGTAGTCAGCTATAATAGAGTGCAGTTAACACCTCCCAAACAGAGGATGCCTTCAAGCAACAAAAGCCAGGCTATCACTACGCAAATACCCTCACTGATTGACTTTGCAGCTGCAAGGCAACTCAATGCTATTCAGGTTTGCTAATTGCAACATTCACACTTGCTTCAAACAGACTGGGATTCTTTCTCCCTCTCCACTTGCCTCATTTCCAATAGATCTCTGAGAATGCCATGAGCCACAGATGCAGGCGAAACGTCAGGAGAGAATACTGTTGGAATATGGTCATGCAGCTTGAAAAACTCACAGCAACCCAGTGATTCCAGCCATGAAAGCCTTTGACATCATCATCATCATCATCATCATCATCATCATCATCATCATATTTATTATTATGTTTATACTCTGTTTTTGCTCTCCTTCCCTCGGTTGCATTGCAACATTTCCATGGAGAAAGTCAAGGCATTTGCTAACACTGGGTGCATTCATGTAGTTGGACACCCCCCTGAACTGCCATGTTTGGGTTGCAGTTTTGCAAGGCCTTGAGCCTCACCAAACTACAACTCCCAGGATCTCACAGAGCTGCGCCATGGCAGTTAAAGTGGGACCAAACTGCATTATTTCTGCCGTGAAGACGTGCTCCTTTTCCACAAGGACGGCTACTCACCGGATGCTTGACAGAGTAGTTCATGATGATATAGTCGCTGCCCATGGGCAGCCAAGAGCGCAGCGTGATGACGTCTCGGTTCTTCAAGGGTTTCGGACACCGCCCTGTGGAAGAACCATTAAAGTGGTGCTAACTCGTTACTACTGGTAGTTAACTCGTTACAAATACAATACAGACCCTGCCCAATTTCCTAAAGACATTAGTGTAAGGGACTAAGAACGACTAAGGTTATTTCAGGCAGGGGAATCTTTTTATCCACCCGCTGCCACCAATTTGTAACGTGGTGGCCCCAATTGACAAGGAAGTGCCTCCTATTTCAGCAATGCGCGACCACCAAAGACTCAGGGAGGAGACTTTTTACTTTTTTTTCTTTCTTCTTCTTCCCTTTAGATGGTAGCGTAACTTAGTTTAGAATATATGCAACAGAGGCTTGGATGTTGAAAGAACAATAACAAGTTTATTCAGGCACAGAGCTTAGTGGTTTCAATGTTGTTTCTCACTTAGAGGTACACTTTCTTCAGCAGTTGCAATAATAACATATGGTAAATTCCCTCTCAAAAGACTTTCTCCTTTCCTTGAGCAGTTTAAACCTTTTTCTTCTCTAACAAACAATGCTATCAACTGACCACTTTGGATCTAACTGGGATTGCTTCCCCTTATCACTCAGACTCCACTACTAACTCAAATAAGTCACTTGACCTATTTAAATCTATTGGATCTAATTTACTTATGTTTTAATTTTTATAATGTATTTTAATGATGTATTTTTATAGTTTTGATTGATTATATGTACTGTTTTTTGTTTTATTATTATGTTCTTGGCATTAAATGTTGCCAACTGTGTAAGCCGCCCTGAGTCCCCCCGGGTGAGAAGGGCGGGGTATAAATTCTGGAAATAAATAAAATAAATAAAACGACTCAAACTAGAGATCTGAACTTCCCTGGTTCTCACAACCTTAGAACCAGTACAATACCATGGTAGATGCACCCTAAGGCCCCATCTATGCTGCCATGTGGTGCTGTTTGACAGCATCAAATTGCATTGAACTGCACAAAGCACCGATTAGCAGTGAGTTGCTCTTTCAACAATGGGACGGTAGATCTGTTCAGAGTTTTAGTCTGAAATTGAAAGGAGCTTTCCAAAGCACTGTGCTAATTCTCAAAGACATACTTTGCATCAATGCTTTAAAGCTTGGATTAGAATCCAAACCTTATTCCTATAGCTATTGGCAAGGAAAACTAGAGATCCTTGGAGGGATGTTCACTGTAGGAATCCCTAGGTCTTCCAGCACACCTTTATGACCAGGTTCCAATAGAAGTTAGCCATGGCGTTGGAGCACCCTGAGATTCCTAGTAGGGGTGTGCAAATCTTCATTTTCAAGTTGTAAGTTGTATCTGTCAGAGTATTTGCAACACAGCAGTAGTTGGATGGAAGCAGTGGAATGCAGAACGAAGAGACACTCAGAGACGTTGGTAAAACTATTTACAAAGTTTTACTGTATGCAGCAGTAATCAACACAAACAGACTTGCAGACGACAGATGAACACAGGACTGTTCTGTTCTCCAACAGAACTTGACTCGAACTCTAGGCAGACAGAACTCAACTGAACTGATGCAATCGTTATGCACAAACACTTGTGTCTGGATACTCCCTAGTTCCAGCCATGCATCAAGGTCATCCTAGCTTCTTGGCAATTAACTCTTTCCACATTATGGTATAATCTGGATGATGCAATCAGTTGCAATACAAGCATGGCACAAATTGCATTTAAACACTATCAACACACAAATCCCACATTAACAGTATCTAATTCTTAAGTTTGTATATACAAACAGATATTAAAAAAACACGGGGGCTGTGGGGGGAGCCCACACAAAAACTTAAGACTCAAAACGCACCCAATACTTTTCCCTTTGAATTCTGTAATGCTCGGAAGTCAGTTTCATTTTCAGTGCAAGCAAGCGAGGCAAAGCCAAAAAGGCTGTCATTCATCTTTAGATTAAGAAGAGAGAGGCTGCTTCTTGCCATGAGGAGAGGAAAGCAGCATGGAGGGACAAACTGAGTGAGCTGGGAAAGAGGCTGAGAGAGCACAGAATTCTGGGAAACGTAGCTTGGGAAGGACAGGAGCCCTATGGCAGAGAATGCAAAAGGCCCTGCCCTGAACTACATTTCCCAGAAGTCTGTTGAGCATCAGGAAGCTCCAATTAGGAGGAGGGAGAGATATGTCCCTGCATAGTAGCAGCCAGAGTTCCAATGAATGGATGAATCTGCAAAGAGGAGGATGGATTGAGACTTCAATACAGTAGAGTCTCACTTATCCAACATAAACAGGTCAGCAGAACGTTGGATAAGTGAATATGTTGGATAATAAGGAGGGATTAAGGAAAAGCCTATTAAACATAAAATTACATTATGATTTTCCAAATTAAGCACCAAAACATCATGTCTTACAACAAATTTGACAGAAAAAGCAGTCCAATACGCAGCAATGTTATGTAGTAATTACTGTATTTACGAATTTAGCACCAAAACATCACAATGTATTGAAAAGGTTGACTACAAAAATATTGACTACTAAAAGCAGACTGCGTTGGATAATCCAGAATGTTGGATAAGTGAATGTTGGATAAGTGAGACTCTACTGTACTAGTAAGTAAATCTGGGCTAGGCTGGGCTGGGGAGAAATCCCTAAATTGGAGTTCTATTGGTAAAACATTCAATGAGATAACTGATGCTTTAAAAATTCCCAGAAATCAATAGATGAATGGATATTTCTGAAACTTGGGAGAATGATCCCCAGTTATCTTTTGTCATTGTACAAAAAATTCAAGGAGATAACTCTAGTAGATTTTTTTAAATAAATGTTGTTTGTAAAAGATTTGAAAATTCCCCCAAAATCCATGGATGAGTGAAACATTCTGAAACTTGGTGGGCTAACAGTGGTCAATGTGTTCTATGATCGTAGCAAGTTTCATGCCAATAGTTCTAACAATTAGAAAGAAAGCAGCCCCAGAATTTTCTCCATTGGCAAATTACTTAACAAAAAGTAACGAAAAAGTAGTTAGTTCACTATAGTTATGATACGGACCCTGCCTAGTTTTGTAAATATGTTAGAAATTATTTTCCCCCCACCCCTAACTTAGTAATGAGTATTGAAACATTTCTTCATTGGTTGCACAGGCCTAATCAGAACTTTTTGAAGAGTACAATAATACACTCCAATTGTGTTTGCATTTAGCAAGGAGAGTCAGAATTAATCATCTGCCTTTCCAGTGAATTCAGATGGTTTTAAAACATTGTCTCCACTGTATCATACACGTGGTTTCGACCCCACTTGAACAACTACGGCTCAGTGCTATGGGTGCCTGGGAGTTATAGTTCCCCAAGGCAAGCGACTTACAGGAATAGTAGCCGACGTCAGCGTTGACGGTCAGCTTCCCGATGTCGAAGGTCTCGATGACGTTGGTGTCCCATTTTTTCCTGTATTCGATGTCATGCAAGACGTCGTAGAGGGTCTCCGCCGAAAGGTCCTTGCAGTCCATCCTGCACTGGAGAGAAACAGGGAGGAAGGGGCCCATTAATAGGGAAAGTCTATTATTATTATTATTATTATTATTATTATCATCATCATTATTATTATTGACTCGGTTAAGTGTGCAAAAGGGAGAGAAAACAACAATTCTTGTCCTTCCCAGCACACTCTTCCTTTTGGACAAATATTCCCAAAATCCCTCAGCCAGCAGAGTGATAACCCAAAAATAATCCAAACTACAAATCCCATGATTCCATAGCATTGAGCCATGGCAGCTGGTGTGGGGTAAAACCACATTCATTACATAGTATAGATGCACCTCTAGTGCATCCCAAAGTGACCCATTCAAGGTGGAATCTGTTAATGTGGAATCTGTTAAAGTATCACTGTGTTATCACCCCAACCTTACTCTCCATCTTCATCGCTACGATACTGCACAGTGTTGATGGGAAACTTCCCACCAGAGAGGAAATATCAATTGGACAGATGGCAAACTGTTTAATCTCAGCAGACTGAAAGCCAAAACCAAGGTCACAACAACATCTGTTCTAGAACTCCAATACGCTGACGATAACATAGTCTGTGCGCATTCAGAAGGAGGCCTACAAGCCACTCTAAACGCCTTTGCAAAAGCATACGCAAAACTTGGCCTCTCACTGAACATTGAGGAAACCAAAAGTCTTAAAATCCAGCAAAAGCCACCAGCCACTCCAGCAAGGCCAGAAATGCAGCTTAACAGTGTAATGTTAGAAAATGTTTATTATTTATTTATATACCGCTTTTCTCACCCCTGGGGGAACTCAAAGCAGTTTACAACATACTAATGGCAAAATTCAATGACAAACATTGTTGGTAAAAACCAAATCATAATATAACCAGGAGTTAAAATCACTGGGATCATTAAACACGGTAGCCGGGACGGCTTTTGCACAGTTAAAACTTGTGCACGAGTTGCGACCGTACCTCGAGAAGCCTGACTTGGCCACAGTGGTCCACACCTTGATTACATCTAGACTGGATGACTGCAATGCGCTCTTTATCACCACCTAGTCTTAATTGTTTATTGCCCTAATCTCTAGCACTTTAATTCCATTCTTAATTTTATGGCCTTCTGTTTTTGCACAGGTCTGCCTTCCCTTGCAATTTTGTAATAGTTCCATCTTAGTCCTGACGCCCACTGATGTATAATATGAATGTTTACTTTATTGTTTTAATTATATATGCTATTATGGTGTTCTGTTTTTATCTGTTGATTCTTGGGCTCGGTCCCCATGTGAACCACTCCGAGTCCCCTCAGGGAGATGGAGGCGGGTTATAAATAAAGTATTACTATTATTACAAGGGTTGAATTAAAAGTAATGCCTCCACCTTGGTAACTCCTCAACAGATGGCAGTCCTGGTCTGCGGCAGTTCCTGGCTTGTTCAGTAGACTCTCCTCTACGCTTAGTTCCATTTGGCAGGAAGCCTTAGCATTGAATGGTTGTGTTGTTAAAGTGAGAAGTATGGAACCCTGCGCAGACGGGGAAGCCTTAGCTTTGAACGGTTGTGTTGTTAAAGTGAGAAGTATGGAACCCTGCAAAGACGGGGAAGCCTTAGCTTTGAACGGTTGTGTTGTTAAAGTGCAAAGTACGGAACCCTGCGCAGACGGGGAAGCCTTGGCATTGAACGGTTGTGTTGTTAAAGTGCGAAGTATGGAACCCTGCACAGACGGAGAAGCCTTAGCATTGGACGGTTGTGTTGTTAAAGTGCAAAGTATGGAACCCTGAGCAGACGGAGAAGCCTTAGCATTGGACGGTTGTGTTGTTAAAGTGCGAAGTATGGAACCCTGCGCAGACGGAGAAGCCTTAGCATTCAACGGTTGTGTTGTTAAAGTGCGAAGTATGGAACCCTGAGCAGACGGTCGGTCAATGCGACTTAAGCAACGTGCAGTCATTGACAGCAGAAGGTGTCGCCCCAAAGGAGATTCATCAGAGAATACAAGCTGTTGATGGGGATTGTGTTGATGTGAGTCCTGTGTGTCGTTGGGCGAGTAGGTTTAAGGATGTTGAAGTGGGAACATGTGACTTGCGTGACAAGCAAAGAGTTGGACGTCCTGTGACAGCAACCACCGAGTTTCACAAGCAAAAGGTTGACAGATGGATTCAGGACGATCATCGTATCACTCAGAGAGAAATTTCAAACATCATCGGCATTTCACAAGAACGTGTGGGTCACATTATTGCTTTGCTTGGCTATCAGAAGATCTGTGCACGATGGGTCCTGTGAGACGCCGGTTGCGGAAACAGAGTGTCGATTTCTTCCGTGACAGCTTCAGAAAACTTGTTCATTGTTGGCAGAAATGTATCCAATTGTCTGGTGATTATGTGGAAAAGTGAAAAGTGGTAGTTAAAGAGCACATTCTAAGGATTTGTGTTGTCGAAGGCTTTCATGGCCGGGATCACAGGTATATATTAACCTTCCTTGCTTAGTTGCTCCATGCCCCACAACCTCTGAGAATGCCTGCCATAGATGTGGGCAAAACGTCAGGAGAGAATACTTCTGGAACATAGCCATACAGCCCGGAATACATACAACAACCCTATTCGAAGGATTATTTCTGCGTTTGATTTATTAAAATATTCCCATCCAAACCCAAGTAACGAAGGTGGAGGCATTACTTTTCATTCAACCCTCGTATTATTATTGACTCCTGGAACAATTCCATCAGTGTTGCCTCTGAAAAATCTTGCAAATCTCTTGGGAAGAAGAGAGGCCGACAAATGTCAGCGTCTGGAAGAAGCAAAGACCACCAGCATTGAAACCATGATCCTCCACCATTAACTCTGCTGGATTGAAGGCCACATTGTCCAGATGCCCAAGGATCGCCGTCTCCTAAAGCAGTTACTCTACTTTTCAACTCAATAATGGAAAATGGAATTTATGTGGACAGGAAAGAGATTGAAAGATCTGCTCAAAGCAAACCTTTAAAACTGTGGCGGAGACACCGAGAGAGACTGGGAAGCCCTGCCCTTGAGCGTTGAACTGGAAGACAGCTGAGAATTTGAAGAAACACGAATGGAGGACGAAAAGGAGGAACGTGCCAAGAGAAATAAAGTGTCTCAAGGCAACCCTTGTCGAGACCGCCTTCAACCTGGAAATGGATGTCCCCACTGCGGAAAAACATGCAGGTCAAGAATAGGACTCTATAGCCACCTACAGACCCACCACCAAGACCTTTCACATGGAAGGCAATCAGACTCGGACACCAAGGATCGCCAATGGCATCTCTAGTAGATATGTAGGTCATGAACAGGATCCCAAATCATTATGTTCTTGTAATGAAGTACAAATTTTTGGTTTATAAATGTTATGTTTAATTGTGTGTTTGTGTTTTAGAAGGGTAAGTATTGCAGTTGCTGCTCTCAGCACTCAGAGGCTGGTTGCCATGGAGAAGTGGGCGGAGCCAACTGCCGTTTTGCTGAAGAAGTGCAGAATTTAAAAAAGAGAGCCAGTCTGTGCTCTGATGAGGCACAGGGAAGACTGATCCTAGGTTAAGGGGATCAGGGAGACTCATTTTGAGTCAAGTTTAAAATAAGTTTGGTGACTAATTTGATATAATCTGTCCTGATAAGGAACAGAGAATCTGTGATAGCAGATCACAGGGGTGACTGTGGTATAAAAGTGGCTAAGGAATAGAGTTTCCTTAAGTAAAAGAAGTAATATTTTAGAAAGTTGATTCATCTTATTCAAGTATTGTAACTGTTATTAAGAATAACTCTTCGTGAGAAACGTCATTGTAACCATTAAGCTTTGTGCCTGAATAAACTTGTTCTTGTTTTTCCAGCATCAAAGTCTCTGTTATATATATTTTGAACCAAGTACGCAACCATCTAAAGTAAATAAGTAAAAGAAGAAAGGAATAAAAAGTTAAAGGTCTTCTCCCTGAGTCTTTGGTGGCTAGATCATTTCAATTGGTGGTTCCATCTTTACAATTGGTGGCAGTCATAATTAGCTCCATTACAAATTGGTGCCAGCTCCACGTAATTAAACATCCTTTACAAGTGGTGGCAGCGGTGGAATAAAAAGATTCCCCCCTGCCTGAAAAAGCTTTACACGTAATAACATCCATTACAGTCCTATATTTCTATAAAGAAAAAGCAGTCTCCACATTTCCATCATTTCTAGTCTCCTTCAAGATATATTCCTGCTCTTGGAGCCTGAAGCAAAATGTAATAACTTCAGTCCAATCATCTGACCCAGTGATTTAGTGTACCAGAACTAAAGCAACGCCTGTTAACTCGTTTAATTTAATCTATCTGAAATGAAGGACTGTCTATGTCATTTTGTCAGTCCCTTCCATGGAAATTTTGCCTACGGGTTTGCTGGTGGTCTGCCATCCATTTCCCATCCAGAAGTGACCTTGCTTAGCTTCACTTCCATCAGCTGGTCCTGTTAATAGCAACTCTTTCTTTTCCATGTGTTGCCGAAGGCTTTCATGGCTGGAATCACTAGGTTGCTGTCTGGCCATGTTCCACAAGTATTCTCTCTCGACGTTTCTTTCGCCCACATCTATGGCACGCATCCTCAGAGGTTGAAAGGTCTTTCTTTTCCATTCAGTCCCAATGAATCCACACATCATAAAAAACATCCATTTGTAGGTGTTGCAACACCTTTGGACGTGTGAGCTTGTGTTCAGCATTAACTGCTTCTATTTTTACACTAGATGTTTTGAGTCCTTATGATAAAAAAATAAACTTGAGAAGTATTTTCTGAAAACTTAAGCAATGTACAATAGACAGGAATGAGACTACCCCACTCCAAGAGTTATTGACTGTATTTGCCATGGATAATGGAAGCTGTAGTCATATATAGCCTAGATGGTTGGTTTGGTCTCACCCTGCTATCTATGTAACTATCTATATAAAGGTCAAATCATATATGTATGTATATAGCTTTGATCTACAGAGGCTCCTACATGGCTGGATGGATCTGGACCACATTTGACACACATAACCGTCATTATCCGACTTGAAAGTTTTGCTGGGTTTCAATTATAAAATCCACTCAGTTTTGGGTGAAGGCCACAAAAAAGTAAAAGCTGACAGTAGAAAGGATTAGCTACTAGCCTATTATTATTATTATTATTATTATTGACAAAACGACGTTGTATGACACAGCAAACAAGATAGACATGCTGGATTTTGTTTCACAAAACCACAAGTCGAACACTTCCCAAGTGTCTAGGACTGTGTGATGTATTTTCGGATGATGCATGTAGATCCCAGCAGGGTGGCCTTTTGCAGTTGGCAGATCGTAATTTAGTCAATGTCTCTATTATTATTATTATTATTATTATTATTATTATTATTTATTTCCACTCCTATAGGTATGTATGTATTCATTGTTTAGATGTATCCACAAGAGGGCAATATGTAGACAGAAAGGATTAGCCTCTAGGTTTGTATGTATGCAGTGCTCAGATGCATCCACAAGAGGGCAGTGTATAGATAGAAAGGATTAGCCTCTAGGTTTGTACAGTATGTATTCAGTGCTTAGATGTATCCACAAGTCGGCAGTATATAATTAGAAAGGACTGGCCTCAAATTTTGCATGTATTCAGTGCTTAGATGCATCCATAAAAAGGCAGCATATAGATAGAAAGGATTAGCCTCTAGGCTTGTATGGATGCAATGCTTAGATGCATCCACAAGAGGGCAGAGTATAGATAGAAAGGATTGGCCTCTAGGTTTGTATGGATGCAGTGCTTAGATGCAGTGCTTAGATCCAAAAGAGGGTGGTATATAGACAGAAAGGATTAGCATCTAGGTTTGTATCTATGCGATGCTCAGATGCATCCACAGTAGGGCAGTGTATAGATAGAAAGACTGGCCTCTAGGTTTGTATGTATGTGTATGTATGTATGTATGTATGTATGCAGTGCCCGGATGCAAACACAAGAGGGCAGTACGTAGATAGAAAGGATTTGCCTCTAAGTTTGTGTGTATGCAGTGCCTGGATGCAAACACAAGAGGGCAGCGTATAGATAGAAAGGATTGGCACTAGGTATGTATATATTCAGTGCTTTTTTTTTCGTGTCAGGAGCAACCTGAGTTGCTTCTGGAGTGAGAGAATTGGCCGTCTGCAAGGACGTTGCCCAGGAGACATTGCCCGGATGTTTTGATGTTTTTACCATCCTTGTGGGAGGCTTCTCTCATGTCCCCGCATGGAGCTGGAGCTGATAGAGGGAGCTCATCCGCGCTCTCCTCGGGTGGGATTCGAACCTGGCAGCCTTCAGGTCAGCAACCCAACCTTCAAGTCATGAGGCCACCGGAGGCTCCTCAGTGCTAAGGGTGGTGTATAGAAAAGATAGAAAGGATTGGCCTCTAGGTTTGTATGTATGCAGTGCTTGGATGCATCCACAAGAGGGCAGCATATAGATAGAAAGGATTAGCCTCTAGGTTTGTATGTATGCAATGCTCAGATGCATCCACAAGATGTCAGCATATAGATAAAAAGGATTAGCCTCTAGGTTTGTATGTTTGCATTGCTCAGATGCATCCACAAGAGGGCAGAGTATAGATAGAAAGGATTAGCTGCAGGGCTCTAGGTTTGTATGTATGCAGTGCTTAGATGCATCCACAAGGGGCAGTATATAGATAGAAAAGATGCCTGGATACACAACGAGGTCCCTATCATAAGGCTTATAACACAGTCTTGAAGCCACAGGTGGGAAATCCACCCTATAAGGAAGTAAGCAATTTAATGGAGATTCGTATTTTAGAAAAAGTGTGTGAGTGTGTGTGTGTGTGTGCCAGCCTTGCCCTAAGGCTTTTCTTTCGTGTCAGGAGCACCTTGAGAAACTGCAAGTCGCTTCTCGTGTGAGAGAATTGGGGGGGGGGGGAGCCTTGCCCCGAGGCTGAGAGACTGTGACTTCCAGGAAAAGTCTAGAGGAAGGAAGAAAAGAGAAAGGGAGAAAGGTATGAGATAAAGGAAGGAAAGAAAGAGAAAGAAGGGAAAGGAAGAAAGAAATAGAAATATAGGAAAATAATGTTTATGTTTTTAATTACTTTGGCAAACATCATAGAATATTTACATCCGCACCCCCATCAGGGCCACCTTCGATGCCACTTGTTTTCCTTTGTTTTGCAGAAGCAACAGCTGCTTATCTGGCATCGGGCGCATTCAGCAGGAATCGGTTTTCCCAACACGATAATTTCCTTGCTTGCTATTATCTCCGCCCGTGATAGGATTATCTCTTGTTTGCAGAGAACCGGGCTGTGAAACTATGGAGACCGAAAACGTCAGGCCTGGGAAAGGTTTCCATTTAATATGGCAAGGACGAGATCATGCAGATCAATTAGATTAGAGATCCTCGTTAGATTTTATTTGTTATTTACTGCACGTTCATCCCTCGTTGGAGGTCATTTATATTGGCAGATGATATTCCAGTGTTATTGCAAGTGAGGCCTGGCCAAAGCATCATACAGGGAGGCTGAGACTTCCCTCAATTGTGGATGCAGCTGAGAATCACATTGGCTTTTTATGCTGCTGCATCACACTCATGGCTCATGTTCAGCTTGGGGTATCCTAAGACTCTTTTCAGGTGGGACTGTTTCCATATCCTTCCTATATCCATGCACTTGGTTTATAATGCCTACTAGAGGACTATCCATTTATCCAACTTGAAATTCATGTTATTATCTTTGCTGAAGCTTATAATGAACCAAGAAAGGGAAGAAAAGAAAGAAAGAGTGAGAAGGGAAGAGAAAGGAAGGGGAGAAAGGGATGGGAAAAAGGAGGGAAGAAGGAAAAAGAAGGGAAGAGAAAGGAAGGGGAGAAAGGGATGGGGAAAAGGAGGGAAGGGAAAAAAAAGAAGGAACGAGAAAGGAAGAGGAGAAAGGGATGGGGAAAAGGAGGGAAGGAAGAAAAAGAAGGGAAGAGAAAGGAAGGAAGAAGGAAGGAAGGAAAGAAGAGGGGAAAGGCATGTGAGGAAACAAGGAAAGAAGGAAAGGAAGGAAGGAAAGAGGGGAGGGAAAGGAAATGAAATGAAAGGGGGAAGGGAAAGGTAAGGAAGGGGAAGGAAGGAAGGAAAAAAGGAAAGGAAGAGTAAAGGAGGAAGGAGGGAAGGAAAGAAAGGGAAGTAGAGAAATGAAAGGAAAGAGGGAAAGGGAAGGGAAGAGGGAAGGAAAGGAGGGAGGGAAACGGAAAGGGAAAGAAGGAGGGAAGGAGAGAGGGAAAAGAAGGGAAGGGGAAGGGGAAGGGACGAAAGGAAAGGAAAGGAAGAAGGAGGGAAGGGAAAATGAAGGAAGGAAGGAAGGAAGGAAGGAAGGAAGGAAGGAAGGAAGGAAGGAAGGAAGGAAGGAAGGAAGGGGGAGAAAGAAAGGAAAGGGAAAGGAAGGGAGGGGAGGAAAGAAAATGAAAAGAAAGGAAGGAAGTGAAGTGAAGGGAAAGGAAAGAAAGGAAAGGTAATGAAGGGGAAAGGAAGGGGAGGAAAGGAAGAATGGAAGGAAAGGAAAGGAGGAAGGAAGGAAAGAAGGGAAAGGAAAGGAAATGAAAGGAAAGGAGGGAAGGGAAGTAAAAAAGAAAGGGAACAAGGGAAGGAGAGAAAGCGAAGGGAAGGGAAACAGAGGAAAGGAAAGGAAGAGAAAGGAAAAGGAAGGAAGGAAGGAAGGAAGGAAGGAAGGAAGGAAGGAAGGAAGGAAGTGAAGGGAAAGAAAGGAAAGGGAAGGAAGGGGAAGGGAAGAGAAGGGGAAGGGGAGGAAAGGAAGGGAAAGGAATGGAAAAGAAGGAAGGAAGGAAGAAAGGAAAGGAGGGAAGGGAAAGGAAACAAAGGAGGGAAGGAAGGAGGGAAGGGAAAGGAAAGAAAGGAAAGGGAGAAGAGAAAGGTAAGGAAGGAGGGAAGGAAAATGAAAATAAAGGGAAGTAGGAAGGAGGGAAAGAAAAGAGAGAAGGGAAGAGGGAAGGGGAAGGAAGGGGAAGGGAAGGGAGGGGAAGAATGGAGGGAAGGGAAAGGAAAAGAAGGAAGGAAGGAAAGGGAAGGAGGAAGGAGGGAAGGAAGGAGGGAAGGGAAAGGGAAAAAGGAAGAGGGAGGGAGAGAAGGTAAAGGGAAAGGAAAGAAAGGAAAAGAAAGGGGAAAGTATGCGAGAAAAAGCAAGGGAGGAAGGGAAGGAAGGAAGAAAAGAGAGAGAGAGAAGGGAAAGGGAGAGAGAAAGGAAAAGAGAGAAGACCCACAAAGAACATGCAAACCCGGGCTGTGCCCTATATCAAGACTATCCTATATGTAAACCTTGCCAAAGCAGTGCGCTGCCCGCCTGTCTTGTGCCGCCTGAGGATCCGTTTCGGGGCTCTCTCATTATTCATCAGGGCTCTCTCTCTCCTTTCTGGGGCCTCTGAATATTGCATGAGTGTGGAAGGGGGAGAAAGTGTGGGGGGCCATTCAATCCCCTTGATCCTCCACAGACCCCATCGGCCATGGTCCAAAGCCCCGAGCATCAGGTGAGCCGAACATGCGGCCTTGGCACTCAAAAAGCGCATGGGAGGTTTTGTTCTGGAGGCCGTATCCCATGGCCAGGCCTTTGTGCCCCTTTCAAAAGCCACCCAGGTACGCTTTCCATCCCAGGTAAGAGGAGGAAACCAGAGAAGGTTCCCTTTCTAGCTCAAACAAAGAAGAGCACAAAGAGTCCAAAGAAGAAAAGGAGACAGAGCTCAAAGAAAGACAGTCAATGGCTGGGAGGCACAATTGAAGCCTGGATAAAATGGGAACAGAGAAGAGGGAAAAGAAGAGAAGGGAAACAAAAGGGTGAAGAGAAGAAGAAGAAGGGGGAAAGAAGAGGAAGAGAAGGAAAAGAATGGAGGAGAGGGAGAGGAACAAGAAGAGGAAGAAGAAGAGAAACAACAAAGGAGGAGGAAAGGGGAAAAGAGAAGGAAGAATATGAAGAGAAAGAAGAAGGTAGAGGAGGAAGAGGAGGAAGAAAAAGAAGGAGGTAAAAAGAGAAGGAGGAAGAAGGAGTGGGAAAAGAAGGAGGAGAGGGAGCAGAACGGAGCAAGAGGAGGAAGAGAAAAAACCAAAAAGGAGGAGAAGGGGAAAAGAAGAGGAGGGAGATGAGGAAGAAAAGGGAGAAGAGGAGAAGAGGAAGAAGGACCATGAAAGTAAAAAAAAAGAAGAGGAAGAGAAGGAAAGGAATGAAGGAGAGAGAGAGGAGTAAGAAGAGGAAGAAGAAGAGAAACAACCAAGGAGGAGGAGAGGAGAAAAGAGGAGAAGGAAGAAGATGAAGAGAAAGAAGAAGTTGAGGAAGAAGGCACGGGAAGAAGAGGAGGAAGAAAAAGAAGGAGGTAAAAAGAGAAGGAGGAAGAAGGAGTGGGAAAAGAAGGAGGAGAGTGAGCAGAACGGAACAAGAGGAGGAAGAGAAAAAACCAAAAAGGAGGAGAAGGGGAAAAGAAGAGGAGGGAGATGAGGAGGAAGAGGGAGAAGAGGAGAAGAGGAAGAAGGACCATGAAAGTAAAAAAAAAGAAGAAGAAGAAAGAAGGAGTGAGAATGTAAGGGAGGAGAAGAAGAAGAAAAAGAAGGAGGAGGGAAAGAGGAGAAGGAAGAAGAGGGAGAAAGAATGGGAAAGTAAGGAAGAAGAAGAGGAAAGGCAAAAAAGGAGAAGGGAAAAAAGAAGAGAAGATGAAGAGAAAGGAGAGGAAGAAGGCAGAAAGAAGAGGAGGAGGAAGAAGAAGAGGAGGAAGAAGGTAGAGGGGGAAAAGAAGAGGAAGAGGAAGAAGGACCATGAAAGTAAGAAAAAGAAGACGGGGAAGGGAAAATGAGAGAAGAAAGTAAGGGAGGAGAAGAGGAAGGAAAAGAAGAATGAGGGAAGGAGAAGAAGGAAGAATAGGAAGAAAGAATGGGAAAGTAAGGAAAAAGAAGAGGAAAGGCAAAAAGAAGGAGAAGGGAGAAAAGAAGAGAAGGAAGAAGATGAAGAGAAAGGAGAGGAAGAAGAGGAAGAGAAGGAAGAAGAGGAGGAGGGGGAGGAAAGAGTGGGAGAGGAAGAGGAAGAAGCAGAGGAAGAGGAAAAAGAAGAGACAGGAAGAGCAGGAAAAGAAGAGAAGAGAAGCAGGAGGAAGGAAGGGAGAAAAGGTAGGCGGGGAAGCAGGAAGAAGTAGCAGCAGAGAAAGATGATGATGATGATGATGATGATGATGATGATGATGAAGAAGAAGAAGAAGAAGAAGAAGAAGAAGAAGAAGAAGAAGAAGAGGAACAAGAAAAGTAGGAGGAGGAAGAGGAATGAAACTCTGCCTTTCCTTTTACCGAACTGGGCCGCATGGCAGTTGGCAAAGCGTAATCCAAATGCAGATTAAGATATAGAACAACAAGAAGAAGAAGAGACATATAAAGCCCGTTTTTCAAATGTAATTAAGCCATTTGTGGAATTAAAGCAGCCATCAAACACGCAAATAGGATAGAAATCCCACGCCTCTTGAAATCCCATTACTGCCGATTCCTCAAACTGCAAATCCCACCCACCTCCTCTTTGGGCTGTCAGTATAATATTTCCACACAAACCAGAAAAGGAAAGGAAAAGGCCAGTTGCGTTCAGTCCGTGTCTGTGCCTAAACCTCACCTATCCATTTGCTCCCACGCTCTGAAGGAAAAAGTTCTTGCAAAACTACAACTCCCAGGGTTCTGCAGCATTGAGCCATAGCAGTTCAGTGGTGTCAAAACCGAACTAATGCTATCTTTGCCAGAGATAGACCTAAAGATTATGTGGTACGAGCTGTGCCCGGCCACGTGTTGCTGTGGTGTAGTCCTAAGTGGGGTGTTCTTCGTGGCATTCAAGGTGGCCTAGAAAGGATTCACCTAGGTATGAAGCAGCCAGGCTTTGAAGCTGTAAGGATATTCAATGATATTCAAGTTGGCCAACAATGGAGTCCCCTAGCTACGAAGCAGCCAGGCCTTGAAGCTGCAAGGCTAATCAATGGTATTCAAGTTGGCCAACAATGGAGTCTCCTAGCTACAAAGCAACCAGGCTTTGAAGTTGCAAGGCTTTTGGATGGTATTCAAGTTGGCCAACAATGGAGTCCCCTAGGTATGAAGCAGCCAGGCTTGGAAGCTGCAAGGCGATTGGATGGTATTCAAGTTGTCCAACAATGGAGACCCCTAAGTATGATGCAGCCAGGCTTTGAAGCTGCAAGATTATTGGATGGTATTCAAGTTGGGTAACAATGGAGTCCCTAGGTATGAAGCAGCCAGGCTTTGAAGCTACAAGGCTATTGGATGGTATTCAAGTTGTCCAACAATGGAGACCCCTAAGTATGATGCAGCCAGGCTTTGAAGCTGCAAGATTATTGGATGGTATTCAAGTTGGGTAACAATGGAGTCCCTAGGTATGAAGCAGCCAGGCTTTGAAGCTACAAGGCTATTGGATGGTATTCAAGTTGGCCAACAAGGGAGTCCCCTAGGTATGAAGCAGCCAGGCTTTGAAGCTGCAAGGCTATTGGATGGTATTCAAGTTGGGTAACAATGGAGTCCCCTAGCTACGAAGCAGCCAGGCTTTGAAGCTGCAAGGCTATTCAATGGTATTCAAGTTGTCCAACAATGGAGACCCCTAGGTATGATGCAGCCAGGCTTTGAAGCTGCAAGACTATTCAATGGTATTCAAGTTGGCGAACAATGGAGTCCCCTAGGTATGAAGCAACCAGGCTTTGAAGCTGCAAGGCTAATCAATGGTATTCAAGTTGGCCAACAATGGAGTCCCCTAGCTACAAAGCAACCAGGCTTTGAAGCTGCAAGGCTAATCAATGGTATTCAAGTTGGCCAACAATGGAGTCCCCTAGGTATGAAGCAGCCAGGCTTTGAAGTTGTAAGGCTTTTGGATGGTATTCAAGTTGGCCAACAATGGAGTCCCCTAGGTATGAAGCAGCCAGGCTTGGAAGCTGCAAGGCGATTGGATGGTATTCAAGTTGTCCAACAATGGAGACCCCTAAGTATGATGCAGCCAGGCTTTGAAGCTGCAAGGCGATTGGATGGTATTCAAGTTGGGTAACAATGGAGTCCCTAGGTATGAAGCAGCCAGGCTTTGAAGCTGCAAGGCTATTGGATGGTATTCAAGTTGGGTAACAATGGAGTCCCTAGGTATGAAGCAGCCAGGCTTTGAAGCTGCAAGGCTATTGGATGGTATTCAAGTTGGGTAACAATGGAGTCCCCTAGCTACGAAGCAGCCAGGCTTTGAAGCTGCAAGGCTATTGGATGGTATTCAAGTTGGGTAACAATGGAGTCCCCTTGCTACAAAGCAGCCAGGCTTTGAAGCTGCAAGGCTATTGGATGGTATTCAAGTTGGGTAACAATGGAGTCCCCTAGCTACGAAGCAGCCAGGCTTGGAAGCTGCAAGGTCACTCCTTGGAAAGTGATGAATATTGTGGCCAAATATGGTGTGATTTGGCCCAGTGGTTTTGTTGTTAACTCAGTCCTTATTATGCACGTTACAGACATACATACATACATACATAATTAGGACCGAGTTAACAACAAAACCACTGGGCCAAATAGATGATCTTAAACCTATGGGATGGAAACTGCTGAAATTCAGTTTGTGGAGATATATAATATATAATGATTCAGCAGCTGAGCATAGAGTTGAGTTTTGTTAGCCTACAATTTTGTCTTTGGTTTCAATTCCACTCTTTTCTGTAATTTCCCATGTTTGCCCATCTCCACCCTTCTGTGGTTCCCTTTGATGCCCACAATGTAATTATACATGGGGTGCTAATGACATATTCGGGGCTTCCGACAGGCTCCTTTCTCGCTTAAAATATCCCATTATACTTGCATCATGCCTTCTCATTTATGCCAGTAATTCTACCTTGCGCTGGGTCCGGCTGAGACAGAAGGTAGATCCTGTCCGTACTGCATAATTATGACAGTTTGGCTCCACTTTGACTCAGCACGGCTCTGTCCTATTATAATTCTGGGGTTTTGTGATCGTTCCGGTACATAAAGATAAGAGTTCAAGGGAGTGGACCATAAGTCCCTAGCATAGTCATGGGCAAATTTGGGCCCTCCAGGTGTTTTGGACTGCAACACCCACAATTCCTCACAGCCAGTCTGATTTATCTCTGGCAAATCAGGACATTTTGGAGAGCATAGTGGTTTAGCATTTCTTCACATATTTATTTTATATCTATTCTAATTTAGGGACTCCAAATGTAAATACCCTAAAGAGACATATTTAAATGGCTCAGGTCTGGTCCTATCTAATTTTGGAAGCTAAGCAGGGTCGGCCTTGGTTAGGACTTGGATGGGAGACCGCCAAAGCATCGCAGGGCCTGGAAGCTAGTTTTTGGTGGAAGCAACTGACAAAATCACCTGGACTAAGAAAACCCTACAAAATTCACCATCGATCGACACGTTTTTTTCCATGTCAGGAGCAACTTGAGAAACTGCATGTCGCTTCTGGTGTGAGAGAATTGGCCTTCTACAAGGACGTTGCCCAGGATATTTTTGATGATTTTACCATCCTTGTGGGAGGCTTCTTTCATGTCCCCGCATGGAGCTGGAGCTGATATAGGGAGCTTATCCACGGGTTGTATTCAAACTGGCAACCTTCAGGTCAGCAACGCAATCTTCAAGTCAGCAGTTCTGCCGGCACAAGGGTTTAACTCACTGCTCCAAGTCATCAAGTCATCGATAGGTGACTTGAAAGTAGGCTCACAGTACACCCACTGGAGCAAGTGGAAAGTCAGGAAGATTAGTTCTGAAATTACTTTTGCTAGTTTTTAAAAATATCCTTGGATGTCGTTCCTCTGGTCCTGGAGACTTGGATTTGTTTAGAGTAGCCAGGTATTCCTGCACTGCCTCTCTACCTCTTTGGTGTTGCATTTCCTCATCTGTATCAATTGCTCCATTCTCGGGATTGTTGTGAGTTTTCCGGGCTGTATGGTCATATTCCAGAAATATTCTCTCCAGTGTCAGAGGTTGTGAGGATGCCTGCCATAGATGTGGGCAAAACGTCAGGAGAGAATACTTCTGGAACATGGCCATACAGCCCGGAAAACACACAACAACCCTGTGATCCCAGCCATGAAAAACTTCGACAAGACATTGCTCCATTCTCCCCAAGCTGAGCACTGTTTACCTTTGGAGAGAGGCTCACTTGTAGGTCTAGGGCTTTTTTTCGTGCAAGACACAAAATTGAACCCATCTATTACACAAGGCACAAAACTAGCAAATTCGCATAAGGGACAGGGTGCAATTTCTGGGTGTCTGTTGTGGCTCAGCCATCATGGCCCAGGTTACATCGAAAGTTGGAGTCAGAAATAGATGAGGTGGCGGAATTCAAAGACATTCCTGCTCAGAACTCAGGTCCCATGGCCTTGCAGGTGCTGGATATCATAGATCTGCTAATTGGCAAACATTCCGAAGTTTTAACCAGAGAGATTTTGTTACCAAAGATAGAAGTAGAAAACAAGGACTGAGAAGAAGTCAAAGACTCGCTCTCAAACTAGATAATGATTAGTTTTCCCTTGAGAACTTTCGTGAGCCCTGTATTCCCTAATTCTTACAGACTTGGGATTCTGTTAAAAGTACTCTGCACTGTATTTTCATTGCGGTGTCAACTTTGCCTTTCCTCGGAAGAGGTTCCAGTTTCCAGCTCCTTGCCTTATCTTCTGAATCCGTGCCGAGTTTCCAGTTTCAGGAGAGCCGTGCCGAGCTGCTACTCCCGAGTAGACCTTGCCTTGTTACCACGACTTCCTTGTTCCTGGATTGAGACTGACTCTGCTTTGTTTACCTTGCTTCTTTGACTTTGCTACGGGACTTTTAAAGTGGATTTGCAGTGCTTTGTTTTCCGCTATTGTTTCATGGACAAACTTTGAAATCTAAGGGAAGCTATCGAGCTTCACTTGTGGATTACAAATTGGACATTGATAAACTCTTTCTGAATTGCAATAGACTATATATTACGGACTATTTCTTACTTTGACTTTCCACCTTAAATGCGCATCTATATATATAAAAGAGTGATGGAATCCTGGCGACCGCCAATAAAACAAAACTAAACACCCCACAACCTCGAAAATTGACAACACAACCCATCATCCATGCCTCTAGGTTGATACAACAAAAAGAAAAGAAAAATAAAGTCCTAATTAGAGGGAGAGGAATAATTGTGTTTTATCCAATTGCTGCCAGTTAGAAGGCTAAGCTCCGCCCACTTGGTTTCCTAGCAACCCACTCACCCAGGGGACAGGCAGAGTTAGGCCTCACTTAGGCCTCTTCCACACTGCCTATAAAATACAGATTATCAGATTTGAACTGGATTATATGGCAGTGTAGACTCAAGGCCCTTCCACACAGCTATATAACCCATTTAGAATCTTATATTATCTGCTTTAACTGGATTATCTGGACTCCACACCTTTACCCTTTACCTTAACTACCACCAATTCCTCAATACTTTATTTCCCATACCACCATACTTCGCCACAGCAACGCGTGGCTGGGCACAGCTAGTAGACCTATATATTTACTCTGCTTCAATAAACAGCTTGTGTGTCATATTGGCTCCAGCCTAGTTTTCGAGTGCTCGCGCTGCCTTGGGGTGCAACAGTGTCATTGCATATGTTGCATGGAAGTCCAGGGCCCCTTCACCCAATTGCAAGCCAGCTTGCGCCTGGCTTCTTCCTCCGCTTTGACACACTTTGCAAACCAGACGAATCAAAAGCAGAAAGATCCGGAGGAAAATCCTCCTGGGATGAAAAGGGAGGCTGAGAAAAAGAGAAGGAGAAAGTGAGGGAGGAAGAGGGAGTGCGAAGTCACGCTTTCTGGCAAATGGATGAGAGCTGAACAGCTGGAAGGATGTGCTGTGATCCGTTTTGCAAGCTGCCAGACTGCCCGGCATGATCTCCAGAGGCACAATTTGGTGTCAGGTGAGGAAAGCTGTCTAGAGGAAGATCATCTCCACCAATGAACTGCCCTGGGTTTGCAAGCCTTGAGCAGAGATTTTAAGAAGAGAGACTTTTGGGAATCTCTCTGCACTGCTGGAATCAAATTGAGAGCGCCTCACAACAATGTACACCAAGATAAGCAGCGCGTAAACACTCCAACCATCACCCCGGCCAAAGAAGCACAAAGCCCTGGCAGACCGTGCAAACAAGATCTGCAAATCCCACCTCCTCCAAGGTGAACTGGACCACCTAAACTGGGCTCTCCAGGCCTATGGGTATGTATTCTACGGCAGACATCGGAAGAGCTGCAAGACCAAGAATAAGCCCATGAGAGTCAAGACAAAGATCCACCCAGAGGAAAAGTGTTCTTTCCATGCATCAAGGGTGTTGGAAAAATGTCATCCTATACTGCTTAAGTCTCTATGGTTAGATAGGAAGCCTAGAAAAGAGTTAGGGACACCTTTCCCCAGTCCTTTGCATGCTTTGATTAGGCTTTACTATTGTTTCCTCTTTCCTGTTCTGTTTAGGTCAACCCCACCCTTTGATGCTTTAGAAATGTGATATCTCCTAGGGCTTTGACGTAACTTCCCCAATTTGGCTTTTGGAATGTTTATGGCCCTAGAGAAGAAGCGACCCACGAGGCTTGGTCGCCATTCCTGCTTCCTGCTTTGTTCCAGAGAGAGGACGCACTTTGTCCCTCTTCTAGCCAAGATGTAGCTATCTAGATCTTTGTTATTTTGATCCGTCTATGTGTATTAGATCAGAGTAGATAAGTTAGCTCCAAACCTTTTCTATCCATCAATGGATTTCTTTTTACCTCAATAAATGCTTTTAAACTTTAAAGCTAACTTTGCGTTCCTTTGCCTTCCTGAAGACACAGAGGCCTTCCAAAACTCACACGGTGTAAGTCTCACTGCTGCATTTTTACTCTGCTATTTTAATGGAAATTTACCTCATAAAGGGGGTGATTAGAGCTTAGCAGCTCATCAATTCCCAACAAAGGGAAGCTCTGACCACAGAGGGAAACTGAGGAAGAAACACAACCTACAAACTATCTACAGACCCACAAAGAAAAACCAACAAATGCTACGGTCAGCGAAAGACAAGAGGGATCCTCTCACCTCTGCAGGAGTCTACCGTATACCATGCAGCTGTGGACACCAAGTCTCCATAGGGATCACTAAACAAAGTATTGCCCAGACACAAATCAAAGAACAGGAAAGGCACTGCAGACTGATTCAGCCAGAGAAGTCAGCCATAGCAGAGCACCTGATGGACCAACCTGGATACAAAGTATTATTTGAGAGCACAGAAACGCTGGACCACTCTCACCACCACCATGTCAGACTACACAGAGAAGCCATTGACATCCACAAGCACCTGGATAACTTCAACAGAAAGAAGGAAACCATGAAAATGAGCCAAATCTGGCTACCAGTATTAAAAACATCAGAATCAAGACAATAAAGAACACCACTCAGAAAGAGGGGAACACCTGACAGCAAGCAATCAAGTGTTGGTGATCTCATAACCTCTGAGGATGCCTGCCATAGATGTGGGGGAAACGTCAGGAGATAATACTTCTGGAACATGGCCAGACAGCCCAGAAAACATACAACAACCCTGTTGGTTAACACCTCCCAAGAAGAGGATGCCTCCAGGCAACAACAACCAAGCTACCTCCATGCAGATACCTTCACTCATTGACTTTGCAGCTGCAAGGCTACTCAATGCTAATCAAGCTTGCTCATTGCAACATTCACACTTGCTTCAAACAAACATGGGTTCTTTCTCCACAGATATATATAAACCCAAGGAGCCCCGGTGGTGAAGTGTGTTAAAGCGCTGAGCTGTTGAACTTGCAGACTGAAAGGTGCCAGGTTCAAACCCCGGGAGCGGCATGAGCGCCCGCTGTTAGCTCCAGCTTCTGCCAACCTATCAGTTCGAAAACATGCCAATGTGAGTAGATCAATAGGTACCGCTCCAGCGGGAAGGTAATGGCGCTCTATGCAGTCATGCCAGTGGCCACATGACCTTGGAGGTATCTATGGACAACACCGGCTCTTTGGCTTAGAAATGGAGATGAGCACCAACCCCCCAGAGTCAGACATGACTGGACTTAACGTCAGGGGAAAACCTTTACCTTTACTTATACATCAACCCATATACATAAATCCAACAGAACCTCTGAAGATGCCATTAGCCACAGATGCAGGCAAAACGTCAGTCAAATCCGAAGAGTGGGGTGAGCTCCCATCTGTCAGCTCCAGCTTCCTATACGGGGTCATGAGAGAAGCCTCCCACAGGATGGTAAAACATCCAGGCATCCCCTGGGCACACACCAGAAGTGACTTGCAGTTTCTCAAGTAGCTCCTGACACGAAAAAAATGGCCATACAGCCCGAAAAACTCACAGCAATCCAGTGATTCTGGCTATGAAATCCTTTGACAACACATAAGCAGCGCAAGCTGTGAGTGTATAATAAGAATAGGGACAGATGCATGCAATCTCAATTGCATAACATCCCAGCCCTGGCTTTGCAAGACCTGAGCAGGACGGTTAAGAACAGGCTCTCACCTAGAGCCCTTCCATATGCAATGTTATTAAAAGCAGAAGTGAGGTTATATAGTATTATCTAAAGGCAGCAGCACGATAAAGGTAAAAATCAACAGACGGGGTGGGGTTCGTAGAATAGTTGTACCTTGTGTGTCTGGTATGTGTATATTATGCACACAGACAGGATTGCCATATCGCGATATTAACACAAACACAGATACGGTAATAAACTCTCAGTTTTACAGCATCACAGTTACCGTACTCATCACAGCACTGACTTTGCAAGACTTTTAAGATCCACTCCTCTTGGGAGTATCTTATCCAAAGGATTGCCTTAAGCTGAAAGTAATTCGAGAGTACCTAACAAGAATGCACACAGAGATAAACAGTCTTAACTACAGCAGGACTTGGAAGTCTCCCATCAAGAATATTGTCATCAGATGAAGATAAATGGAGAGCATATTGCAATTATAATCTCAAGGGCATAACATCACAATCAACAATTGCAAGCCTGACTTTGCAAGATCTGAGCAAGACTGTCTCTCGTTACAAATGGGACCCTAAATCAAAGCCCCTTGGATGCCAAGTCATGGCAACCAATCATTTTGTTCAAGTCTGTGTTTTCCCCAATTATTTGTCAGAATGCAAAAGGTTCTGCAGAATGCAAAAGGTTTCCAAATGCTGAGACAGATCCATAACCCTATTATTCCCAATAACTATGATGATTGATGATGATGATGATGATTATTATTATTTCCCTTGCCAACCACATGGCCTTTGGCGAGGAGGTCACTCCAAATGGCATCGCATGGACCCCCGGCGCTCCCTTTGAAGCCTCCGCCTGGGCTGCTCTCCTCCAATTATCCAGCCACGAAGCGGAATACATTTCCATGCGTTTATCTTTTGCCATTTGATCTCCTTAGAGGAGCGCCCGCTTTCATCCGAGATCAAGGAGCCGGCTTCCTTTGCGCCGCACAGGCCGGGCGCAAAACACCAAGGCACACGCCGAGACATAACCTGCCATTTTGCAACATGAAAGTGACCTATATTTTTATCGCCGGCTCCTGAAACCCATCTGGGGACGGACAGCCTTTGTTTACCAGGTTGGAGGCAAAGAGAGGCTGCAGCTTGGATCACGTTGCTTTTGAGGAGATGCATTTGCCAGGCGAGGCCCATGGACGCTTGACCGCAAGACCTGGCATTGGATGTCCATTGTTTCCATGGGTCATCTCCAAGCGGGTGACCAAGGAGCCAATGCTGCAGTGTGGGTGAATTCATCTCCAAGTCAATCTGCCTTTGCTTCCAATTGCATCCAATCTATACCAACCCTCTCATGGCGTTTTCTTGGCCAGATTGGCTCAGGAGAGGCTTTAATAATAACTAAACACAGCTGTCTATTCTAAACAATATCTGAAAAATATACATCATGATAACTCCAGTTTTAGTTAACCCTTCATCTGGTAAGCGGCAATGTTTTGAATATCTGTACTGTTGGCTCAGCTTCAAGTTTTACGTTCACAGTGTCTATGTGCTGATTGTGGATTCTATAGTGCGAGCCCTACACAATCAGCACATAGACACTGCGAACATAAAACTTGCCGCTTACCAGATGAAGGGTTAACTGAAACTGGAGTAAACCTGGGAACCAGTAGTAAACGGCTTATGCAAATAGCTTACTTCGGCTCACAGCCAGCTACTCTAAAATAACATCTATTTGACCATTTCTTGTCAACAAACTGAAGCTACATCCTGAGGAGTCTTACAGAACTGCTCCAAGACTACAGAGACTTTGATTTGTTTTGACTCCAAGCCAGGTTTGAGCCAATTGATTTGCACACTGATATATTTAGTTTTACAGCATATTACATGCATTTGGAGAGACTGAATGTACACATACTGTGTCGCTAACAAACTTTGGTTGGAGTCTTGTTGATATATGTTTGATATATGTTTTATACTGAAAACTGCTCTGTGTAGCATTTAAATCTGGATGCTTGCAGTCTATAAATCTTTGTAAGTTACAACTGTGTGCCACTACAGCTGACAGAATTTGGTTATCAGTTGTATTATTGTTTGTATTATTGTTAACATTATTATGTATATGATGCTCTAATATACATATTGTGTTCTATGTTTTGAACCTTTATTGTGGTGTATATTTTTCAGATACAGGAGAGGCTTTGTTGTGGTTCAGTCTGATGATGAAGGGGGATTTGGGTCTATGCAGACTGACCATGGAAATGTTGATGAGGGAAATATTGAAGGCTCTGAATTGTTAGCAGCAGACTATCTGTGAAACAGAAGCCTGTGATAAACAGACTAGCAGTGAAGCAGAAGCCAGTGATAAGAGTGACCTTTCACAGGATTCAGAACATCAACAAGTCCCAGGTGGCTCTGGCAGCGAGTCAGAGGAGTCTTCCTTAGATAGGGATACAAGGCTGTTTAAAGATTCATAGTCCGAGATGTTCTCTTAGGATAGCTAGTAAACGTGTGGGAACTCAAGGACAAAGGAATGCTTTCTTGGCCTTTAAGCACGGTTAAATAAGGGAGAAACAGGGAAAGATTTCAGACGAAGCAACGGTGGTTTTGGAAACAGAGTTCCTGTCTCGTCTATGCTCTTGGGAAAGTATTCTTGCTTTTGTTCATGCCTGGATCTTACATTTTGGATGGTGTTTTGAAACTCATGCTGCCTTGTTTTCAGGATTAATTTGTTATATTTGAGACTTTGAACTATATTCTACAGACTGCCGTTGCATTGGATTATTGCCTTCTACCGATTGCCTTGCATTTAGATTATTGCTTTCTACTGACTACCTTTACATTTGGATTATTGCTTTCTTTACTGCTTTTTATTCAGACTTTGCTATCTTTTTATCAATAAACTATTTAAACCAAACTTGCTGTGGTGTTATGTGTGTAAGAGCAAAGTGAACCAGCGCTGAGGTACAACAAGTTTGACTTTGCCTTCCTCTGAGGCTGAGAGAGTGTGACCAGCTAATTACAATTTGCAAGGATTGTAAATTGATTTGCAGCTGCCATTCTTTGTGAGCTTATGTAGTTCCAGAATTGATTTTCTCTTTCCCTGCAAGTTATTTAGGCGTGCATTTAGTGTAAAAATACTGCAGTTTGACACCACTTTGACTGCCATGGCTCAATGCAATGGAATCCTGGGAGTTGTAGTTTGTGAAGGACCAGCACTCATTGGCTGAGAAGGCTAAAGACTTTGCAAAACAGCTCTCATGATGCCATAGCACTGAGCCATGGAAAGGAAAGTGGAGTCAAACTGCATTAACTTTATAGCGTAGATGCACATACACCCCAGGACTCACCCTCCACTCTGCTAGAACCAAGTGGATTCAGGCCACATGCTTCTTTCTTCATTGGCTTCAGAAGGAATAATCTCTTCCTTTAATTGTTCTGACAAATGGAAGCAATACCGAGCGAGATATATTTATATTTCGCCCACTAAGTATGTAACTAAGTGTTGGTTTTGTGCAAAGTGCAACAGAAATATGTATAAGGGACTTGATTGCAGATATTTCTGGAGGTGACGGAGGGAAGAAATGGTGCATGGTAACAATAAAAAACAACTTTCGTACAAAAATCAGGATGTTCCGGGCAGAAGTGTCTTTTCTTGGCGTCGGCAGCCGGCTTCACATCAAGCCAGTTAAAAATGTAAGCTCTATAAATATCGCTCTTAAGAGCCTGCAGATAAATCGCATCTCCTTTGGAGCTCGGCCAAAGCCGAGACATACTCCGTTTGTTAAGCTCCGTGATACATCCAGTCCCGACCCAAAATCTCTCAAATAACCAGTTGTTTCAAAAACTATCAATCCTCTTTTTGATTAATATCCACCTTCCTTTTGGTCTGTTCTTTCTGCAATTCCACCCTAGATTTTGGAGATCCACCAAAGTCTGTTTCCAAGAATTCAAACAATTGCAGAAAGAATTGGAGAAAATGTGCGGAAAGGAGGAGAAAATAAAAATCTGGCTTAAAGGATTTGGGTTTGTTCCATGTGTTATTATTTGATACGCATCAAGATGAGTACACAGCAAACAAGATCCTTATGCTCACTGTTGTATTGGATCACACGACCAAATGTCTAGGACTGTGCGATGTATCGGCAAATAACGCGTGCAGATCCAAGTAGGGTGGCCTTTTGCAGCTGACAGGTGATAATTTTGTCAGCTTCGATTGTTTTTAAGTGCTGGCCAAAGTATTTAGGCACTGTACCCATTGTTACGATCACCACTGGGATCACCTTTATTGGCTTGTGTCAGAGTCTTTGCAGTTCAATCTTTACATCCTCATATCGTGTCAGCTTTTCCAGTTGTTTCTCGTCGAGTCTGCTGTCGCCTGGGATTGCAACATTGATGATCCATACTTCGTTTTGTAACACGATCGTGAGGCCAGGAGTATTGTTATTTGATGATGATGATTTCTTTAAACATGATATTTTGTTTTTATTATTATTATTATTATTATTATTATTATTATTATTATTACTGACACAACGACATAGTCTGACACAACAAACGAGATCTATATGCTGGATTCGTATCACAAAATCACAAGTTGAACACTTCCCAAGCGTCTAGGACTGTGTGATGTATTTTTGGATGATGCACACAGATCCCATTAGGGTGGCCTTTTGCAGTTGGCAGATCATGATTTTGTCAATGTCTATTGTTTCCAAATGCCGGCTGAGATCTTTTGGCACGACACCCAGTGTGCCGATCACCACCGGGACCACCTGCACTGGTTTCTGCCAGAGTCTTTAAAGTTCAATCTTGAGGTCCTGATAGCGGCTGAGTTTTCCCTGTTGTTTTTCGTTAATCCAACTGTCACCTGGTATGGCGAGATCAATAATCCAAACCTTTTTCTTTTCCACCACTGTGATGTCTGGTGTGTTGTGTTACAGAACTTGGTCAGTCTGGATTCGGAAGTCCCACAGTCTCTTTGCGTGCTCATTTTCCAATACTTTTGCAGGTTTGTGATCCCACCAGTTCTTTCCTGTTGGGAGGTGGTACTTGAGGCATAAGTTCCAATGAATCATTTGGGCCACATAGTTGTGCCTCTGTTTGTAGTCTGTCTGTGCGATTTTCTTACAGCAGCTGAGGATATGATCAATGGTTTCGCCTGCTTCCTTGCACAGTAGTAGTTGTTATTACAGTAGAGTCTCGCTTATCCAACGTAAATGGGCCGGCAGAACATTGGATAAGCGAATATGTTGGATAATAAGGAGAGATTAAGGAAAAGCCTATTAAACATCAAATTAGGTTATGATTTTATAAATTAAGCACCAAAGCATCATGTTAGACAACAAATTTGACAGAAAAAGTAGTTCAATACGCAGTAATGCTATGTAGTAATTACTGTATTTACAAATTTAGCACCAAAATATCATGAGGTATTGAACGTTGGATAAGCGAGTGTTGGATAAGTGAGACTCTACTGTATTATTATTATTATTATTTGATGGTTATGATGATGTTCATTTCTTTATACAGGACATTTGGAATCAGATACAAACATGACACAGAAAAAAGCAACGATTGCTTCTTGAACCACAAAAGAGGAATTCAACATTGCAGCAAAGTTTGGTCCAAAAACAATAATATATCTGGCCCTCTGCATCCACCAATTCAACATTTCCAAGTCTGAAAGTGTTCTTTGAAACCCTAAAAACAAACTTTGATTTGGCAATTTTATTATATGTCTATAATGGGGCTTGAGTGGTCCTGGAACCAAATCCCAGTGGATATCAAGGCTTTGCTTGACTGATCATTGAGTGCTATAGTTAGAATGGTCCATCCCATTGTATTTCCAGTTTCAATGCCTTTTTAGCGAAAGCTAGACAATTGAGAAGGCGGATGGAAGAGAATCAAACTCCTCTGGAATATAGATCTGGAGGGGAGTTCTGCATACACTGTACACCTAATTTTTTTAATTGAATTTAAACAGCGATAGGGGGAGATATGCCCAATTAAATGCACAATTCCAGAGGCTAGCCAGAAAAGACAAGGAACTATTTTTAAACAAGCAATGCATGGAAGTGGAAGAAGACAACAGAATAGGAAGGACAAGAGACCTCTTCCAGAAAATCAGAAACATCGGAGGCAAATTTCAGGCAAAAATGGGCATGATCAAAAACAAAGATGGCAGGGACCTAACAGAAGCTGAAGAAATCAAGAAATGGTGGCAAGAATATACTGAAGATCTGTACAGGAAGGATAATAATATAGAGGATAGCTTTGATGGTGTGGTGAGTGAATTAGAACCAGACATCCTGAGGAGTGAGGTTGAATGGGACTTAAGAAGCATTGCTAACAACAAGGCATCAGGAGACGACGGGATCCCAGCTGAAGAGGTCAAGAGAAGGTAGTGAGACTATACAGAAGATCTGTACAGGAAGGATAATAATATAGAGGATAGCTTTGACAGTGTGGTGAGTGAATTAGAACCAGACATCCTGAGGAGTGAGGTTGAATGGGCCTTAAGAAGCACTGCTAACAACAAGGCAGCAGGAGACGATGGGATCCCAGATGAGCTCTTTAAAATCTTGGAAGGTGATGCTGTCAAGGTGTTGCATGCCATATGCCAACAAATATGGAAAACACAAGATTGGCCATCAGATTGGAAAAAATCAATTTACATCCCCATACCAAAAAAGGGAAAGGCTAAAGAATGCTCAAACTTCCGTACAGTGGCCCTTATTTCCTATGGCAGGAAGGTCATGCTCAAGATCCTGCAAGGCAGACTCCAGCAAGACATGGAACGAGAGCTGCCAGATGTCCAAGCTGAGTTCAGAAAAGGCAGAGGAACCAGAGACCAAATTGCCAATATCCGGATGCTGGATAATGGAGGAAGCCAGGGAGTTTCAGAAAGACATCTACTTCTGCTTTATTGACTATTCCAAAGCTTTTGACTGTGTGGATCATAACAAACTGTGGCATGTTCTTGGTGGTCTGGGGATCCCAGGTCACCTTGTCTGTCTCCTGAGAAATCTGTATAAAGACCAAGTAGCCACAGTCAGAACAGACCACAGAACAGGAGACTGGTTCCAGACTGGGAAAGGAGTGCGGACATCAGGGCTGCATCCTCTCACCCTCCCGATTCAACTTGTACGCAGAACACATCATGCGACATACGTGCGGGGCTTGAGGAATCCAAGGCCGGAGTTAAAATTGCTGGAAGAAACATTAACGGCCTTAGGTATGTAGATGATACCACTCTGATGGCCAAAAGTGAGGAGGAGCTGAGGAGCCTTCTCACCAAGGTGAGAGAAAGAAGAAAGGGCAAAAGCTGGTCTGCAGTTAAACATCAAGAAAACCAAGATCATGGCAACCAGACTGATTGACAACTGGGAAATAGAGGGAGGAAACGTGGAGGCAGTGACAGACTTTGTATTTCTAGGCGCAAAGATTCCTACAGGCAGGAAGTCAGAAGTCGTTTCCTTCTTGGGAGGAGAGCAAGGACCAACCTTGACAAAATAGTGAAGAGCAGAGACATCACACGGGCAACGAAGGTCCACATAGTCAAAGCCATGGTATTCCCCATAGTGACCTATGGCTGCGAGAGCTGGACCATAAGAAAGGCTGAGCGAAGGAAGAGAGAGGCTTTTGAACTCTGGTGCTGGAGGAGAATCCTGAGGGTGCCTTGGACCTTGGCAAGAAGGTCCAACCAGTCCATCCTCCAGGAAATAATGCCCAATGGCTGCTCACTGGACGGAAGGATATTGGAGGCAAAGCTGAAGTATTTTGGCCACATCATGAGGAGACAGGAAAGCTTGGAAAAGATCACGATGCTGGGGAAAAGGAAGGAAAAGGGAAGAGAGGCCGACCAAGGACGAGATGGATGGACGGTATCCTTGAAGGGACTGGCTCGACCTTGAAGGAACTGGGGGCGGTGACGGCCGACTGGGAGCTCTGGCATGGACTGGTCCAGGAGGTTGCGAAGAGTCAGAGACGACTAAACGACTGAGCAGCAGTTATTGTAATTTTTATATGTTTGTTTATATTGTAAGCCACCCTGAGTCCCCTTATTGGGTGAGAAGGGCAGGGTAGAAATACTGTAATAATAATATTAATAATAATAATAAACTGTAATAAAAGGCTGTTGTGGCCCGGTCAGATTCTGAGTATTCAGAAGATGAGGTTGGAGATGATGGAAGAGTTTCAGAGGGAAATGTTTTGGAATCTCCTGTGGGTTCCCAAGAGAACGATGAAGGACATTCCCATGAGAACCTTCCAGAAGCGCAATCCAAGAAAATTGGGCAAGATGAATGTTTGTTGAGGTCAGAGTTTTTTGAACTACGTGAAACAAGCCAGCAATTAAGGACTCGATTCTCCCGCTGGCCAAGAGATAAGGAGACCATGTGCAAAAGAAGTGATTTCATGGGAGGGGTTTTTGGTTTTAAAAGTGGTTCATGTTGATACAGTCATTGTGAGAGCAACGCTGCATTCAGGTATAGACCTCATAGGAAGAACCATGGAATTCATGTAAGTGTCAAGCTGTTTCTGTGTTCTGTTTTAGCGAGGCATAGTTTTGCCAGCCTTGGAGCTATGTACATATTTGCATATTTTGCTGGATTTATCTTGGATACTTCCTCTGAAGGGATTTTTGGTGAACTCAACTCTTATGGACATATCCTGGTGAACTTTGATCCCTTTTTAAATATTTGCTCGCTTTTCATATATTCAGCTGTTATCATACTTTGGTTTTAATAAAACCTTACATTGGATTATCTACACAGTGTGTGGTTTGTGGTGAAAAGAAGCTTCAGGGCTCTAGTGCAACAAAGGCTTTACAAGGCCAATAAATTCATCCTAGAGCAAAGCAGAGAATCATGGAAACCTAGAGCTGGGAGAGACGCAAGCCCAACCACTTCCACCAGGCAAGAAAAGCACAATCAAAGCAGCCCTGACAGATGACCATCCAGCCTCTGCTAACAAACCTCCAAGGAAAGAGTCTCCACTGAAATTCCAGGCAGGATATTTCACGGTCCAACAGCTCTGACCATCTGGAAGTTCTTCCTAATGTTTAGGTGGCATCTTTTCCTTGCAATTTGAATTCAAGGTAACACAAGGCAAGCTTACCCTTTCCAATATTGCAGGCATGGGCAAACTTCAGCCCTCCAGGTGTTTTGGACTTCAACTCCCACAATTCCTAACCATCTACCAGTCGCTCTTCTCTAAATGCTTTCCATATCTGTCTTACATTGTTTTCCTCAGAACTGGACACAGAACTGGTTATTATTCCAGGTGAGGTCCGACCAAATCAGAAGAGAGTGGGACCAGGACGTCCTTCTATCCAAACACTAGACTCTTGTTGATGCAGCCTAGAATCACATTGGGTTTTTGAGCTGCCACATCACACTGCTGGCTCATGCTCAGCTTGTGGTGCCTTTTAATAATCAGCTCTGTGCTTTCCCAGAAGCCAAGGCAGATAAATGGAGACCGTCATACTTTGGCCAAGCCATCCTGAGAAGACAGGACTCACTGGGATAGATTATAATGCTTGGCAAAGAGGAAGGCTGGAAAGAAAAGGAAGGATTTGTGGAGATGTGGGGTAGAGGAGGAATCTTTTTATTAATTATATTATTATATTTTTAACTATATCCGCTGCCACCCATTTGTGGAGATGTCAGGCAGAGGGGAATTTATCTTCTTTATTTGTCTTATTTACTTTAGATGGTATTGTAACTTAATTTTGAATATAGGTGACAGAGACTTGGATATTGAAGAACAAAAACAAGTTTATTTCAGGCACAGAACTTAGTGGTTACAGTAACTTCTTTAAAGGCACTTAGATGATGGTTGCAAAGTTAATAACTGATCACTTGGGATCTAACTGGGATTGCTTTCCCTTACTACCCAGACTCTACAAATAAACTTAAACAAGTCACCTAACTTGCTTAATTTAACACCACTAGAGATCTGAGTTTCCCTGGTTTCCCTAACCTGGAACCAGTGTCTTCCCTGTGACTAAAAATCACAGACTAAACTGTTTTTTAAAACATTCCCTCCTTTTCTTCCAAACGGCGGTTGGCTCCGCCCTCGTTGCTATGGTAACCTGCCTCAGAATGCTGAGCTGGTTACCATCCCCCACGCACTGGTAACTAATACTTACCCTTTTAAACATAGTCAAACATGACTTTTAAAACAAAATTAAACAAACATGACATATATAAATCAAAATAAAAACACACTTCTTTACAGATTCCATCTGAATTTGCGAGACTTGAGCAGGGCTGTGGATATCATCCAAAGTGACCTGGAGGCCTCTCATTCACAGGAACCACCATCAGTCAAAGTTGACTTGACCTACAACTGAAGTGAGCACGGTACATGTCATCACGTTCTTGATTTCTACAGATGGTTGGGAAAGCTGAAGAAAGTGAACAGAAAGACATTCAGACTCCTCAGAATCCTAGGATTGGAAGAGACCCCAAGGGCCATCCAGTCCAGCCCTCTTTGGCCAAGTAGGAAAGCACAATCAAAGCACTCTCAACAGATGTCCATTACATTGGTTTGCTGTGAGTTTCTCAGGCTCCATGGCCATGTTCCAGTAGCATTCTCTCCTGATGTTTATATAGAGTGAGAAGAAGCTGGTGATTATGGTTGTTGAACAAGTGTATATGGAGAAGGTGGTGAGTACGGTTGTTGAATAAATGCATATAGAGTGAAAAGAAGGTGGTGAGCATAGTTGTTGAATGAATATACAGTAGAGTCTCACTTATCCAACACTCGCTTATCCAACGTTCTGGATTATCCAACACATTTTTGTAGTCAATGTTTTCAATACATCGTGATATTTTGGTGCTAAATTCGTAAATACAGTAATTACTACATAGCATTACTGCGTATTGAACTACTTTTTCTGTCAAATTTGTTGTATAACATGATGTTTTGGTGCTTTATTTGTAAAATCATAACCTAATTTGATGTTTAATAGGCTTTTCCTTAATCTCTCCTTATTATCCAACATATTTGCTTATCCAACGTTCTGCCAGCCTGTTTACGTTGGATAAGTGAGACTCTACTGTATATGGAATGAGACAAAGGTGATGAGTATGCATGTGAATGAATATACGGAGTGAGAAGAAGGCAGTCAGTATGCATGTGAATGAATGTATATGGAATGAGATGAAGGTGGTGAGTGTACATGTGAATGAATGTATATGAGAAGAAGTTTGTGAGTATGCAATGTACTGAATGAGAAGAAAGAGGTGAATATGCATGTGAATTAATGTATAGGGAGTGAGAACGTGGTGATGAGTAAGGCTGTTGAATGACAGTATATGGAGTTAGAAGAAGGTGGTGAGTATGCATGTGAAAAAATATATGCGGACTGAATGCTGGGTAAATGTGATTGTTCCCCTTTGTCTGTGTAACCAATACAGCTATTATGAAACCAGTCCTGGGTCTGTGTGTGTCTGCTTTGTCGTCTCAAAGTGCCTGATCTGTTGGTGTTAATTGTGTGAAATGTTGAATCAAGTGTTTTGCTGTTGGGTTTTGCAACTGTGTATTCCGGCATGTTTTCCAGCAGCACATGGGTTAATGGCAGGCCAGCTTGAATGATAGCCTGCCTAGCCAATAGGTCAAGCCTTCTGGTCTCAGAACTGTGGACAGGATGTTTGTCATTCTGCTATGGAATGTGGGAGTTGTTGGCAGATGTGCTTTGCAGACGATCGGCAAAGAGAGATGACATGCTTTACCTTGCTTAGGGAAGCATGGGTCCTATGAGCGATGGACTTTGTAGTTGTATATAATTGTATATAATAAAGCCTTAGAACCGCTGCATTCAGCTAAATTAGGACTGTGTTGTTGTTTGTTGGTGCTGCTTGTATCCAGATGCTTAAGCAATCTGACGGAAGATGGATTGGTGAGAGGCCTAGCTCACCAATAAATCAGGGTGGTTTGGAGCTAATTAACGCCCCCCCCCCCCAACATGATCGCGGGGTTGCCGTAACTCGATGCAGTCCATAGCAACCAAGATGTGCATGAGAAGCCTTTGCAAAAAAAAAAGCATTCCAAAGTCAGAGGCATGCCTTCACTGAACAGTGAGTATCTCCTGCACTTTTCTGCTTTGTGAAGCGGCGTAATCAAGGAGAGAGAGAGAAAGCTGACGAGGCCGGTGGTTTCTAAGGCTGCGGAGCTGAACCGCAGGGCCCTGGAGAGGCTTCTCCAGTCGCAAGGAAATGTAAACGGAAGGCCTCCTTTTAGCATCTGGCAATGAGGTCATGCTGCTCAGTGCTCCGGGAGGCACTTACGTGGCTCTCTCTCCTTCTCCGGTTGAAAGGCCAGTCCTCCCAGCTCTCCTCCTTTGAGCCCAACACGGAAGAGGGCAAGACAATATGTCCTGAGCAGAAGGAAATGGACCTCCTCGGGTCGCCAGGATCAGCATCGCACACTCGATACGCAAGGCTTTCAAACCATTTAAATGCAAGCATATGTATTATTTTCTTGACCAGATTTGTTCAAAAGAGGCTTGCAATGCCTCCATTGCCACTGGAATGGAAAGCACATTTATCCAATCTGCAGGTGGCACCAAATTGGCTGGAAGGCCATCTGTCAGGATTGCTTTGATTGTGTCTTTCCATCTAGCAGAAGGTTAGACTAGATGGCCTCTTGGGGTCCCTTCCAACTATGATTCGATAATTTGAAACTGAGAGTATGTGACTTTAATAACTTGCCTGGGTTTCCATGGCTCACTGGACAGCACACTTATCTGATCTGCAGGTGGCACCAAATTGGCTGGAAGGCCATCTGCCAGGAGTGCTTTGATTGTGTCTTTCCATCTAGTAGAAGGTTAGACTAGATGACCTCTTGGGGTCCCTTCCCTTTATGATTCTATTCCTTTGAAGCCAAGTGTGTGTGACTTTAATAACTGGGTTTCCATGGCTCACTGGATAGCACATTTATCCGATCTGCAGGTGGCACCAAATTGGCTGGAAGGCCATCTGTCAGGAGTGCTTTGATTGTGTCTTTCCATCTGGAAGAAGGTTAGACTTGGATGATCTCTTGGGGTCTCTTCCCATTATGATTCGATTCCTTTGAAGCCAAGAGTGTGTGACTTTAATAACTTGCCTGGGTTTCCATGGCTGACTGGGGATTCGAACCCAGGTCTCCATAGTCACGGCATTAGGAAGGGTCGCTTTGGCACAAAGACACTACTTGTGGGGATTACTTTTCCCCAAAATTCAATGCTTCTCTTCACAGAATATTCTGCCCCTATGTACATACCCTCTATTCTGGTTTCCCATTTGCTTCTGGGCTCAATTCAAGCTGCTGATTCTGACCTAAAAGGCCCTAAATGGCTTGAGACCGGAAACTGGAAATCCCACTTCTTCTCATACAAACCTCAAAGATACTGAGATGCCATGTAATATAATAATAATAATAATAATAATAATAATAATAATAATAATGATGATGATAACAACAACAACAACAATAATAATAATGTCAAGGTTCTTACAAGTCAAACAAGCAAAGAAGAAGAACATGCCCTGGCAGAATATGTAAAGCAAAGTGAAGAACCTGCTTTGATTGAAGTCAAAAATCAGAAACTCCTTAAAGCACAGCAGACAAAAAACCAGTACAAGAAAACCGCACTACAAACTAGAGCTGACAGCTGGCACAATAAAACATTGCATGGAAAGTTCCTTGACAAAATTGAAGGAAAAGCTGACAAGGAGAAGACCTGGCTCTGGCTCACGAATGGGACCCTGAAGAAGGAGACAGAAGGCCTGATCCTTGCAGCCCAGGAGCAAGACATCAGGACAAAGGCAATTCAGGCCAAGATTGCAAAATCAACTGATGATCCAAAATGCAGACTGTGCAAGGAAGCTGACGAAACCATGGATCACATCCTCAGCTGCTGCAAGAAAATCACACAGACAGACTACAAACAGAGGCACAACTATGTGGCCCAAATGATTCATTGGAACTTATGCCTCAAGTACCACCTCCCAGCAGCAAAGAACTGGTGGGATCACAAACCTGCAAAAGTATTGGAAAATGAGCACGCAAAGATAATGTGGGACTTCCGAATCCAGACTGACAAAGTTCTGGAACACAACACACCAGACATCACGGTTGTGGAAAAGAAAAAGGTTTGGATCATTGATGTCGCCATCCCAGGTGACAGTCGCATTGACGAAAAACAACAGGAAAAACTCAGCCGCTATCAGGACCTCAAGATTGAACTTCAAAGACTCTGGCAGAAACCAGTGCAGGTGGTCCCGGTGGTGATGGGCACACTGGGTGCCGTGCCAAAAGATCTCAGCCGGCATTTGGAAACAATAGACATTGACAAAATTACGATCTGCCAACTGCAAAAGGCCACCCTACTGAGATCTGCCCGCATCATCCGAAAATACATCACACAGTCCTAGACACTTGGGAAGTGTTAGACTTGTGATTTTGTGAAACGAATTCCAGCATATCTGTCTTGTTTGCTGTGTCATACAATAATAATAATAATAATAATAATAATAATAATAATAATAATAATGAATTCTACTTTGTCACTTAAGTCTCTGGGTTTATCAGAAACCATCTTTCCTCCTTCCTCATTATGACATCTGCACCTTCTTTGCCTTGGTCTTCTCCCAAAAGGTAAACACTAACAGCACTCGACTTGGGGACAAAAGAGCAGATGATACAATAGAGGAAAAGCAGCACAGAATAGTTAAAGAGGCAGTACAGGAATATCTGGCCACTCCAAACGAATTCAAGTCTCCGGGGCCAAATGAGTTACATCCAAGGTTATTAAAAGAACCGACAGGAGTGACTTCAGAACCCGTCCTTCTGCGGCTTTGTTTTGCCTCTATTTTAATGGCCCTGAATTTAATTTTAAGGGGAGGTTCTACCCTGTTATTATTCACGTATGAAATGTTTTACAAGTTCTCGTTCAGGGTGTACTTTGCTTCGGGGGACTGAACGGGGAAACAATAGAAGGCTTAATGAATGGTTAATGCGGCAGATTGAGAGACGATATAGAGTGAGAATTACTTAATTGTGATGGAGCCAAAGCGGTGTTGTGGTTCAAGCTAGGCTCTAGAACAATGATGGGCAACCTTTTGTGCTTGGTGTGTCAAAATTCACCAAAAAAACCCCTAGGGTAGTGTGTCACTTCAAGAAAAAAACCCACAATTTAGCAATATGTATAGTTTAAATATCAAAAAATGTATAGTTGTAATATATAACTGTATTTAATAAATCAAAAACTATTTACTACCATTATTTCCATGTACAACAATCAATGGTACCTCTTGCAATTTCCACGCTGATTTCTCTCTATTCTAGTTTCAATGTAGTCATGAATAATGAATAATAGAATAATAATATAATAGTAATCATATGATAATATACTACAATAGTAATAGAATGATATCATCATCATCATCATCATCATTTAATTACTTATTAATCGCCCTCCATCCACGATGCTCTAGGCGATTTACAAGATAAAATTGTAAAGGATAAAAATACATACATACAAATATTGATAAAATTAACATAGATTAAAAGCTCTAGTAAAGAGCCAGGTCTTGAGTGCTAGGGTAAAAGGCCCTAACTCACGCATGATATAATGATAATGATATAATGTGGGTGAAATGTCAGAAGAGAATGCTTCTGGAACATGGTCATACAGTCTGGAAAACCCACAACAACCCTGTAATTCCGGCCATGAAGGCCTTCGACAACACAACTTCTAGAGCTGTTTAGCAGTGGAACTCTCTGCCTCAGAGTATGGTGGAAGCTCCATGCTACTTTGATGGTGCTTTTCCTGCATGGCAAGGGGTTGGACTTGATGGCCCATGTGCAGCCGCATCACACTAGAACATGAATCCACTTTAAATCCGGTTTCTGCCTCCTGCACAATTCCAGTACCTGCCCCTCTCTAAACTACAAGCCCCATAATTCTGCAGGATGCAGAAAGTGGATTTAAAGTGGATCTGTGCTCTCAAGTGATGAGGTCCCGTGGTCTCTTCCAACTGTATTATTCTATTATTCTACTTCTTAGAAAGGATGCAACATGGCACAATAGGGGGGGAGTGGATGAAAGGCTTTGGGGAGCACCCGAAAACAACAGCGGGAGGATCGACCTGTTCTTCGTGTCACACTTGGCTGCTATGTTTATGCTCTGGAGATTAAAAAAGCATTGGCACCTCCATCCGGTTTCTGGACAGGTAATTGCATTGTGCCGCACGACGATGAGCAAGAGCCCCAAGCACAGCTTTCGGGGCTAGACATCTACTGTCAGGATGCAAAAATGATCAGCACTCTCCAAGCTGCGCTTTTTCACACCTGACCACAACAAGCCGGATAAAGAAGACCATTTGGTTGGGAAGGCTGATTTATGACTTGATCTGGTCTTCATACGTGGGAAAGGACAATGGAAAGGGGAGGAGGGAAGCAACAACTTAATATACTGGGGGAAAGAGCGGAAGAAGGGCAGTAGAAGCTTTGCGGTCATCTTGGCAAGGCGGATTCAATAAAGTTTTCCAAAGCTCCAAGCTGTGTGAGCCTATCTTTGTGTCCTACACCTTCCAGGAACTGACATCTACACAGCAGCAAGTATTGGCGGAGTTCAGAATGTCAGAGTAATGGTTTGTGTAGTGTGAAATGTTTACTCATTGTTAAAGCAAGTGTGTGTAATGTGTTTTAAATGCACTTTTTTATCCTGTATTTTTGTTTTAATTGATATATTGTATTACTGTTTTATCTTTTTATAGTGTGATTTGTATTTGTTGCCTATGTTTTGTTTTATGTTGTTTGGGCCTCTGCCCCATGTAAGCCGCCCCAAGACCCCATGGGGAGATGGTGGCAGGGTATAAATAAAGTTTTATTATTATTATTATTATTATTATTATTATTATTATTATTATTAATGCTTTGGTAAGTATTCCAGTAGAGAAGTGGTTAAATGCATAGAGTAAGATTTACTGCTAGAGTGACACTCTGTAGCTTCCGTTATGTAGCCGGACATCAGTCACTGGAAAGGAATGTGGGCATAGATAGTTTTACTGTTTTTGGGGCCGGTCTGTGGCGCAGCTGGCTGGTAACTAGCTGCTATAAATCACTACTGACCGAGAGGTCATGAGTGCGAAGCCCGGGTCGGGTTAAGCCTCCGACCATTAATAGCCCCGGCTTGCTGTTGACCTATGCAGCCCCGAAAGACAGTTGCATCTGTCAATTAGGGAAATTTAGGGACGCTTTATGCGGGAGGCTAATTTACAACACCATAAAACTGCCAGCAAAACACGAGGAAAGGAATGAGGAAGTACAGCCACTACTGGACAGTGAAGCAACAGCTCCCCCTGTGGCCGGAATAGTGAAGCTGGAAAAATGTTAAAAATGCCTCTGAGTCTGTCTAATGTATGTTGTTTGTCTGTTGGAATTGAATGTTTGCCATATATGTGTTCATTGTAATCCGCCCTGAGTCCCTTCGGGGTGAGAAAGAAGGGCGGGATATACTCTAAATAAATAAATAAATAAATACTGATAATCTTCTTTGCTGGTTGCCATCAATCTAGCCGGACATGTGGATAAACTTCTCCGGCTGTGCTTGTGTAAATAGCTGTAATTAGAGCAATAAAAGTTCTGAACCGCCGGGTTCGGCAGACAGCTACCTGTGTATGTGTGTTCGTGCATCTAAGCAGATTGCTAGATTGCCGGCGGAGGGGAGATTGAGACAGAGAGCTGAGTAAGTCTCAATTTAATCCTCACACCGACACAGAAGCCGTGGTTGAACTATTTGTGATTTTTGTATTGGCAAAGAAATTGCATTTTGACCTCTGAATGCACAGAACAGTGTGTCCCAGGACTGTCAAGGGAGAAAAGGGCCAAGAGGAGGGAAGGTGCATCTACACTGGAGGAACGGATGCAGTTTGACACTGTTCAATAGAACCCTGGGAGTTGTAGTTTTACAAAGACTTTACCCGCCTCTGCCAAACAAACTACAACTCCCAGGACTCCACAGCATGGAGCTATGGCTATTAAAGTGGTATCAAACCAGATGTACAATATAGATCAGGCCTGAGCAAAGTTGGGCCCTCCCTCCGGGTGGTTTGGACTGCAACTCCCACCATTCCTAACAGCCTCAGGCCCTTTCCTTTTCCCCCTCAGCTGCTTAACTTTCCCCATACCTGGGATAGACCCATGATGCTTAAACTCTGTTTTTGCATCAGCTTCCGAGACTCATAAATCAACATCCTCTTAAAAATAGACATATAAGGTGCTAGTCCTCAATGCAACAGACATTGGCGCGATATAAACCAAAGCAATCCCTTTGAAGAGGTGACGTTAATGTCCAGATGGGGGAATATAATCGGAAGGGGATCGATGCAGGGGACGGGGAAGTTTCCGGTATGTTTCCAGAAATGCCTCTCCCAGGCCTGCGGGAAAAGCAGGATCCATTATGCAAAATGGGCAAATAATGGGCAATTGATTTGATTTATTATCCTCTTTGCAAGGGTGCAGCTGCCCCTGATCGCAGCCATGGGGCCAGGCAGGAAACCCCCTTGATTATGAATTATATATCATATTTTTATGGGGAAGCTGCAAAACGTGTGTCTGAGATTGAGTTTCATTATTATTATTATTATTATTATTATTATTATTATTATTATTATTATTATTATTATTATTATTATGACACAGCAAATGAGATAGATATGCTGGATTTCGTTTCACAAAATCACAAGTCGAACACTTCCCAAGTGTCTAGGACTGTGTGATGTATTTTCAGATGATGCGTGCAGATCCCAGTCGGGTGGCCTTTTGCAGTTGGCAGATCGTGATTTTGTCACTGTCTATTGTTTCCAAATGCCGGCTGAGATCTTTTGGTACGGCACCCAATGTGCCCATCACCACCGGGACCACCTGCACTGGTTTCTGCCAGAGTCTTTGAAGTTCAATCTTGAGGTCCTGATAGCAGCTGAGTTTTTCCTGTTGTTTTTCGTCAATGTGACTGTCACCTGGGATGGCAACATCAATGATCGAAAAATCAGCTGATGACCCAAAATGCAGACTGTGCAAGGAAACCGACAAAACCATGGATCATATCCTCAGCTGCTGTAAGAAAATCGCACAGACAGACTACAAACAGAAGCACAACTATGTGGCCCAAATGATTCATTGGAAAAAGCAAAAAGTCAAGAACTGGGCATCGCCTGGTAGTGATCAACTTCATGGATTTTGGCTCAAACATGTATTATTATTATTATTATTATTATTATTATTATTATTATTATTATTACAGTAGAGTCTCACTTATCCAACACTTGCTTACCCAACGTTCTGGATTATCCAACGCACTTTTGTAGTCAATGTTTTCAATACATCGTGATATTTTGGTGCTAAATTTGTAAATACAGTAATTACTACATAGCATTACTGCGTATTGAACTACTTTTTCTGTCAAATTTGTTGCATAACATGATGTTTTGGTGCTTAATTTGTAAAATCATAACCTAATGTGATGTTTAATAGGCTTTTCCTTGGTGCCTCCTTATTATCCAACATATTCGCTTATCCAACATTCTGCCGGCCCATTTATGTTGAATAAGTGAGACTCTACTGTACTATTATATTTCATCATTATCATAATTTCTGTTTCATAGCCTTCCAGGTATTATGGACTACCAATGAATCCGAGGGTGCATCCACACTGTAGAATTAATGCAGTTTGGCACCACTTTAACTATGCCATGGGACGTTGGGATTTATAGTTCTGCAAGGTCTTCGTGCCTCACCAAACTACAGCTCCCAGCATTGCATAGCATTAAAGCCACAACAGTTAAAGTGGTCCTGAACTGAATTAATCATACAGTGTAGATGCACGCCGAAAATGACCTACCTTGCAGGGCTGTTGTGACATAGGTAAGGTCCGAAAAGGCATCTAATGCTGCCTTGAACTCATGGGGGGAAAGGTGGAATATAAAGCGATTGATTGATTGATTGATTGATTGAAGCAGGTATTGACCTGGAAGGCATACATTTTTAAAACTACAGTTCCCAAGATTCCCCATCAGGCATGATGGGATTTTTAGTCCAAAGCTCTTATTCCCACGCTCTGAGCAACGTGTGGTAGGCATACCTAGGGAAGGGACAGGTAAAGGACACGTTCACATCCGTGATCCATAACACATGCCACTTCTTAAGCAAATATGAGCCAATATTGACTCTCCCATCAAGCTCAGAAAGGAATGCTCGCAGGAGGAAGACCTTGGGTGCATCTACATGGTAAAATGAATGCAGTTTGACACCAGATTAATGACTGTAGGGTTCAGTGCTAAGACATACTGGGAGCTGTACTTTGGGAGGAACCAGGACTCTTTTCACACAGAAGGTTAAAAGGTCACATAAAAGTTCTGGGATCTGTAATCCAAAAAGCAACATTTGCAAGACAAAAATGAACTGGAATCCTGTTTGCATCACAACCGCAGCTTCGGTTTATCTCCAAAACTATCCATCCCATTCATTCTCCGAACTAGGAGAACCAGTTTTGGGAATTGTAATTCGCAAAAACCTGGTCCAGAACCATGCATACATTACAACCAGAGCTTTACTGTTTCTCAAAAACTATCACTGCCGTACAATCGAATATATATATTCTATACTTCCATACGTACTGGTGGTGTGATATAAAGGAACAAGAAAGTGAAGAAGAACCATTATCTTTATGTTGTTGAAGGTTTTCATGGCTGGAATCACTGGGGGGCTGCGAGTTTTCCAGGCTGTATGGCTCAGGTGTTGGCAGTTGCCGGGAGGCCTTTGCACAATTAAAACTTGTACAACAGCTGTGACTGTACCTCAAAAATACTCACTTTGCCATGGTGGTCCATGCCTTAGTTAGATCTAGAATGGACTACTGCAATGCACTCTCATTAAATTCAATGACTTAGTGATTGTTTATGTGGAGATGTTGTTTTTATTTAATTAAATATATATTATTTTATCTATTACCGCTGCCACCAATTATAAAGATGTTTTATTAACGCTTGCCACCGCTATGGGAAGATGTAGACACTAGCTACTCAGAGAGGAGACCTTTTACATTTTGTTTTTCTTCTTTCTTCTTGTTTGCTTTTGATGGTAATATATGTGACAGAAGCTGAGATGTTTAAAAGAACAATAACATGTTTATTCTGGCACAAAGCTTAATGGTTACAGTAACTTTCTCTTTAGAGGCACTTTAGTTAACAGTTGCAATATTAGAATGAGGTGTTTCAAATTCCTTAAAATGTCACTTCTTTCTCTACTGCTCTAAACTGCAGTCACCCTGTGAATTACAATCACAGATTATCTGTTCCTTAACAGGAGACAGACTAACTTAAAATAAGTCACCAAACCTATTTTAAACTGACTCAAAATTAAGCAATTGAGCCTCCCTGATCCCTTCAACTGAGGATCAGTCTTCACTGTACCTCATCAGGGCACAGACTAACTGCTTCTTTTTCAAACCTGCACTTCTCCACCAAAACGGCAGTTAGCTCTGCCCACTTCTCCATGGCAACCAACTCTTGAGTGCAGAGATGCATTAACTGAAATATTGACCCTTTTAAAACACAATTATACATGACATCTGTAAACCAAAAAAATCATACTTCATTACAGTTTACTATGCACTTTATTGGAACGGAATTTTGTTTACAGCTTGCTTATATTCACAGCCTGTTGCATGTTATGGAAGGGGTTTTATAGGTGGCGTTATATAAACTTTGTGTGTATAATTTTGATTAGCGTGAAGGTAATGGCACTCCATGCAGTCATGCCGGCCATAAGATCTTGGAGATGTCTATGGACAATGCCGGCTCTTCAGCTTAGAAATGGAGATGAACACCAACCCCCAGAGTCGAACAAGACTGGACTTAAGGTCAGGGGAAGATCTTTACCTTTTTACCTATTGTATTCTGTGTGTCTGTACACTATTGAGTGCTTTGTGAGCTGCCCCAAGTCCCCTCGGGGAGATGGTGGCGGGACAGAAATAAAGTTTATTATTATTAAATTATAAAATCAAGTTTTATTTGGTCTAGAGGGACACAATGTGAGATTTGGCCGGCATGCCTACCTATGGTATGGAAAAGAGAAGGCTAACAAAGGCTTTAGTAGGCATCCCATAAGAGCGATGTGGAAAAGATACAAGGAAGGGATGGAGCAGAAAATCCCCTTATGGCTGCGCTCTTTGGAAGCAGTGTTAAAACCAATATACAAGGAGGAACTGAGAACATATAGGGAATATCTAATTGAAGACAAAGGACAATGGAAACTAATAGGGAGAGAAGAGTTAGGGATAAATGACTGCTTGTCACACCTCAAGCTAGTTTCACCTTGCTTTATACACCAGGCTGCACACAGGTTGAAGTCTTTTGTATTTTATAAGGAAATAGAAAATAAACAGTTCTTAAAAGGCAAAAGTAAAGTTCCAAAAGATTGTTACAAAACAAGGCTTCAAAGAATGATCCAAGAAATCATAAGGAGTAAACAAGGTCCCAATAAAGCATGACAAAGTCCCATGACCATGAACATACCAAGGCTGCAAGATAATCCAGGAAAACGAGAGCTTGCTTCTTGACTTGAGCGAGAAGTTGCTTTGACAAAGGTTTGTCTCCCAACACACTGTTTTAATACCCTTTGCATAGCATGAACGCATTTCTTTGGCCTCTGACTTCCCTCTTGTTTGCTATTCTAACACTCCTGCGAACCCTGAATTCCAAACAGCCAGCTCGATCTAAAGATACCGTTTCATCAAGGCCAGCCAGCTCGTTAGCATCAATCTGCTGGCGGATATCAGACTGAGAACTGTCCTCCTTTTTTGACTCAATTTGCACCTGGCTAGCTTCAGTATCATCAACACCATTCCCTGCTGTGGGAAAGCCTCCCTGTTCCTCATCTTCTAAGGCAGGGACACTCTGAACCTGAATCCCATAATCCCCATCAGAATCATCTTGAACCTGAATCCCATAATCCCCATCAAAGTCACTCTGAGGTTCCAGCTGAGTCACAACACTGCTTTCGTCATCATCAATTCCAGAATATATTTAGGAAAGACAATTAAATTGGGTTTGCTAAAAAGAAAACGGAGTTGGAAAATATTCTGGGGAAAGAAAACAAACAACTGATTTCCAGGTTATACAAATATATTCTAGATCAGGCATGGGAAAACTTCACCCCTCCGGGTGTTTTGGACTTCAACTCCCACAATTCATAACAGTTCAATTTGGAAATCATGGATGGGAGTGGATGTCAAACTGCGTTAATCCTACAATGCAGATCCACCCATATGAGACCTTGAATTGGTTTGGAAGAGACTTTTCTTTTCCCACCCCGAGTGCCGACTACGATTCCCCTGCCAGCATTACAGCCTCTCACAGAATCCGGAAAAACAAGTCGGGCAAGGAGCTTAAAGTGGAAATCAATATTATAAAAAGGAATGGCAAAAAAAATACAGGCAACATTGAAGAACATCTTATCGCATTAAACTTTGACGGTACCCATAAAGGGCACCTTGGTGTTTCCTTTTTGTGTGCCTAAAGGAAGACAGGGCACAAAAATATGGAGCTGGAAGGGCTCCCAAGAGATCATCTAGTCCAGGCATGGGCAAACTTTGGCTGTCCAGGTGTTTTGGACTCCAACTCCCACCATTCCTAACAGCCTCGGGCCTCTTCCTTTTCCCCCTCAGCCACTTAAGCAGTTCCATTTGGCGGGAACCCTTAGCATTGAACGGTTGTGTTGTTAAGGTGCGAAGTATGGAACCCTGCGCAGACAGTCGGTCAATGCGACTTAAGCAACGTGCAGTCATTTAATTCTTGACAGCAGAAAGTGTCACCCCAAAGGAGATTCCTCAGAGACTCCATCTGTTCCCAATAATGAAAGAACATCTGCGGGGACATCATTTTGCTTCTGATGAAGACGTTGAGAGAACTGTGAGACACCGGTCGCGGAAACAGAGTGTCAACTTCTTCCGTGACGGCTTCAGAAAACTTGTTCGTTGTTGGCAGAAATGTATCCAATTGTCTGGTGATGATGTGGAAAAGTGAATAGTGGTAGTTAAAGAGCACTTTCTAAGGATTATTTCTGCATTTGATTTATTAAAATATTCCCATCCAAACCCAAGTAACGAAGGTGGAGGCAATACTTTTCATTCAACCCTTGTAGATAATAGGGTGAGACCAAAGCAACCATCTAGGTTATATATGACTACAGCTTCTATCATCCTTGGCGAATGCAACCAACAACACATGGAGTGGGATGGTCTCCTTTCTGTCTACCGTACATAGCTTAAGTTTTCAGAAAACACACCTCAAGTTTATTTTTTTATCCGAAGCACTCTAAACATCGAGTGTAAAAATAGAAGCCGTTAATACCGAACACAAGCTCACACGTCCAAAGGTGTTGTAACACCTACAACTGGATGTTTTTGATTATGTGTGGATTCATTGGTACTTAATGGAAAAGGAAGAGTTTTTTATAATAGCCCCATTCTCGAGGTTTTGCTAATGTTATATTGCACTGTGAAATTACCTTCCCCATTTCGGCCCATTTCGGCACATTCTGCACTTTGCCTGGGTTCTATGAATTAGTCTCCTGTGTTAATATTGTATGTTTTATGTCGATTTTAACGATTGTTTTTACTGTAATTGATGTTTTTATTGGATAATTGTTTTATTGCTGTGTTTTGATATTTGATTATTTTATCGGGCAAGGCCCCATGTAAGCCGCCCCGAGTCCCTTCGGGGAGATGGGGCGGGGTATAAAAATAAAGTTATTATATTATTATATAAAGAGTTGTTCTATTAATAGGACCGGCTGATGGCAATGAAGCTAAGCAGGGCCAGCCCTGGTTAGGAAATGGATGGGAGACCGCCAGCAAACTTGCTAGGTAAAATTTCAGTGGAAGGGACTGATGGAAGGACATAGGCAGTCCTTCATTTCAGCTGGATTGAATTAAACGAATTAACGGGATTTGTATTAGTGCTGATATGTTAAACCACAGAAGATTTACTGTGTCGTTGGGTCAGGCGATTGGGCTGAAGGCCGTGCATTTTGCTTAAGGTTCCAAAAGCAGGAATGTATCTTGAAGGAGACTGGAAATTATAGAAATCTGGAGACTGGATTTTTCATTACAGAAATTTAGGACATATTGAATTAGGATCTTGTTCATGACCTACATATCTATTACAAGTGTCATATGTCAGAGTCTGATTGTCTTCCAAGTGCAGAGTCTTGGCAGTGCATGGGTCTGTAGGTGAATGTAGAATTCTACGAGGGTTGAATGAAAAGTAATGCCTCCGCCTTCGTAGCTCCTCAACAGATGGCAGTCCTGGTCTGCGGCAGGTCCTGGCTTGTTAAAGTGCAAAGGTGTCACCCCCAAGGGAGATTCATCAGAGAATGCAAACGTTTTATGGGGATTGTGTTGATGCGAGTCCTGTGCGTCACTGGGCGAGGTGGAGGCATTACTTTTCATTCAACCCTCATAAAATCCAAAAAATACAGGGCAGATTAAATCCCAAAAGACAAGGCATAAACTTGGTAAACTGGAACCAAGAAATAATATACTTGGATTCAATGAGCATAACTTGAAATGACAGGAACCATGGAGCAAAATTCATATAGGAAACTTAGAGCATGAATAGGCATGACTGACTTGAAACACCAGCGTTGACCCCAATGAAGTTACAGGCGTTTCCCTTTGCCTCAATAAACCTCCTCCCCTGAGAAGAACACATTTCATTTCACTTTCTCAGCAGATAACTTATCTGCTCTTTTTTTTTTTCCGAAGACAAACTAACCTACCAAGGAGCTGGGAACTTTCTCTTTGTTTACAAAAGACTCGCCTCCTATTTGCCAGCTCATTAACCTCTCCACCTGCATCTATAGCTGAAGAATCTCCCTCAGGAATTTGAAATTGTCCCCTAGTTTTGATTGTCCTTATATACCTTAGGAACCTCTTCCAGAGTTTATATCCTCTGCATATCCAGTTGTTGTTGTTATTATTGCATTGTTTTAACTGATTGTTATTATTGTTTATGTTTTATGTATTTATTATGCTTAATTTTACTGGTTGTATTTTAATCTGTTGTTATCTGGGCTAGTCCCCATGTGAGCCGCCCCAAGTCCCTTTGGGGGGATGGTGCCGGGAAACAAAAATAAAATTATTATTATTTTTTATTATTCTGCAGAAGCCTCTGCTCTAAAGCAAGCCTGTTAAGACAATCACCCCCATTGCCCAGAATCAGACACAAGCTCAAACCCAGAAACCTCACTGACATCAGGCATTAACACAGGTAACATAGGCTGAACTACAACACATTCATCCCTTCTGCCCTCCATTCATGCCTCTTCAAAACCCACAGCACTGTTGTTCACAGCTGACCTCCAGTTCGACACTCAAGGGCCAGGGCTTCCCAGTTCTCAGTGTCTCTGCCACAGCTTGCAAGGTTGACTTTAAGCCCATCTTTCAATCTCTTTTCCTGCCCACCAACATTTTGTTTTCCATTCTTGAGTTGGGAGTAGAGTAACTGCTTTGGGAGACGGTGATCTTTGGGCATTTGGACAACGTGACAGAGGATTATGGCTTCAATGCTGGTGGTCTTTGCTATATAACAGATGTTGTAGGTCTTCTTCTGAATGAGCACAGGCTACGTTATCGTCAGCATACTGGAATTCTATAACAGACGTTGTAGATCTTCTGAATGAGCATGGGCTACGTTATCGTCAGCATACTGGAGTTCTATAACAGACGTTGTAGGTGTTGTTCTGAATGAGCACAGGCTACGTTATTGTCAGCATACTGGAGTTGTATAACAGACGTTGTAGATCTTCTGAATGAGCACAGGCTACGTTATCGTCAGCATACTGGAGTTCTATAACAGACGTTGTAAATCTTATTCTGAATGAGCATGGGCTACGTTATCGTCAGCATACTGGAGTTCTATAACAAACGTTGTAGGTGTTGTTCTGAATGAGCACAGGCTACGTTATTGTCAGCATACTAGAGTTCTATAACAGACGTTGTAAGTCTTCTTCTGAATGAGCACATACTACGTTATTGTCAGCATACTGGAGTTGTATAACAGACGTTGTAGATTTTCTGAATGAGCATGGGTTACGTTATCGTCAGCATACTGGAGTTCTATAACAGACATTGTAGATCTTATTCTGAATGAGCACGGGCTACATTATCATCAGCATACTCGAGTTCTATAACACTCTGGGTCACTTTGGGAGCCATTGCTGTCCAAGAGTGTTGCCTACATATATGTCGCATACAACTTAACATATATATCTAAAATATATTGATGATTCCATACAAACAAAGAACCAGCATCATGGTTTCATACATCCTATGCAACCTGGGCATTTGCAGCCTGCTGGAGCACTAGGCCTCCCTGCCAGAGATTGCATTGCACTGAGCAATGATTCCACGATTCCACTGCCAGAGCCACAGCAGTTCAAGTGGTGTCAAACTGCATCTATTCTCCAGTGTAGATGCGCCCATAGGACTGCAGCAGGCAGGCAAACCTGTATGAATCATCCCTTTCCTGCAGATTTATAACAGCGAATGCCACCCACAGACGATGTTTTCTGGACTCCGCTGCAGCCGAAAGGGAAGCAGACCAGGATAGTTGTTTAAACATTAACCAACAGGCTGGGTCTCGTGTTCGAAACATGTCACTTAATAGCCCAGATGGTCTGTCTCCAGAGCTGACTGTCTGCCAAAACAAGAGCAGCATTGAAGCAAATGCAATCCATGATGCATCAGAAGAGGTGGAAACAGGCTTTAGGGTGGGGATGCTTCTTTGAGTCATTCCAGCTCCTATTAAACTGCCACTTAACTTAAACTGCCATCCTTTTTCCTTAATGACTGGGTAAATTCTCATATACATCATCAAATGAATGCTGTGTCAAAAAGTCACAAGATCCTGGGGTTGGAAGAGACCCCCAAAGGACATCTAGTCCACCCCCTTTGCCAAGCAGGGAAAGCACAGTGCAAGCTCTGCCAAGAGATGGCAATCCAGTCTCTACTCCATAACAACAACAACAAAAACAACAACAACAACAGAATACTAGAGTTGAAAGAGACCCCCCAAAGGCCATCTAGTCCACATCACTTTTGCCAGGCAGGGAAAGCACAATGCAAGCCCTGCCAACAGATGGCAATCCAGCCTCTGCTACAGAATAATAATAATACTTATTATTATTATTATTTTATTGTATGACACAGCAAACAAGATAGATATGCTGGATTTCGTATCACAAAATCACAAGTCGAACACTTCCCAAGCGTCTAGGACTGTGTGATGTATTTTCGGATGATGCGCGCAGATCCCAGTCGGGTGGCCTTTTGCAGTTGGCAGATCGTAATCCTGTCAATGCCTATTGTTTCCAAATGCCGGCTGAGATCTTTTGGCACAGCACCCAATGTGCCGATCACCACCGGGACCACCTGCACTGGTTTCTGCCAGAGCCTTTGAAGTTCAGTCTTGAGGTCTTGATAGCAGCTGAGTTTTTCCTGTTGTTTTTCGTCAATGCGACTGTCACCTGGGATGGCAACATCAATGATCCAAACCTTTTTCTTTTCCACAACTGTGATGTCTGGTGTGTTGTGTTCCAGAACTTTGTCAATCTGGATTCGGAAGTCCCACAGTATCTTTGCGTGCTCATTTTCCAATACTTTTGCAGGTTTGTGATCCCACCAGTTCTTTGCTGCTGGGAGGTGGTACTTGAGGCATAAGTTCCAATGAATCATTTGGGCCATATAGTTGTGCCTCTGTTTGTAGTCTGTCTGTGCAATTTTCTTACAGCAGCTGAGGATATGATCAATGGTTTCGTCGGTTTCCTTGCACACTCTGCATTTTGGGTCATCAGCTGATTTTTCGATCTTGGCCTTAATTGCATTTGTTCTGATGGCTTGCTCCTGGGCTGCAAGGATCAGGCCTTCTGTCTCCTTCTTCAGGGTCCCATTCGTGAGCCAGAGCCAGGTCTTCTATTATTATTATTATTATTATTATTATTATTATTATTATTATTAATTGCCTTTGTCCTGATGTCTTGCTCCTGGGCTGCAAGGATCAGGCCTTCTGTCTCCTTCTTCAGGGTCCCATTCGTGAGCCAGAGCCAGGTCTTCTATTATTATTATTATTATTATTATTATTATTATTAATTGCCTTTGTCCTGATGTCTTGCTCCTGGGCTGCAAGGATCAGGCCTTCTGTCTCCTCCTTCAGGGTCCCATTCGTGAGCCAGAGCCAGGTCTTCTCCTTATCAGCTTTTCCTTCAATTTTGTCAAGGAACTTCCCATGCAATGTTTTGTTGTGCCAGTTGTCAGCTCTAGTTTGTAGTGCGGTTTTCTTGTACTGGTTTTTTGCCTGCTGTGCTTTGAGGAGTTTCTGATTTTTGACTTCAATCAAAGTAGGTTCTTCACCTTGCTTTATTATTATTATTATTATTCTTATTATTATTATTATTATATACTTTATTTATGGGAGCCCTCAGTGGCACAGCGTATTAAAAGCGCTGGGCTGCTGAACTTGCAAACTGAAAGGTCACAGGTTTGAATCTGAGGAGCAGGATGAGCTCCCGCTGTTAACCCCAGCTATTGCTAACCTTGCAAAACTACAACTCTCATCGTCCTGCAACGTATGGGTTCCATGGGGATTTGAACCTGGGTCTTCCAATATCACTCAAAGCACAACAACGGTTAACTCGGGTAAAATATAAACAGATGGTGGGAAGGTGAACAGGTCCAACCGGTTGCAGAGCTGAGCTCTCTCCCATCACCTTCCGAAACCAGGATCAGTCCTGAGCCGCAGGAATTTGGAAAATACGCCTTTAAATAAAAGAAGAAAACCTTGCTGCAGATAATGAGCAAAGGCATTGCAACACTAGAAACAACGCTGGAGGAGCAGGGTCCTTGCATTATAATGCAATCATGTTCCAGAATCTTGAGTGCGAGTCCTACCACCAACGGAGAGAAGATGGAAAGAAGGCTTTCAATTATCCGGATAATGAGCGACAAAGCGGTTCCCCACGGCGAGCAGGAAGCTTTGTTGATGCTGAAGTGCGAGTGCATCGTGACATTTGCGGGGAAATGCATGATGTGTCTTTTAACTCATCTCCAGAGTCTCCATTTCTTGGAGGATTTTTTGAGTTTTTCCATCAAAAAAAGGGATGATTTTGTTCTCCTTCTTCTTCTTTGTAGGAAGGAAGGGACTTTAGAAATGCAAGGCCGGAAAAACGTTCCCCTGGCTTGAAAACAATCCATTTGAAAGGGATATAGGAATGTGTTGCCGAAGCTGGCTAACACCTCCCAACAAAGGATTTCCCCCTAGGCAGGAAGCAGCCAGGCTTTGAAGCTGCAAAGCCATTCGATGCTAATCAAGGTGGCCAATGGCAACATTCAACACTTGTCTCCAACAGACAAGAGTTCTTTCTTTCTCCCACCCTGGACATCATTCCACAGATATATAAACCCCACTTGCCCAGTTTCCAACAGAGCTCACAACCTCTGAGGAGGCCTGCCATAGATGTGGGCGAAACATCAGGACATAATGCTTCTAGAACATGGCCATACACAGCAACCCTTATCTAGGAGTCTTAGGGAATCACAAGCTGAACATGAGACAAAAGTGTGATGCAGCAGCTCAAAACGCCAATGCAATTCTAGAATATATTAATGTCCAGTGGATTGTGTCTTTCTGTTTTGCAGAAGTTGGCTAGACTGGATGACCTCTGGGGTCCCTTCCAAATCTTATGATCCAATCATGCATCATTACTCTTGCCTGAGAGTCGGGTAGAATCTCCTTCTCTGGAAGTTAATTAAACAGAATCTAGATGGCCATCTGTTGGGAGTGCTTCAATTGTGTGACAAAAGAGGGTTGGGCTAGATGGCCTCTGGAGAGTTCTTCCAACTCTAGGGTTCTAAAACCAAGTCTACACTGCCCTATATCCCAGGATCTGATCCCAGATTATCTGTTTTGAACTGGATTATATGAGTCTCCATTACCAAATAATCTGGGATCAAATCCTGGAATATAGGGCAGTGTAGAAGGGGCCCAAGTCTGGTTCTGTTTCTATATGAATTCAACCAACACCCTGCCCTATCCTTTACCTTCACGTTGAACATGGAAGCCCGGCAAACCTCATTCTGAATAGACTTAAAGAGGGTGGCAGACTCTCCATTTTAAGAGGTCTTTGAAAAAAGGCTGGATGGCTATCTGTTGGGAGAGTTTTGATTGTGTTTTTTACTACCTTGCAAAAGACAGTTGGACTAGATGGCCTTTGGGGATCCCTTCAAAGTCTAGGATTCTTTGAATTTATAAATAAAGGCTGGATGTCCATCTGTTGAGAAGGCTTTGATTGTGTCTCCCTGCCTGGCAAAAGAGGGTTAGACTGGATGGCCTTTGGGGATCCCTTCGAAGTCTAGGATTCTTTCAATTTATAAACAATGGCTGGATGTCTATCTGTCGAGAGGGCTTTGAGTGGGCTTTTCCTGCCTGGCAGAATTAGGTTGGACTGGATGGCCTTTGGGGACCCCTTCCAACTTTCGGATTCTATGATTTCATAAACAAAGTCTGGATGGCCACCTGTTGGGAGGGCTTTGATCATGCTTTTCCTTCCTGGTAGAATAAGGTTGGACTCTAGGATCCCATGATTTCATAAACAAAGGCTGGATGGCCATCTGTCGAGAAGGCTTTGATTGTGTCTCCTTGCCTGGCAGAAGGTTGGACTGGATGGCCTTTGGGGATCCCTTCCACCTTTAGGATTCTGTTTGGATGACTTTAGGAGATCCCTTTGAACTTTAGGATTCTGATTTCATAAACAAAGGCTGGATGTCTATCTGTCGAGAGGGCTTTGAGTGTGCTTCTCCTGCCTGGTAGAATAGGGTTGGACTGGATGGCCTTTGGGGATCCCTTCGAATTTTAGCATTCTGTTTGGATGACTTTTAGAGATCCCTTTGAACTTTAGGATTCTGTTTGGATGGCCTTTGGGGAATCCCTTCGAACTTTAGCATTCTGTTTGGATGACTTTTAGGGATCCCTTCGAACTTTAGGATTCTGTTTGGATGGCCTTTGGAGATCTCTTCGAACTTTAAGATTCTGTTTGGATGGCCTTGAGAGATCCCTTCAAATTTTTGCATTCTGTTTGGATGACTTTTAGGGATCCCTTTGAACTTTAGGATTCTGTTTGGATGGCCTTTGGGGAATCCCTTCGAACTTTAGCATTCTGTTTGGATGACTTTTGGGGATCCTTTCAAACTTTAGGATTCTGTTTGGATGACTTTTAGGGATCCCTTCGAACTTTAGGATTCTGTTTGGATGGGCTTTGGAGATCTCTTCAAACTTTAGGATTCTGTTTGGATGACTTTTAGGGGTCCCTTCGAACTTAAGCATTCTGTTTGGATGACTTTTAGGGGTCCCTTCAAACTTAAGCATTCTGTTTGGATGACTTTTAGGGGTCCCTTCGAACTTGAGCATTCTGTTTGGATGACATTTGGAGATCCCTTCGAGCTTTAGCATTCTGTTTGGATGACTTTTAGGGATCCCTTCGAACTTAAGCATTCTGTTTGGATGACTTTTAGGGATCCCTTCGAACTTAAGCATTCTGTTTGGATGACATTTGGGGATCCCTTCGAACTTTAGGATTCTGTTTGGATGACTTTTAGGGATCCCTTCGAACTTAAGCATTCTGTTTGGATGACATTTGGAGATCCCTTCGAGCTTTAGCATTCTGTTTGGATGACTTTTAGGGATCCCTTCGAACTTAAGCATTCTGTTTGGATGACTTTTAGGGATCCCTTCGAACTTAAGCATTCTGTTTGGATGACATTTGGGGATCCCTTCGAACTTTAGGATTCTGTTTGGATGACTTTTAGGGATCCCTTCGAACTTAAGCATTCTGTTTGGATGACATTTGGAGATCCCTTCGAGCTTTAGCATTCTGTTTGGATGACTTTTAGGGATCCCTTCGAACTATAGGATTCCGTTTGGATGACTTTTAGGGATCCCTTCGAACTTGAGCATTCTGTGTGGATGGCCTTTGAGGAATCCCTTCGATCTTTAGGATTCTGATTTCATAAACAAAGGCTGAGTTGTCATCTGTTGAGAAGGCTTTGATTGCATTTCTCTGCCTGGCAGAATGGGGTTGGACTGGATGGCCTTTGGGGACCCCTTCCAACTCACTAATGAAGGAATCCATTCTCCAGCCCAGCAAAAGAAAACCTTTGCGGAGCCATTGATCTCGGCTGCTTAGAAAACCAATTCTCTGGAGCCAAAACCTGACCTATGGCTGTGCCTGCCATTACAGAGAACGGAGACATCGGAGAGATGGATCATTCATCTCTCTCTTTCTCTGTAATGGGATTAAGCTGAGAAGATAAAACATGCTTAAGATTCATAAGAAGAGAGACGGAGAAGGTGGCAAGGAAGAAATCCAATGCTTGTAGTTGCACTGAATGAGAATTAATGCAGAAGGGCTCCCCAAAGGCCATCCAGTCCAACCCCCTTCTGCCACAGCAGTTCAAGTGTCGTCAAACTGCATTAATTCTCCAGTGTAGATGCATCCAAAGCCTTCCTCTTTCCCTACTGCTTCCCACACAAGGATTAACGTTTGTCCAAATGGCTAATAATTACATTCTGGAATAGGGAAGTGGTTGTAACGTTCAGATAAATGAAAAGACATAAAATACAAGATAAGAAAGGGAGCAATTATAGCCAAGCAGCAAAAAGATTTAAAAAATGAAGATAAGGCCGCCAAGATTAAAGAAAAAAGGCCGCATGCAATAAAGATAATATCTCTATATTAAAAAAATGTAATGGGCACAGTTAGGACAGAGTTAACAACAAAACCACTGGGCCAAATCGCACCAAATTCAGCCAAAGAACTAATCACTTTCCAAGGAGTGACCATTAAATAAACACCACGCCCATATATAGAAAGCAGCTAGGCTTTTAAACTGCAAGACTATTCAGTGCAAGTCAAGCTGGCCAAACAAGGATTCCCCTACAAAAGAAGTCGCCAGGCTTCATAGAGGTTCTTTGATTGAAGGTGCTTCTCCAGCTCGCCAATCAAGGATTCCCCTCAGTATAACACAGCCAGGGACTGAAGCTGCAAGGCTATTCAGTGCAATTCAACCAGACCACCAAAGGATTAACCTTGGCAGAAAGCGGCCAGGCTTTGAAGCAGTGATGCTACTCTGACCAACCAAAGATTCCCCTAGGTAGCAAGCAGCCAGGCTTTGAAGCAGCGAGGCTATTCATTGCAATTCTAGCAGCCCAGAAAAACATTTCCCTAGAACGCAAGTTCCCAGGCTTCTAAGCAGCAAGCCTATTCTGTTGCATTCCAGCTCACCAAGCAAGGATTCCTATAAGAAGAAAACAGCCAGGCTTTGAGGCTGCAAGGCTATTCACTGCTATTCCACCTGGCCAACAAAGGATTCCCATAAGAAGAAAACAGCCAGGCTTTGAGGCTGCAAGGCTATTCACTGCTATTCCATACGCCACAGCAACGCGTGGCCGGGCACAGCTAGTAATATAATATAATGAGAGAAGGGAACCAGCAGCAAAGAGGAAAACAAATGCCATTTTTTCTGGAGTGTTGACTATGCTTCCCTTCTAAAACTACAACTCTTATATTGTCATAAGCTGCTGCCATGGCGGTTAAAGTGGTTTCAAACCGCATCAATTCTGCAGTGTAGATGCCGTGCCCTTGGTCTTCCCCATTTGGGATGAGCGGGTATGTTTCTGGGCTGTTTCCAAAGCCCAGAAAACGATTACAACAATCCACATGGGAAATAACTGCAGCTTTAATAACGGATGCAACTAATGGATATTTGCAAGCGAAGCTAAGGGCATCAATAATAATAATAACAACAACTCCACCCAGGCAAGACTGCAATTAGTATCTCAGTTTAATAAGCTGATAATACAGGCACTGTAGTTTTGCAAGCCTTCTCTGCCAAATGACAATGTCCAGGACTTCATAACACTGAGCCATGGCATTTATAGTGGTGTCGAACCGCATTAATTCTCCAGTGTAGAAGCTCCCTTGGAACTCTAGAGCTCTTCTCGTTAATAATGCATTGCCTTTATATAGGGCTTGGGTGTCTCCGGAGGAGCGCCGTGCAGACATTAGTATGAAGTAACCCTGACAACAACCCTAGAAAACGGCATTGCAGTCTCCTCATTAAAGGAACAGCGGGGAGCGCGGAGGCAAGACTCGATCAAATTGTGCAAAAAAAGAGGAAGAAACGGATACTCGGACTGAAGCGATAAATACACCACAAGAGATTCCAGGCGGGAAACACACCGCAAGAGATTCCAGGCGGAGGAAAAGAAGATGGCTCGAAATGGCACGCCGTTAACCTGTGGAACTCACTGCCGCAAGGTGTAGAAGCAGATGCCAACGTGGGGTACATCTGCATTGTAGAATGAATGCAGTTCGACACCACTTTACCTGCCATGGCTCAATGCTATGGACTCCTGGGAGTTGTAGTTTAGTGACGCAGCCACACTTTTTCCACAGTCCTTGGAAAACTACAACTTCCAGGATTCCATAGTATTCAGCCATGGTGGTTGAACTGCTGTCAAATTACATTAATTCTGGGTTGTTGTATGTCTTTCGGGCTGTGTGGCCATGTTCCAGAAGTATTCTCTCCTGACGTTTCACCCACATCTATGGCAGGCATCCTCAGAGGTTGTGAGGCTCTGAGGATGCCTGCCATAGATGTGGGTGAAACGTCAGGAGAGAATACTTCTGGAACATGGCCACACAGCCCGAAAGACATACAACAACCCTGTGATCCCGGCCATGTAAACCTTTGACCAGGGGTCCCCAAACTAAGGCCCGGGGGCCAGATGCAGCCCATCGAAGCCATTTATCCGGCCCCCATGGCACAAGGGTAGAAGGGGGTTGGACTAAATGGCCCAAGGGATCTCTTCCAACCCTCTTTATATTATTGTTATTGTTGTTATTATTATTATTATTATTATTATTATTATTATTATTATTAACATTGAGGCTGGGTGGCCATCTGTCAGGGGTGCTCTGCTTGTGCTTTCGGTGTACAAAGGCAGAAGGGGGTTGGCCTAAATGGCCCAAAGGGTCTCTTCCAACCCTCTTTATTATTATTATTATTATTATTATTATTATTATTATTATTAATTATTATTATTAACATTGAGGCTGGGTGGCCATCTGTCAGGGGTGCTCTGCTTGTGCTTTCGGTGCACAAAGGCAGAAGGGGATTGGACTCAATGGCCCAAAGGGTCTCTTCCAACACTCTTCGTTGTTGTTGTTGTTGCTGCTGCTGTTGTTGTTGTTGTTATTGCTAGGTGGCCAACGGTCTGAAGGATCGTGAACTGGCCCCCTGTTTAAAAAGTTTGGGGACCCCTGCCTTTGACAATACATTAATTCTGCTGCCATATCTCATATGCATATATACAAATCCAGATATTCCGAAATCCAAAACAATTGTCATCCCAATAAGGGGTGCTCAATGAACCGTGGGAGTTAAAGTGGTGTCAAATTGCATTCATTTAGCAATGTAGATACACCTGAAAGGTGGTCTGGAACATCAGTGGTTAGTCAGACATGAATTCCAGCCTTTGAAGCTAGTTATAGAACACTAGCTGTGCCCGGCCACGTGTTGCTGTGGCGTAGAATGGTGGTATGGGAAATAAAGTATCTTATATTATCTGCTTAGAACTGGATTATCTGAGGCCCCTTCTACACAGCTGTATAAAATGCACACTGAAGTGGATTATATGGCAGTGTGGAGTCAAGATAATCCAGTTCAAAGCAGATAATATAAGATTATAAATGGGTTATATAACTGTGTGGAAGGGCCTTGAGTCTGCACTGCCATATAATCCAGTTAAAATCAGATAATCTGTATTTTATAGGCAGTGGGGAAGAGGCCTAAGTGAGGCCTAACTCTGGCTGTCCCCTGGGCTGAGTGGGTTGCTAGGAGACCAAGTGGGCAGAGCTTAGTCTTCTAACTGGCAGCAATTGGCTCTCCCTCTAATTAGGACTTTATTTTTCTTTTCTTTTTGTTGTATGAACATAGAGGCACGGATGAGGGGTTGTGCTGCCAAGTTTAGTGTTTCTGGGATGTGTAGTTTTGTTGTTTTGTCCTAGGCCGAAATTTCATTACCCTTTTATATATATACTAGCAGTGCCCGGCCACGCGTTGCTGTGGCTAGGACTTAATTTTTCTTTTCTTTTTGTTGTATGAACGTAGAGGCGTGGATGAAAGGTTGTGTTGTCAATTTTCGAGGTTGTGGGGGGTTTCGTTTAGTTGTTTTGTCCGGTGCCGTGATTCCATTAGCCTTTTATATATAGATAGATAGATTGCAACTGTCATGGCTCAACTTTACAGAATCCTGGGATTTGTAGTTTGACTAGTCTTCTGCCTTATCCTGGATTCAAGTAAACAGAATAGTGAGTCTCAAAAGCGGGCGCATCTAAATAGTCAAATGAACGCAGTGTGACACTCTTTATGACTGAAAGCTATAGCATTTTGGGAGATGTAGTTTCCAAAGAGCTTTGTCCTTCCTGGCCAGAAAAACAAGTCCTTGGAAAACTACAACTCCTACGATTCCATAGCACTGAGCCATGGTGGTTAAAGTAATTACAAACCACATTAATTATGCTGTCATATCTGAAATGCATATATGCAAATCCAGATATTCCAAAATCCAGAACAATGGTCGTCGTTGTTACATTTTTAGCTGTAACTTTTTGCTAGTTTAACTTTGGGAAAGCCCTGACAGGAAAATGTTGTTGTTGTTGTTGTTGTATTTGCACGTATCCTTCTTTACAATGAAAGATTTCATGGTACAGTAGAGTCTCACTTATCCAACATTCTGGATTATCCAACGCATTTTTGTAGTCAATGTTTTCAATATATCGTGATATTTTGGTGCTAAATTCGTAAATACAGTAATTACAACATAACCTTACTGCGTATTGAACTACTTTTTCTATCAAATTTGTTGTACAACATGATGTTTTGGTGCTTAATTTGTAAAATCATAACCTAATTTGATGTTTAATAGGCTTTTCCTTAATCTCTCCTTATTATCCAACATATTCGCTTATCCAACGTTCTGCCAGCTCGTTTACGTTGGATAAGTGAGACTCTACTGTAGTTCATAATGAAGTGCAACAACAACAATTTTGAAAGACATAAGTACCGTATATACTCGAGTATAAGCCGACCCGAATATAAGCCGAGGCACCTAATTTTACCACAAAAAAACTGGGAAAACATTGACTCCAGTATAAGCCGAGGGTGGTAAATTTCAGAAATAAAAATAGATACCAATAAAATTACATTAATTGAGGCATCAGTAGGTTAAATGTTTTTGAATATTTACACAAAGCTCAAATTTAAGATAAGACTGTCCAACTTTGATCAAATTATTATTCTCATCTTCTTCAATGTAAATGTGCTTATGTATCCTTTTAATAATAATAGAGTAAAATAATACCTGTAATAATAGCAATAATAAATACAGGAAAATAATACATGTAATAATAAATAGAGTAAAATAATAAATGCAATAATAATAATAATAATAATAATAATAATAATAAGATCAGAGTGAAATAATAAATGTATTAGTAATAATAAAAAATAGAGTAAAATAAATGTAACAGTAGCAACAATAATAGAGTAAAATAATAAATGTAATACAGTAGAGTCTCACTTATCCAACATAAACGGGCCGGCAGAACGTTGGATAAGCGAATATGTTGGATAATAAGGAGAGATTAAGGAGAAGCCTGTTAAACATCAAATTAGGTTATGATTTTACAAATTAAGCACCAAAACATCATGTTATACAACAAATTTGACAGAAAAAGTAGTTCAATATGCAGTAATGTTATGTAGTAATTACTGTATTTATGAATTTAGCACCAAATAATCACAATATATTGAAAACATTGACTACAAAAATGCGTTGGATAACCCAGAATGTTGGATAAGCGAGACTCTACTGTAATACCAATAATAATAGAGAAAAATAATAAATGAAATAATACTAATAATAATAAAGAAAAATAATAAATAAAATAATACCAATAATAATAGAGAAAAATAATAAATGTACCATATATTCTTGAGTATAAGCTGACTCAAATATAAGCCAACCAAGACCCTCACCCGAGTATAAACCGAGGGGGGCTTTTTTAGTCCTAAAAAAGGGCGGAAAAACTAGGCCTATATTCGAGTAAATACAGTATATATTCTAATATTTATCACTTGAAACAAAGACATATAAAATCAGTGAAATGTCACCCATGGTAGCACGTGTGCAAATATAATATAAACTCTGCTAAATAAACAGACATTTTGGGGCCCTGGAATGAAAGTAGCATTGGTATCCATTGGGCCTCTGAGCGGAGAGTCGCTGCTGCATCTGATAAGCAATTTCACCCCGATTTTGAACCCGGAACTTCCCGTTTCCTATTGCAATTGTGCAACCATTTACAAGAAGTTGCGAAAGTGTGTGAAAACACGTCCATTCATCTTGCAACTTTTTTAGCATTTCAGGCCCAGAGGCCCAGCAGAGGAGGCATTAGGTTGTAGGACTCTGGCTGTGTCTACACTGTGGAATTAATGTGATGTGACACCCCTTTGACTGCCATGTCTCCATTCTCTGGACTGGTTTTGTTTTCCATGTCAGGAGCGACTTGAGAAACTACAAGTCGCTTCAGGTGTGAAAGAATTGGCCATCTGCAAGGACGTTGCCCGGATGTTTTGATGTTTTACCATCCTTGTGGGAGGCTTCTCTCATGTCTCCGCATGGAGCTGGAGCTGAGAGAGGGAGCTCATCTGCACTCTCCCCAGGTTGGATTCGAACCGGCAACCTTCAGGTCAATTGTGAAATTGTTGAGTTTGGGGAGATCCGAGTATTCTTCGGCAGAGAAGTCTAATGACCCTCTAAAACTCTTTCGATTCCATGCATCACCTCAAAACTATACGCACAATACTTGCTACATAAACTGACAGACTGGCTACAAGAAAAACAATTTACTGTATATACTCGAGTATAAGCCTAGTTTTTCAGCCCTTTGGTAGGACTGGAAAAAAACCCTCCACGGCTTATTCTCGGGGGAGGGCCCTGGTGGGCTTATATTCAGGTCGGCTTATACTCAAGTATTTATTTATTTATTTATTTATTTATTTGCAGTATTTATATTCCGCCCTTCTTTCTCACCCCTAAGTGGACTCAGAGCAGATTACAATGAACACATATATGGCAAACATTCAATGCCAACAGACAAACAACATATATAGACAGACACAGAGGCATTTAACATTTTTTTTTCCAGCTTCACGATTCCGGCCACAGGGGGAGCTGTTGCTTCACTGTCCACTAGTGGCTGTACTTCCTCATTCCTTTCCTCATGTTTTGCTGGCAGTTTTATGATGTTGTAAATTAGTTAAATTAGCCTCCCGCATAAAGCGTACCTAAATTTCCCTAACTGACAGATGCAACTGTCTTTTGGGGCTGCATAGGTCAACAGCAAGCTGGGCTATTTAATGGTCGGGGGCTTAACCCGACCCGGGCTTCGAACTCATGACCTCTCGGTCAGTAGTGATTTATTGCAGCTGGTTACTAGCCAGCTGCGCCACAGCCCAACCCATATATATGGTATATTTATTATTTTTCTCTATTATTATTGGTATTGCTACATTTATTATTTTACTCTATTAATTATTATATTTATTATTTTACTCTATTATTGTTGTTACTTTTACATTTATTTTACTGTATTTTTATTATTAATACATTTATTATTTTACTCTATTTATTATTACATTTATTATTTTACTGCATTTATTATTATTATTACATTTATTATTTCACTCTATTATTATTAAAAGGATACATAAGCACATTTAGATTGAAGAAGATGAAAATAATGATTTAATCAGAGTTGAACAGTCATATCTTAAATTACAGTTTGATGTAAAGAATCAAAAACATTTAAACTACTGAGGCCTCAATTAATGTAATTTTATTGGTATCTCGGCTTATACTGGAGTCAATGTTTTCCCAGTTTTTTGGTGGTAAAATTAGGTGCCTCGGTTTATATTTGGGTCGGCTTATACTCGAGTATATACGGTATATATGAAGAACAGGCTGGTTCCGAAATGGATATAGCACTATAGACCAAAGCTTCACACTAAAGGGGCCGGGCTATGGCACAGCTGGCTAGTAACCAGCTGCAATAAATCACTACTGACTGAGAGGTCATGAGTTCGAAGCCCGGGTCGGGTTAAGCCCCTGACCATTAAATAGCCCGGCTTGCTGTTGACCTATGCAGCCCCGAAAGACAGTTGCATCTGTCAAGTAGGGAAATTTAGGTACGCTTTATGCGGGGAGACTAATTTAACTAATTTACAAAACCATAAAACTGCCAGCAAAACACGAGGAAAGGAATGAGGAAGCACAGCCACTAGTGGACGGTGAAGCAACAGCTCCCCCTGTGGCCGGAATCGTGAAGCTGGAAAAAAAGGTTAAATGCCTCTGTGTCTGTCTATACTGTATGTTGTTTGTCTGTTGGCATTGAATGTTTGCCATATATGTGTTCATTGTAATCTGCCCTGAGTCCCCTTCAGGGTGAGAAAGAAGGGCGGAATAGAAATACTGTAAATAAATAAATAAATAAATAATCAGAGTTGAACAGTCATATCTTAAATTACAGTTTGATGTAAAGATTCAAAAACATTTAAACTACTGAGACCTCAATTAATGTAATTTTATTGGTATCTCGGGTTATACTGGAGTCAATGTTTTCCCAGTTTTTTTGTGGTAAAATTAGGTGCCTCGGCATATATTCGGGTCAGCTTATACTCGAGTATATACGGTACATATGAAGAACAGGCTGGTTTCCGAAATGGATATAGTAGCACTATAGACCAAAGCTTCACACTAAACCATATCATAAGGAAATACACAAAGCAAAACAACAGCCATGTATTTGCTGCTTTCATTGACCTTTCTTCTGCTTTTGACTCCATTAATAGAAACAGATTATGGGGAAAGTTACAAAACTCCGATATAGACCACAGACTGCTGAGACTGATCCAGAAACTAGACACCAATACGGAAATGAGAGTCAGAGTTGGCAAAAATGGGTCACTGACAGAAGCCTTCTCTACAACAAGTGGAGTAAAACAGAGATGTTTTAACATCTATGTGGATGATTTAGTGCTGTGGCGCAGCTGGCTAGTAACCAGCTGCAATAAATCACTACTGACCGAGAGGTCATGAGTTCGAAGCCCGGGTCGGGTTAAGCCCCCGACCATTAAATAGCCCGGCTTGCTGTTGACCTATGCAGCCCCGAAAGACAGTTGCACCTGTCAATTAGGGAAATGTAGGTACGCTTTATGCGGGAGGCTAATTTAACTAATTTACAACATCATAAAACTGCCAGCAAAACACGAGGAAGTACAGCCACTACTGGACAGTGAAGCAACAGCTCCCTCTGTGGCCGGAATCATGAAGCTGGAAAAAAATGTTAAATGCCTCTGTGTCTGTCTATATATGTTGTTTGTCTGTTGGCATTGAATGATTGCCATATATGTGTTCATTGTAATCCGCCCTGAGTCCCCTTCGGGGTGAGATGGGCGGAATATAAATACTGTGTGTGTATATATATATATATATATATGTGTGTGTGTGTGTGTGTGTGTGTGTGTGTTTAGCCAAAATCGACTCTCCTGCACCAGCAATCGGGAACAGAAAAATTTTCCTCCTAATGTACGCAGATGACTTAGTGCTCCTGTCCCTTTCCCGGCTGGGTCTTAAAAATCTCCTGAAGGCTTTCAGTAAATACTGCCATGAAGAATATCTGTCGATAAACTACTCCAAGACCAAGGTGATGGTTTTTGGAAGACATAGTCCCAGGTACAAATGGACTTTAGACCAACATGACATAGAACAAACCCACTTATTTAAATACCTGGGAATTGTTTTTAGTGAATCACGCTCCTGGAAACACCATAAGGAAGCAGTGAAGCTAAAAGCCGAGAAAATAATGAAATTCTTCTATACCCTGTTTCCCCGAAAATAAGACATCCCCAGAAAATAAGACCTAGTATTGGTTTTGCTGAATTGCTAAATATAAGGCCTCCCCTGAAAGTAAGACCTAGCAAAGTTTTTGTTTGGAAGCATGCAGGATCGGTAAATGTACATACCATAGATGGTTGTACATGGAAATAAAGGTAATAACAAGAAATAATAATAATAATAATATAATAACTTTATTCTTGTATCCCACCTCCATGTCCCAGAAGGGACTCAGGGCAGCTTACACAGGGATAAGCAAAACAACAACATAAATTTAATTATATATTATTTATTAAATGTAATATTACTAATAATATTACCATGGAATTATGTAGTACAATATAGTAATTTAATTGCTTATATTGTGCTATGCTAATAATATATTGTATGTACATTTGAATTGTAAGCCGCTCTGAGTCCCCTTCGGGGTGAGAAGAGCGGCATATAAATGTAGTAAATAAATAAATAAATAAATAAATTTACATACGAACAGAAATTTAAAACAGTATAGCAATAAAATATAGAAATTCTTGAAAGGATTCACAGTTTGGTTATGCTGGTTTGTGATGACAACTACTGTACAGTAGATAATACATTTTCATTTTTTTAAAATTCAACCAAAAATGTGAATTCTTCTTTGTGGGAAAATAAGACATCCCCTGAAAATAAGACCTAGCGCCTCTTTGGGAGCAAAAATTAGTATAAGACACTGTCTTATTTTCGGGGAAATAGGGTAGAACCCACCCTAAAAATTTTCAGCAGCCAAGTGCTGGCACAAATGCTCTATGGTGCAGAAATCTGGAGTTTAGATACCAACATTTGTAAAACCTTGGAGATTTTGCAGAACAAGTTCCTTCGTAAACTTTATTCCAGCTGGAACTCACCCAGCACTGCCGTGCACTGAATCTGGTTGGCCGACAGTAAAAGCAAACTTAGATGCACCCCAATGTATAACCTGAAAGCTTATATACTCCAATATTAATGGGAATCCATTTCAAGATATTATTTCTGCAGTCTAGATGTACCCTAAGTCTCTTATGACCTGAAGGTTTGCATACTGTACTCCATCCAATCATAACTGGATTCCATTTCAAGATATGGTTTCGGTAGGCTTCGTATCGCCTACTGGCTGCTGGATTTGCACCAAAATCGAGAATTTTAATCTGGTGAATTTAATACCTGGTGAAGAGGATGGGTTTTCATTTCCAGAGAAGGAAGTCAGGTGAAAGTTTTCCTGGAGCCACATAAGCCAGCTATAGAAACTGGTTGCAAAACCCTCCAAGTGTTATTGGACTACAACTCCCATCTGTGGAGAAGGGACTGATGGGAGATGTAGTCCAAACCCATCTGGAACATTACGCTTTTCTATTCTAGACTGACCCACTGAATGGAAAAAGAGGCACGCAATGCAACTTTGTTCCCTTTTGGTTCCTCTTCCAGAAGTTGTGAGGACTTGTCTCTTTCATGATCGATGTCTACAAGCCGTCCCCAAGTTACAAATATTCAACTTACAAATGACTCTTAGTTAAGAATGGAGGTAAGTCAACAGGAAGTGAAAAGAATCTCCTCCTCATAAAGGAAATACACTCCTGGAAGAGTTGTTATCATGGGGAAAAGGGGTCACCAATGAAGCTTTCTCTCCAATCTTTGTTTCCACAACAAGCCAAATTTTCCAAAATCCAACTAACAGGGACAGAAAACGATGTGAAACCTTCTAAACAAGGGCTCAGGCAGCAAAGGAAGCTCTAACAGGGGTGAGCCTTCTTTGGAGAGGAAAAATGGGATATTAATATTAATAATAATAATAATAACCTCGCAGTCATGTTGACCGGCTATATCTGCCTAGAAGATCAGGTGGCAGAGAACTCTTACAAGTAAAACAAGCAGTCAAAGAAGAAAAACATGCCCTGGCAGAATATGTAAAGCACAGTGAAGAACCTGCTCTGATTGAAGTCAAAAATCAGAAACTCCTCAAAGCACAGCAGACAAAAAACCAGTACAAGAAAACCGCACTACAAACTAGAGCTGACAGCTGGCACAACAAAATATTGCATGGGAAGTTCCTTGACAAAACTGAAGGAAAAGCTGACAAGGAGAAGACCTGGCTCACAAATGGGACCCTGAAGAAGAAGACAGAAGGCCTGACCCTTGCAGCCCAGGAGCAAGCCATCAGAACAAAGGCCAAGATCGAGAAATCAGCTGATGACCCAAAATGCAGACTCTGCAAGGAAACCAACGAAACCATGGATCATCTCCTCAGCTGCTGTAAGAAAATCGCACAGACAGACTACAAACAGAGGCACAACTATGTGGTCCAAATGATTCATTGGAACATGCCTCAAGTACCACCTGCCAGCAGCAAAGAACTGGTGGGATCACAAACCTGCAAAAGTCTTGGAAAATGAGCACGCAAAGATACTGTGGGACTTCCGAATCCAGACTGACAAAGTTCTGGAACACAACACACCAGACATCCCAGTTGTGGAAAAGAAAAAGGTTTGGATCATTGATGTTGCCATCCCAGGTGACAGTCGCATTGACGAAAAACAACAGGAAAAACTCAGCCGCTCTCAGGACCTCAAGATTGAACTTCAGAGACTCTGGCAGAAACCAGTGCAGGTGGTCCCGGTGGTGATGGGCACACTGGGTGCCGTGCCAAAAGATCTCAGCCGGCATTTGGAAACAATAGACATTGACAAAATTACGATCTGCCAACTGCAAAAGGTCACCCTACTGGGATCTGCGCGCATCATCTGAAAATACATCACACAGTCCTAGACACTTGGGAAGTGTTCGACTTGTGGTTTTGTGATACAAAATCTAGCAGATCTGTCTTGTTTGCTGTGTCATAATAAAATAATGGAAAAAGAGACTGGGGGCCTGATTCTTGCAGCCCAAAAACAAGCAATTAGAACAAATGCCATCCAAGCCAGAATTGAAAAGATGATAGGTCCCAAGTATAGACTCTGCAAGGAAGCAGATGAAACAATAGATCCCATCCTCAGCTGCTGCAAGAAGATTGCGCAGACAGACTACAAGCAGAGACATAATACATTGTTCAGATGATCCACTGGAACTTGTGCAACAAATACCATCTGCCTGTGACAAAGAACTGGTGGGATCACAAGCCTGATAAAGTTACACAAAATGAACATGTCAAGCTACTCTGGGACTTCTGAATTCAGACTGACAAGAGTTTTGGAGCACAGGACTCTGGACCTCATTGTGGGAAAAAGGTAGTATGGTTTGTTGATGTTGCAATCCCAGGCGACAGCAGGATTGAAGAGAAGCAACTGGAAAAGTTGACACGATATGAGGATCTAAAGATCAAACTGCAAAGACTCTAGCACAAGCCAGTCAAGGTGGTCCCAGTGGTGATGGGCACACTGGGTGCAGTGCCTCAAGAGTTGGCCTGCACTTGAACCCAATTAGTGCTGACAAAATTACCACCTGTCAGCTGCAAAAGACCACCCTACTCAGATCTGCACGCATTATTCGTCGATAAATTACACAGTCCTAGACACTTGGGAATTGTCCGACATGTGATCCAATATAAAAGCCAGCATGGTGATCTTGTTTGCTGTGGACTAATCTTGTTGTGGAGTCTCCGGGGGCTCAGTGTGTTAAAGCGCTGAGCTGCTGAACTTGCAGACCGAAAGGTCCCAGGTTCAAACCCGGGGAGCGGAGTGAGCACCCGCTGATAGCTCCAGCTCTTGCCAACCTAGCAGTTCGAAAACATGCCAATGTGAGTAGATCAATAGGTACCGCTCCGGCAGGAAGGTAACAGTCATGCCGGCCACATGACCTTGGAGGTGTCTACGGACAACGCCGGCTCTTCGGCTTAGAAATGAAGATGACGTCCGGAGAAACCTTTACCTTTACCTAATATTGTTGTGTATTTAATAATAATCCCATCCTTTGCAATCCACAGCTGTTCCGACTTATGTACAAATTCTAAACTTAAGAACAAACCAGCAGAACCTCTCTTGTTCATCCCCAGAAAATAAGACCTAGTAGAGATTTTGCTGAATTGCTAAATATAAGGCCTCCCCTGAAAGTAAGACCTAGCAAAGTTTTTGTTTGGAAGCATGCAGGATCGGTAAATGTACATATCATATTGTTGTACATGGAAATAAAGGTAGTAACAAGAAATAATAATAATAACTTTATTCTTGGGGTTGTTGTATGTCTTTCGGGCTGTGTGGCCATGTTCCAGAAGTATTCTCTCCTGACGTTTTGCCCACATCTATGGCAGGCATCCTCAGGGGTTGTGAGGTATGGCCATGTTCCAGAAGTATTCTCTCCTGACGTTTCGCCCACATCTATGGCAGGCATCCTCAGAGGTTGTGAGGTATGGAACACAACCTCTGAGGATGCCTGCCACAGATGTGGGCGAAACGTCAGGAGAGAATACTTCTGGAACATGGCCATACAGCCCGGAATACATACAACAACCCTGTGATCCCGGCCATGAAAGCCTTCGACAACACAACTTTATTCTTGTATCCCACCTCCATCTTCCAGAAGGGACTCAGGGCAGCTTACACAGGGACAAGCCCAACAACAACATAAATTGACATATGAACGGAAATTTAAAACAGTAATTTAAAAACAGTATAGCAATAAAATATAATATAGAAATTCTTGAAAGGATTCAGTTTGGTTATGCTGTTTTGTGATGACAACTACTGTACAGTAGATAATAAATTTTCATTTTTTAAAAATTCAAATGTGAATTCTTCTTTGTGGAAAAATAGGACATCCCCTGAAAATAAGACCTAGTGCATCTTTGGGAGCAAAAATTAATATAAGGCACTGTCTTATTTTCGGGGAAACAGGGTAGAAAGTAGCAAAAGAGGAAAGAGGGTGAAATGACGTGGTAAACAAGCTACGAAAATCCTTAGTGTGGAGTGGGGACGTTGGAACCGACTCCGCACGTTGGCATCCGCGGCCCCTTACCTTGATTTTGTGCAGCGACTTCTCCGCCTCCAGGATTTGCACCCAGACCACGACGCCGGACTTGTTGTAGGTCAGGCTCCATCCCTGCTCGGAGTTGCATTCTGTCCGGAAAAGTTCGAAGTCTCTGTCGTCGGGGATCTGGACACTGTCCCGGGTGGACATCCCGTCGTCGGCCTCCGATGGGAAAAAGCCCCGGGAGCGAAAGGCGCCCAACGGCCGGGCTGCGGGAAGGTGCCTTTGGTGCCCAGGCCCCAAACTGGAAAGGCCGGTTTGCTTGCCAGGCGGATCGGCAGAGCCAAGGCTTCGGAGGGAGGAAATCAATCAGTCTCTGGCTGTCTGGAAATGGGAGGAGAAGAGGCTTAGCCGAGAACGGCAGGTAGAGATCTGTCAGAAAAGAGGGGAGAGCTTTTATTTATTCCAGCTTTTTTATTCCCATTACAATATAAATTTAACATGCTTTGCCAACTTTTTATTTCTTGATCTGAAATTTCTACAGGTAGCATTCTAAATTAAAAAAATTAATTTGGGTAATATCTTCATTTTGACTAATGATATCCTACCAAACCATGATAATGTGAATTTATTATACTCCACTAATTTCTTACTAATTTCCTTTCTTAATTTGGTTAAGTTGTGTATTTTCAATTTTTTTAATTCTTTAGTTACTGTATATACTCGAGTATAAGCCTAGTTTTTCAGCCCTTTTTTTAAGACTGAAAAAGCCCCTCTCGGCTTATACTCGGGCGAGGATCCTGGTTGGCTTATATTTGGGTCAGCTTATACTCGAGAATATGTGGCACATTTATTATTTTTCTCTATTATTATTGGTATTACAGTAGAGTCTCACTTATCCAACATAAACGGGCCGGCAGAACGTTGGATAAGCGAATATGTTGGATAATAAGGAGAGATTAAGGAAAAGCCTATTACACATCAAATTAGGTTATGATTTTACAAATTAAGCACCAAAACATCATGTTTAACAACAAATTTGACAGAAAAAGTAGTTCAGTATGCAGTAATGCTAAGTAGTAATTACTGTATTTATGAATTTAGCACCAAAATATCACGATGTATTGAAAACATTGACTACAAAAATGCGTTGGATAATCCAGAATGTTGGATAAGCGAGTGTTGGATAAGTGAGACTCTACTGTACTCGAGTATAAGCCTAGTTTTCCAGCCCTTTTTTTAAGACTGAAAAAGCCCCTCTCGGCTTATACTCGGGTGAGGATCCTGGTTGGCTTATATTTGGGTCAGCTTATACTCGAGAATATGTGGTACATTTATTATTTTTCTCTATTATTATTGGTATTATTACATTTTTATTTTTCTCTATTATTATTGGTATTATTACATTTATTATTTTTCTCTATTATTGTTGCTACTATTACATTTATTTTACTCTGTTTTTATTATTATTATTATTATTATTAATATTAATACATTTATTATTTCACTCTGATATTACTATTGTTATTGCATTTATTATTTTACTGTGTTTATTATTACTTGTATTATTTTCCTGTATTTATAATTATTATTATTACATGTATTTTTTACTCTATTATTATTAAAAGGATACATAAGCCCATTTACATTGAAGAAGATGAGAATAATTATTTGATCAGAGTTGGACAGTCTTATCTTCAATTTGAGCTTTATGTAAATATTCAGAAACATTTAACCTACCGATGCCTCAATTAATGTAATTTTATTGGTATTTATTTTTATTTCTGAAATTTACCACCCTCGGCTTATACTGGAGTCAATGTTTTCCCAGTTTTTTTGTGGTAAAATTAGGTGCCTCGGCTTATATTCGGGTCGGCTTATACTCGAGTATATATGGTATATTTATCCCTAAATATTTAATTATTTATTTAATTTTGATTTTGATTTTCCCCTCCTGTTTTATTTTTTATATCTCTTCTTCTTGATAGTTAAATATCATCATTTCTGATTTGTTCCAATTAATTTGTAAACCTGTTATTAATCTGTTAAATGAGCCTCTGTTTTCTCCCATTGTTTTATTGGCTGTTCCATTGATAAAAGGGTATCATCTGCAAACAAGTTTATTTTATATTTCTCTTTTAGTTCTATTCCTTTTATACTACCCTCTTCTCTTATTACATTAGCCAGTAGTTCCATTACAATCACAAATAAAATTGGGGAAAGGGGACATCCCTGCCTTGTGCCTCGTGTTATATTTATTTTCCCTGTTAAACCATCATTCACCATAACTTGGGCATAATTTTTTAAATATAATTTATCAATTAAGGTCCCAAATTTTTCTCCAAACCCAAATTTGTCTAGTATCATTTTCATTATTTGCCAGGAAACACTATCAAATACCTTATAAAAATCCAAAGCTAATACTCCAGCCACTAAATTCCTTTTTTTAATACTATGAATTACATTTAATACCCTACCCATTAAATTTGGCATTTGCCTTCCTCCTATAAATCCACATTGATCCTCCTTGATATATTTATATATAAATTTACTCATTTTTTTACTGTCAGATTGTATACAACATATGTTTAAGATACAGTAGAGCCTCACTAATCCAAGCTAAACGGGCCGGCAGAAGCTTGGATAAGCGAATATCTTGGATTATAAGGACTGATCAAGGAAAAGCCTATTAAACATCAAATTACAAATTAAGCACCAAAACATCATGTTATACAACAAATTTGACAGAAAAAGTAGTTCAATACGCAGGAATGTTATGTTGTAATTACTGTATTTATGAATTTAGCACCAAAATATCATGATATATTGGAAACATTGACTACAAAAATGGCTTGGATTATCCAGAGGCTTGGATAAGCGAGGCTTGGATTAGTGAGACTCTACTGTATTGTAAAATGAGGGAAATGTAAACTTATACATTTTGATTGATAAATTAATTTAAAAAAATAAAATATATATATGTGAAAGACCTAGGGTCTAAGCATTGAATAAAATTTGCAACTATATGCCAAAAAGAAAAAAGAAAAAGAAAAGAGGGGAGAGAAGAGGAATATTAGGGAACACGAAGATGAAACCAGACCTGCCTCCCAAAAAGAGCCTCGGGGCAAAGGCTGACTTTTAGTGGAGTAAAATTGAAGTTTTAGTTTGGAGGGGGAAAAGGCCTCAAAGTTGGGGAGTCTTCGGTTCTTGGGGGAAAGGAAAGAAGAATGTTTTGGAAAGGAAGCAATAATAATGCTTTGGGAAAGGGCAGTAAACCTGTGGGATGGAGAAGAGGAGAGAGAAGCTGAAACCAGCAAGCAGAGGTCTTTAAAAAAGAAAGAAAGAGAGAAAAAAGGAGTGCAAAACTGGACCCAGACATCCGAAGTGCCTGGAAAGAGAGGCTTGCCTTCAATTGAAGTGAATGGAGGCTTCAGGTTGGAGAAAAGGGAGCCTCAGGGTTGGGGAGACTCTGGTTCTTGGAGGAAGGAACGAAGAATGCTTTATTATTGTTATTATATTTATTATTAATATATTTATTTATACCCTGCTTTATCTCCTCTGAAGGGTGTTGGGAATGAATGAGCCGTTAAGCTCTAATCACCCTCTTTATGAGGTAAATTCCCATTAAAATTTGCAGCAGCGTGAGACTTACACGATGTGAGTTTTGGAAGGCCTCTGTGTCATCAGGAAGGCAAAGGGATGCAAAGTTAGCTTTAAAGTTTAAAAGCATTTATTGAGGTAAAAGGAAATCCACTGATGGATAGAAAAGGTTTGGAGCTAACTAGCTAATCTATCCTGTTCTAATACACATAGACGGATTAAAATAACAAAGGTCTAGATAGCTACATCTTGGCTAGTAGAGGACAGAGGTGCATCCTCTCTGGAACAAAGCAGGAAGATGGAATGGCGACCAAACCTCATGGGTCGCTTCTTCTCTAGGGCCATAAACATTTCAAAGGCCAAATTGGGGAAGTTACATCAAAGCCCTAGGAGAGATCACATTTCTAGAAACATCAAATGGTGGGCTGACCTAAATAGGATGGGAAGCAGGAAACAATGGTGAATCCTATCTAGGCTTGCTTTGGAAACGGGGAAAGGATTCCCTCAATCTAACTCTATCATCTATCTGACTACATTTAGACTTGTGTAGTCCAGGGTGATTCCCAACAAAGGGGACTCAAGGAGACTTTGGAAAGGGGGAGTAAACTCGATCCCCTCCTGACAGGGAAGCAGGGAGGAGAGACCGAAGCCTGGATCTGCCCAAAAGGAGGATTGAGAGGCACCAAGATGGAGCTTGTCTCTCTGTCTCTGCCTCCCAAGAAGCAGCTGCCCTTAAGAAAGGCTTCAGGCAGGAGAAAGAGAACCTGGGGATGGAAAATAAAGAAAGGAGAGGTCAAACAGGTGCCCCCAAAGCACCTCCAGGCAGAGTCTTCATGGAGGTTCATAGAGGTTCGGGGTTGGAGAAGGAGAGCCTTTGGTCCTTGGAGGGAAGGAAAGAAGTGTTGGGAATCACCCTGGACTACTCAAGTCTAGATGTAGTCAGATAGATGATAGAGTTAGATTGAGGGAATCCTTTTCCTGTTTCCAAAGCATGCCTAGATAGGCTTGACTATGTTTCACTCTATCCTGTTTACGTCACATCCCTTACTTTGAATATAATAGAAATGTGAATCTCTAGGGACACTAACTTCTCATTGGTCAGAATGTCTTTTATGGCCCCAATAAACTGGACCATGAGGTTGGAACCATTTTTGTTCAGTCTCTTCTCCCTTTGTTCTTCAAGCTAACAAGAAGCATCTCGCCATCTCTCCTGGCAAGATGTAACTATTTAGATGTTTGTTATTTTTCCTTAGAAACCAGTCTAGAGTAGACTAGACAGCTCCCAAGCCTTTCAATCTACAATGGAGTTCTTTTTACCTGAATAAATACTTTTTGAACTTTTACTGAGACTCTGCAGTCCATTGCCATCCTAAGTTGAAAGGCTTCTCTTTGCTCACGCTGTAAGTAACTGTTGCATTTGAAAGCTTTTGCTTTTGCTACTCTGCTGATTTTGGTGGAATCTCCCCCAGAGAGGGTTAAATTGAGTCTAACCACTCGGAGATTACCACAACAAGAAGAATGCTTTGAAGAAGAGGAAATAAACCCAAGGTCAAGGTGAGAGCAGAAGAGGAGACCAGGGACAAGCCCAAGCCAGGGAAAAGGAGAGAAAAGGCAGAGAAGGAGAACCAGGGTTGGGAACATGTGCCTTCATTCTTGGGAAGGAAGGAGAGAAAGGCGAGGCCAAAGAGGTCCCTGGGGCAGAGCCTTCCCTTCAAGGCAGGTTCATAAGGGTTTGGGGTTGGAGAAGGAGAGCCTTGGTCCTTGGAGAGAAGGAAGGAAGGAAGCTTCAGAAAAGAGGAAATCAACTCAATCTCTGGTTGAAAGGAGAAGAGGAGGAGGCAGAAGCCAAGGAAGGAGAGAGAGAAAGGAATGAAACTGGAGGCTGGTTTCTTCTGTCTCAAAGGTAGCACTTTGGGGCAAAGAACCAGGTTTTGGAAGGAGAACCAGGGTTGGGAACAAGTGCCTTTATTCTTGGGAAGGAAGGAAGGAAGGAAGGAAGGAAGGAAGGACGGAAGGAAGGAAGGAAGGAAACAAGGAAGAAAGAAAGGCAGGAAGGAAGGAAGCAAGCACGGAAGGAAAGAAGGAAGGAAGGAAGGCAGGAAGCAAGCAAGCAAAGAAGGAAGGAAGTGAAGAAGGAAGCAAGCAAGGAAGGAAGCAAGCACGGAAGGAAAGAAGGAAGGAAGGAAGGAAGGAAGGCAGGAAGCAAGCAAGCAAGCAAAGAAGGAAGGAAGTGAAGAAGGAAGCAAGCAAGGAAGGAAGCAAGCAAGCAAGGAAACAAGGAAGGAAGGCAGGAAGCAAGGAAGGAAGAAAGAAAGCAAGGAAGGAAACAAGCAAGCAAGGAAGCAAGGCAGGAAGGAAGGAAGGAAGGAAGGAAGGAAGGCAAGAAGGAAGGAAGGAAGGAAGGAAGGAAGGAAGGAAGGAAGGAAGGAAGGAAGGAAGGAAGGAAGGCAGGCAAGAAGGAAGGAAGGAAGGAAGGAAGGAAGGAAGGAAGGAAGGAAGGCAAGAAGGAAGGAAGGAAGGAAGGAAGGCAGGCAAGAAGGAAGGAAGGAAGGAAGGAAGGAAGGAAGGAAGGAAGGAAGGAAGGAGAGAAAGACCCCTCTCCAAAGGGAAACAGGTGCCCCAAAAATGCCTTGCTGGAGAGGCTTACCTCCAATGCATGCTCATAGAGGTTTGGGGTTGGAGAGCCTTTGGACAGAAGGATGGAAGGAAGGAAGGCAGGAAGGAAGGAAGCTTTGGAAAATAAACCCAACCTTTGGATGAAGATTTTAGGAGAAGAGGAGGCAGATGTCATGACCTCCTTTCCTGGTGTTGTGGGGAACCATGAAAGCCAAGGAAAGAGAGAGAGAAAGGCACGAAGCTGGAGGCAGGTTTCTTCTGTCTCAGAAGAAGTGCTTCAGGGCAGAGAAGGAGAACCAGAGCTGGGAATGTGTGCCTTCCTTCTTGGGGAGGAAGGAGAGGAAGGCCAGGCCAAAAAGGCCCCTCTCCAAAGGGAAACAGGTGCCCTAACTTCACTGCAGGCTCATAGGGGTTTGTGACTGAAGACATGAGAGCCTTTTCGTCCTTGGAGAGAAGGAAGCAAGCAAAGAAGGAAGCAAGGAAGAGAAGGAAGGAAGGAAGGAAGGAAGGAAGGAAGGAAGGAAGGAAGGAAGAGAAGGAAGAAAGCAAGGAAGCAAGGAAGGAAGCAAGGAAGGAAAGAAGGAAGGAAGGAAGGAAGCAAGGAAGCGAAGGAAGGAAGCAAGGAAGGAAGGAAGGAAAGAAGGAAGGAAAGAAGGAAGGAAGCAAGCACGGAAGGAAGAAAGGAAGGAAGGAAGCAAGGAAGCGAAGGAAGGAAGCAAGGAAGGAAGCAAGGAAGGAAGGCAGGATGCAAGGAAGGAAGGAAGCAAGCAAGCACGGAAGGAAAGAAGGAAGGGAGGAAGCAAGGAAGGAAGCAAGCACGGAAGGAAAGAAGGAAGGAAACAAGGAAGGCAGGAAGCAAGGAAGGAAGGAAACAAGGAAGGCAGGAAGCAAGGAAGGAAGCAAGCACGGAAGGAAGGAAGGAAGGAAGGAAGGAAGGAAGGAAGGAAGGAAGCAAGGAAGGAAGTGAGGAAGGCAGGAAGGCAGGAAGCAAGCAAGGAAGGAAGGAAACAAGGAAGGAAGGAAGGCAGGAAGCAAGGAAGGAAGGAAACAAGGAAGGCAGGAAGCAAGGAAGCAAGCAAGCACGGAAGCACGGAAGGAAGGAAGGAAGGAAGTGAGGAAGGCAGGAAGGCAGGAAGCAAGCAAGGAAGGAAAGATGGAAGGAAGGAAGGAAGGAAGGCAGGAAGGAAGGCAGGAAGCAAGGAAGGAAGGAAGAAAACAAGGAAGGCAGGAAGCAAGGAAGGAAGCAAGCACGGAAGGAAGGAAGGAAGGAAGCAAGGAAGGAAAGAAGGAAGGAAGGAAGGAAGGAAGGCAGGAAGCAAGGAAGGAAGGAAACAAGGAAGGCAGGAAGCAAGGAAGGAAGCAAGCACGGAAGGAAGGAAGGAAGGAAGCAAGGAAGGAAGTGAGGAAGGCAGGAAGCAAGGAAGGAAGGAAGAAAACAAGGAAGGCAGGAAGCAAGGAAGGAAGCAAGCACGGAAGGAAGGAAGGAAGGAAGCAAGGAAGGAAAGAAGGAAGGAAGGAAGGAAGGAAGGCAGGAAGCAAGGAAGGAAGGAAACAAGGAAGGCAGGAAGCAAGGAAGGAAGCAAGCACGGAAGGAAGGAAGGAAGGAAGCAAGGAAGGAAGTGAGGAAGGCAGGAAGCAAGCAAGGAAGGAAGGAAACAAGGAAGGAAGGAAGGCAGGAAGCAAGGAAGGAAGGAAACAAGGAAGGCAGGAAGCAAGGAAGGAAGCAAGCACGGAAGGAAAGAAGGAAGGAAGGAAAGAAGGAAGGAAGGAAGCAGAGAAGCAAGGAAGCAAGGAAGGAAACAAGGAAGGAAGGAAGGAAGGAAACAAGGAAGGAAGGAAGCAGAGAAGCAAGGAAACAAGGAAGGAAGGAAGGAAGGAAGGAAGCAAGCACGGAAGGAAAGAAGGAAGGAAGGAAGCAGAGAAGCAAGGAAGCAAGGAAGGAAGGAAACAAGGAAGGAAGGAAGGAAGGAAGGAAGGATGGAAGGAAGGAAGGAAACAAGGAAGGAAGGAAGGCAGGAAGGAAGGAAGGAAACAAGGAAGGAAGGAAGGAAACAAGGAAGGAAGGAAGGAAGGAAGGAAGGAAGCAAGCAAGCTTGGGAAACGAGGAAATAACCCCAACCTCCTCTTAAGAGGAGAAATAATAAAAATAATAATTAACTTCATTTTTATATCCTGCCCCATCTCCCCGAAGGGACTCGGGGCGGCTCACAACAGGGACAAGCCCGAACAACAACAACAACAACATATTTAACATAAACTTAAAACATTCCAACAATACACGAAATAAAATAATGGACGAATGCATTAAAAACCAAGCAGATAAAATCAGAGTCATGAAAAGCAAGAGGACGAGGCTGGATGCAAGGCAGGAGAAAAGGAAGCGCAGGAGGAAGGCGGCAGGGAGCTGGAGGGAGGGAGGTCTCTTCTGCCTCCGAGGAAGCGCGTCGGGGCAGAGAAGCGGGTTTGCAAAGGGAGAAGCAGAACCCGAGCTGGGAAGAAGCGCCTTTAGTCTCGGGGAGAAAGAAAAGAAGGAGGGAAGGGGAGGAAGGGAGGAGGGCGAGAAGGTGGGCTTCCTTACCTTCGTGTGCGAGACGGAGAGCCTCGGAGTTGCGTCTTCTTGGAGAAGGAAAGAAGGGAGGAAGACGGGGAAGGAAGGAAAGAGCTGCGTGTCCAAGCCTGGAAGGAGGAGGAGGAAGAGGAGGAGGAGGAGGAGGAGGCGACAGGTGAGTCACGGAGAGGGAGGGGCCACAGGTGCAGAGAGGGAGGGAGGGAGGGAGGGAGGGAGAAAGAAAGAGGGGAAAAGAAAGAGAGAGAGAGAGAAAGAGAGGAGGAGGGAGGCGGCGCGGGTGCAAAATCCCAAAGCGTCTGCTGCTGCTGCTTCTGCCTGGGGAAGCCCTCCCCTCCTCCTCCTCCTCCTCCTCCTCCTCTTCTTCCCTCCCCCTCAAAGAGGAGAAATAGAGGGAGGGGAGAGCCAGGGCTGCTTGGAAGACGAAGAAAGAGAAACCGGAGCGAAAGAAGAGCCTCAGTTCGGACTGCAAAGCAGGTGGAGGGGATGCTGCCTGGCGCCCCCCCTCCCTCCCTCCTTCCTCTTCTGCCTTCGCCCCTCCCCTCTTTCTCTCCTTCTCTCCCTCCCACAGGGTCCTACCGCCCTCCGCCTCCCCTCCGTGGGCTGCCTTGGCTCCACGGATCCGAGTGGGTGCTCCAAGGCTTCATCGCTGTTCTCATCACAGAGAACAAAATATATTAAGGGTCACCCAAAGGAGAGATAGGAGTTCGAGTGGAAAGAGCTTATAGCCAAGGCCTGGGCAAACTTCGGCCCTCCCTCCGCTCCAGGTGTTTTTATTATTTATTTATTTATTTATTTACAGCATTGTGATGACTCATGGGCCATGTAGTCCCGTTCCTAGTACTATTGTGACAGATGAAGAGGAAAACTTGGGTTTTCCACCGTTTCAGCCAGAATTGGAGCCCTTGCACCTGCAAGATGTTTGGCCACCAGAAGTCAGCCAAACAAGCCCTGAGCAGAAATCTCCCCCATTTTCTCGCCGGGATTATTATAATCAAGATAGAAGCGCTCGGGAGGCGACTCGCAGGAGCGCCAGGATAGCTGCCAGACAATTAGCTGATTAAGTCTGTTTCCCTTGGGAAACTTTAAGGAGTCATGCATCTGGACACAGTATGGGTTTCGTTTCTTGTTCCCAGGGAAAGTGTTCCTTGGCGGGAAAACAAGATCCTATATAGGTGTTTGTCCGCAAAGAAATCCTTGCGGAGTCAATTCGTCAGTTTCTGGAGTGAGATCGTGTGTAGACTACGCTACTCCAGTTCCTTGTTTCCCGGATCGAGTTTCCAGCCTTGCCTTGTTTCACGGATCAAGTTTCCAGCCTTGCCTTGTTTCACGGACTTCTTTGGACTCAGTTCATGTTTCATGTTTGCCTCGTTTCAGGTTTTGATCTAGCCAAGAATCAAGTCTATTTTCCTGCCTTGTTGTCAAGCTACTTTGGACCTTAAGGACCCTGTCATTTCCCCACACTTTGCTTGGCAAAGTGTGTGTTTCGGTTATTGGATTATAACTTTGGACTTTAATATCACATATTGGACATTATTTTCCTGGACTATATTTGACCTTTCCTGAAAGGTCTACTTCTGAACTATATTCTACACTTGTTTTTATTGACTTTATATATTTTCTTAATAAAGATATTAGATAGATTCTGGTCTCTGCGCATGGTTATTGGTGCTCTGCAGCCTGGGTCCTGACAAGCATTTATATTCCGCCCTTCTTTCTCACCCCGAAGGGGACTCAGGGCGGATCACATTACACATATAGGCAAACATTCAATGCCTTTTTAACATAGAACAAAGACAAACAAACATAGGCTCCGAGCGGGCCTCGAACTCATGACCTCCTGGTCAGAGTGATTCATTGCAGCTGCTCTCCAGCCTGCGCCACAGCCTAGACTTCAGCTCCCACCATTCCTAACAGCAAGGCAAAAAGGAGTGAGAGAGACAAGAGATGGGAACTAAGCAACACTTCTATATTAAATCCAATTGAATCCAAGACATTTTGACCCTTCCTGCAACTTAAAATGCAGGAAGGGTCAAAATGTATTGTGGGGCAGGGCTGTGGCGCAAGCTGATTAGCAGCCTGCTGGAATAAATCACTCTGACCAAGACGTCATGAGTTTGAGGCCAGCCCATGTCGGGGTGAGCACCCGACAATTAAAAATAAAATATAGCCCCTGCTCGTTGCTGACCTAAACAACCTAAAAGATAGCTGAATCTATCAAGTAGGAAATTTAAGTACCACTTACATGTGAGGAGGCTAATTTACAACACCATAAAAATCACCCAGCCGCCATTGGAATGTGGAAGTTCCATCGCAGTGGATGATGAAGCAGCTGCTCCCTCTGTGGCCGGAATCAAGCATACCCTCAGGAAGCTGGAAGCTGGAGAAGGTTTAAATTGCCTCTGTGTCTGTCTCTGTCTCTGTTCTATGTTTATATGGCATTGAATTTTTGCCTTATATGTGTACAATGTGATTTTCCCTGAGTCCCCTTCGGGGTGAGAAGGGCAGAATATAAATACTGCAAATAAATCAATACATAAATAAAGGTGTATGGTAAACTTGGAAGCTTACTTGGAAGCAACTGGGATGACTGTGGTGGAGGAAACACACACATTCTCGGATAAAATTGTCCCTATGTGAAAGCCTTTACATGCATGGTGGCATTAGTGGAGGACGTTGGCGGGGCCTCCTTCCAAGAGCCCGAGACAGGGCTGAGCCTCTATACCTCTCCTGAGAGGCCTTTTAGAACTAAAGGGCGGGACTAGGGGTGGGGGCGGGGCCTCCTTCCAAGAGCCCGAGACAGGGCTGAGCCTCTATACCTCTCCTGAGAGGCCTTTTAGAACTAAAGGGCGGGACTAGGGGTGGGGGCGGGGCCTCCTTCCAAGAGCCCGAGACAGGGCTGAGCCTCTATACCTCTCCTGAGAGGCCTTTTAGGACTAAAGGGTGGGGCTAGGGGTGGGGGCGGGGCCTCCTTCCAAGAGCCCGAGACAGGGCTGAGCCTCTATACTTCTCCTGAGAGGCCTTTTAGGACTAAAGGGCGGGACTAGGGGTGGGGGCAGGGCCTCCTTCCAAGAGCCCGAGACAGAGCTGAGCCTCTATACCTCTCCTGAGAGGCCTTTTAGGACTAAAGGGCGGGGCTAGGGGTGGGGGCGGAGCCTCCTTCCAAGAGCCCGAGACAGGGCTGAGCCTCTATACCTCTCCTGAGAGGCCTTTTAGGACTAAAGGGCGGGACTAGGGGTGGGGGCAGGGCCTCCTTCCAAGAGCCCGAGACAGAGCTGAGCCTCTATACCTCTCCTGAGAGGCCTTTTAGGACTAAAGGGTGGGGCTAGGGGTGGGGGCAGAGCCTCCTTCCAAGAGCCCAAGACAGGGCTGAGCCTCTATACCTCTCCTGAGGCCTTTTAGGACTAAAGGGTGGGACTAGGGGTGGGGGCAGGGCCTCCTTCCAAGAGCCCGAGACAGGGCTGAGCCTCTATACCTCTCCTGAGAGGCCTTTTAGGACTAAAGGGCGGGGCTAGGGGTGGGGGCAGAGCCTCCTTCCAAGAGCCCAAGACAGGGCTGAGCCTCTATACCTCTCCTGAGGCCTTTTAGGACTAAAGGGTGGGACTAGGGGTGGGGGCAGGGCCTCCTTCCAAGAGCCCGAGACAGGGCTGAGCCTCTATACCTCTCCTGAGAGGCCTTTTAGGACTAAAGGGCGGGGCTAGGGGTGGGGGCGGGGCCTCCTTCCAAGAGCCCGAGACAGGGCTGAGCCTCTATACCTCTCCTGAGAGGCCTTTTAGGACTAAAGGGTGGGGCTAGGGGTGGGGGCGGGGCCTCCTTCCAAGAGCCCGAGACAGGGCTGAGCCTCTATACCTCTCCTGAGAGGCCTTTTAGGACTAAAGGGTGGGACTAGGGGTGGGGGCAGGGCCTCCTTCCAAGAGCCCGAGACAGAGCTGAGCCTCTATACCTCTCCTGAGAGGCCTTTTAGGACTAAAGGGCGGGGCTAGGGGTGGGGGCGGAGCCTCCTTCCAAGAGCCCAAGACAGGGCTGAGCCTCTATACCTCTCCTGAGGCCTTTTAGGACTAAAGGGTGGGGCTAGGGGTGGGGGCAGGGCCTCCTTCCAAGAGCCCGAGACAGGGCTGAGCCTCTATACCTCTCCTGAGAGGCCTTTTAGGACTAAAGGGCGGGGCTAGGGGTGGGGGCGGAGCCTCCTTCCAAGAGCCCAAGACAGGGCTGAGCCTCTATACCTCTCCTGAGGCCTTTTAGGACTAAAGGGTGGGGCTAGGGGTGGGGGCAGGGCCTCCTTCCAAGAGCCCGAGACAGGGCTGAGCCTCTATACCTCTCCTGAGAGGCATTTTAGGACTAAAGGGTGGGGCTAGGGGTGGGGGCGGGGCCTCCTTCCAAGAGCCCGAGACAGGGCTGAGCCTCTATACCTCTCCTGAGAGGCCTTTTAGGACTAAAGGGCGGGTCTAGGGGTGGGGGCGGGGCCTCCTTCCAAGAGCCCGAGACAGGGCTGAGCCTCTATACCTCTCCTGAGAGGCCTTTTAGGACTAAAGGGTGGGGCTAGGGGTGGGGGCGGGGCCTCCTTCCAAGAGCCCGAGACAGGGCTGAGCCTCTATACCTCTCCTGAGAGGCCTTTTAGGACTAAAGGGCGGGGCTAGGGATGGGGGCGGGGCCTCCTTCCAAGAGCCCGAGACAGGGCTGAGCCTCTATACCTCTCCTGAGAGGCCTTTTAGGACTAAAGGGCGGGGCTACGGGTGGGGGCGGGGCCTCCTTCCAAGAGCCCGAAACAGGGCTGAGCCTCTATACCTCTCCTGAGGCCTTTTAGGACTAAAGGGTGGGGCTAGGGGTGGGGGCAGGGCCTCCTTCCAAGAGCCCGAGACAGGGCTGAGCCTCTATACCTCTCCTGAGAGGCCTTTTAGGACTAAAGGGTGGGGCTAGGGGTGGGGGCGGGGCCTCCTTCCAAGAGCCCGAGACAGGGCTGAGCCTCTATACCTCTCCTGAGAGGCCTTTTAGGACTAAAGGGCGGGTCTAGGGGTGGGGGCGGGGCCTCCTTCCAAGAGCCCGAGACAGGGCTGAGCCTCTATACCTCTCCTGAGAGGCCTTTTAGGACTAAAGGGTGGGGCTAGGGGTGGGGGCGGGGCCTCCTTCCAAGAGCCCGAGACAGGGCTGAGCCTCTATACCTCTCCTGAGAGGCCTTTTAGGACTAAAGGGCGGGGCTAGGGATGGGGGCGGGGCCTCCTTCCAAGAGCCCGAGACAGGGCTGAGCCTCTATACCTCTCCTGAGAGACCTTTTAGGACTAAAGGGTGGGGCTAGGGGTGGGGGCGGGGCCTCCTTCCAAGAGCCCGAGACAGGGCTGAGCCTCTATACCTCTCCTGAGAGGCCTTTTAGGACTAAAGGGCGGGGCTACGGGTGGGGGCGGGGCCTCCTTCCAAGAGCCCGAAACAGGGCTGAGCCTCTGTTTACTTCCCCTGAGGCCAGGCCTGGCAGGCGCCGCAGGACAGGGATAGAAGCTCAGCCCTGCCTCAGAGCTCGTAACTCCGCCCATCCCAGTCCTGGCCACCCATTTGTGGCCCCGCCCACCTCCCCCTCCCCCTCGCAGCCCTGCATCTTGGACTAGGGAAGAGGCTCACCCCCGGCAGCCACGCCCACCCCTCTAAGCCACGCCCCTCCTTTCCAGGGGGCTGAGTCATATTTTTTCTGGGAAGGGGTGGCAGGCCTAATAAGTTTGGGAACCACTGTTTTAGGACATTTGGAGAGCTAAGGTCCTAAAACTCTATTCACTTTGCCGCTTTGAGTCTCCTTGTGGAGAGAATAAGTGGGGTATAAATAAACATTTCATCATCATTATCATTTATGGGGCCTTCTGGCAATGTTTTGTCTGCCAGGCCAATCAATTGTTTCAGATGTCCCTCTGTAGAATGTTTGTTTACATTTGGAAAACAAAAACGATAGTGTGCACAGGTAGCAAGACAAAAGTTACATCGACCTTGTAGAATTAATGCAGCTTGATGCAGCTTTAACAACTATGGCTAAATGCTATGGGACCTTGGGAGTTGTCTTTTTAAAAGGTCTTCTGCCTTGTACTGTGTCACCCATGCCATATCTTTTCTGCCAAAGTGTAATCCCTTACACTATCTGTAAAAGCCATACCTTACCTGCTCCTCCTCGAAGAATTCATGTACAATGTAGAATTAATGCAGCCACTTGAACTGCCCTGGTTCAGTGCTATGGAATCCTGGGAGCTGTGGTTTTGCAAGGTCAGGAGCCTTTGCTGCCAAGGAGGGCTGGAACCTCACCAAACTACAAGACCCACGGTGACGCACCATTGAGCCAGGGCAGTAGAAATGGTGTAAAACTGCCTTAGAAACTACAGGACCAGAGGCTTAAGTCCTGATCTTCCAGTGGATTAAATTATTATTAAATTGCCAGCTTGATTAGCATTTAATGGCCTTGCAGATTCAAAGCCTGGCTGCTTCCTCCCTGGGGGCATCCTTGGTTGGGATGTGTTAGCTGGCCCTGATTATTTCCTGTCTGGATTTCCCCTGTTTTCAGAGTGTTGTTCTTTATTTAAGCTTTTCCTTAATCCCTCCTTATTATCCAACATTTTCGCTTATCCAACGCTTTTATTTTTCAGTGATTGGTTGGTGGGGGTGGGAGTGGGGGCAAAATTCTGTTCGCCTACAATTGAAAATTACCTTGGGCCAGCCCTGCACATTCCCCACAGTGCCTGTCCCATTGTTGCAACGTTGTGTAACAGCAAAGGCACCTCGGTGTGACCCGGAGAGAGGCCGGGAGTCCCAAAAGAGATTTAATGAGCTTAATTCAATAACACATCTGGTGCATGAATGAACAGCGGAAAAAGAGCTGCTGCTCCTGATGGGTAGGCAAGCAGATGAATAAATAGATAGGTAGGGGAGATAGTCTGCCTGTCTTTCTATCTCTCTAGCTCTCTGTTTCCTATCTGTCTGTCTCTCTTTCTTTCTCCCTTTCTCACTATCTATTCATCTTCCTATCTTAGTTTCTATTTTCCTGTCTGTTTATGTATTTATGTATTTATTTATTTATTATTTACAGTATTTATATTCTGCCTTTCTCACCCTGAAGGGGACTCAGGGCGGATCACATTATATATATATATATCGGGCAAACATTCAATGCCCCCATATGCACATCGAACCGAGACAGAGACAGACGCAGAGGCAATTTAACCTTCTCCTGAGGGGCTGTTCGATTCTGGCCACAGGGGGGAGCAGCTGCTTCATCATCCACTTCCTCATTCCAACATCGTAAATTAGTTAAATTTGCCTCCCCACTTTATTAGTGGTACCTTATTTCCTACTTGATAGATGCAACTATCTTTCAGGTTGCTAGGTCAGCAATGAGCAGGGGCTATTTTTTATTTTTTAATTGACGGGTGCTCACCCCCACGGGCTGGCCTCGAACTCATGACCTCATAGTCAGAGTGATTTATTGCAGCAGGCTGCTCACCAGCCTGCGCCACAGCCCGGTCCCTCTTTCTCTCTCATCTATCTGTCTATCAATCTGTCTATCTGTCTATCTATCTATCATCTGCCTGACTGACTGACTGTCTGTCTGCTGTCTGCCTGCCTGCCTGCCTGCCTGCCTGCCTGCCTGCCTGCCTGCCCATCTATCTATCTATCTATCTATCTATCTATCTATCTATCTATCTATCTATCTTATATTTCTCTCTTTCTCTCTCATCTATCTTTCTGTATCTATCTATCTACCTATCTGTCTGTCTATCTTAGACTCCTAGAATCCTATAGTTGGAAGAGACCTCATGGGCCACCCAGTCCAACCTTATTCTGCCAAGAAGCAGGAAAATCGTATTCAAAGCACCTCTAACAGATGGCCACCCAGCCTCTGTTTCAAAGCCTCCAAAGAAGGAGCCTCCTCCACACTCTGCAGCAGAGAGTTCCACTGCTGAACAGTGAGGAAGTGAGGAAGTTCTTCCTAATCTCCTTTCCTATAGTCTGAAGCCATTGCTCCATTGCGTCCTAGTCTCCAGGGCAGCAGAAAGGAAGCCTGCTCCCTCCTCCCTACGACTTCCTCTTCAACACATCTTGATCCATGTCTCCTCTCAGCCTTCTCTTCTTCAGGCTAAACATGCCCAGCTCTTTCAGCCGCTCCTCATGGGGCTTGTTCTCCAGACCCTTGATTCTTTGAGCCATTTATTTATTTATTTACATCATTTATATTCCGCCCTTCTCACCCGAAGGGGACTCAGGGCGGATCACATTACACATATTAGGCAAACATTCAATGCCTTTTTAGCACAGGACAAAGACGAACAACATAGCTCTGAGCGGGCCTCGAACTTATGACCTCCTGGTCAGTGACTCATTGCTCTCCCGTCTGCGCCACAGCCCCGGGCCATCCTCCTCTGTTCCCCTTCCTCCCCACGAGGACTCCAAGATCGTACTCGAAAAGCGCCCAATTACATTAATGTTTTAATTTAATTAATTTAAAACTGAAATTGAATGTTACTATGATTGTTTATATATGTGATTATTTATATACAGTGTGTGTTTTATATTGCAAGCTGCCTTGAGTCTCCTGTTGGGTGAGAAGGGTGGGGTAGAAATACTGTAATAAATCAATAAATAAGATCTTTTTCACACCTTCTGTTGTGGAGCCAGGCATCGTCTCCCATTCTGTATCTTTGCATTTCATTTTTTTCTGCCTAAGTGGAGTCTCTTGCATTTGTCTCTGTTAAAATATCTAATCTATCATCTTTCTCTTTCTCTCTTTCTCCCTTTCTCTCTTTCTTTCTTTCTTTCTTTCTTTCTTTCTTTCTCTCATTCTCTCTTTCTCTGTCTCTTTCATTCTCTCTTTCTCTGTCTCTGTCTCTGTCTCTGTCTCTGTCTCTCTCTCTCTCTCTCTCTCTCTCTCTCTCTCTCTCATCTGTCTATCAATCTATCTTCCTATCTTTCTACCTGTCTACCTCTTTATTCTATCCATCTTTCCCTATCTATCTATCTATCTATCTATCTATCTATCTACCTTTCTATCTTCCTCCCTATCTATCTGTTTTAATAATAATAAATAATAATAATAATAATAATAATTATTATTATTATTATTATTATTATTATTATTATTATTATTATCCCCCCCCCCCCCACAGGTGCCACCTTGACGTGGTGGGGGGGCTTAGCTGCTCCAATGATGACTGAGGGCTGTGCTGGCGGTAGTGTAACCATTGATCATATCCTCAGCTGCTGTAAGAAAATCGCACAGACAGACTACAAACAGAGGCACAATTATGTGGCCCAAATGATTCATTGGAACTTATGCCTCAAGTACCACCTCCCAGCAGCAAAGAACTGGTGGGATCACAAACCTGCAAAAGTATTGGAAAACGAGCACGCAAAGATACTGTGGGACTTCCGAATCCAGACTGACAAAGTTCTAGAACACAACACACCAGACATCACAGTTGTGGAAAAGAAAAAGGTTTGGATCATTGATGTTGCCATCCCAGGTGACAGTCGCATTGACGAAAAACAACAGGAAAAACTCAGCCACTATCAGGACCTCAAGATTGAACTTCAATGACTCTGGCAGAAACCAGTGCAGGTGGTCCCGGTGGTGATGGGCACACTGGGTGCCGTGCCAAAAGATCTCAGCCGGCATTTGGAAACAATAGACATTGACAAAATCACCATCTGCCAACTGCAAAAGGCCACCCTACTGGGATCTGCACACATCATCAGAAAATACATCACACAGTCCTAGACACTTGGGAAGGGTTCGACTTGTGGTTTTGCGAAACGAAATCCAGCATATCTATCTTGTTTGCTGTGCCATACAACGTCGTTGTGTTGATGATGATAATAATTTAAAGATCGAATTACAAAGACTCTAGCACAAACCAGTCAAGGTGGTCCCAGTGGTGATCATCATCATAATAATACACTTTATTTATATTCTGCTTTATCCCCCCAGAGGGACTCAGAGCGAATTAGAGTTTACATATATAAGGTAAACATTCAGTGCCTTTTTGCGCAGTAACAAAGACATCCAATACACAGACAGAGGTAAAGGCCTTCCCGTTTCCATCTCCAGCGTCTGGAGGCCATGCTCAACTCTGGCCATGGGGAGGTGCTCTTGTTTCATTTTCCATGCCCAGGAGCCTGGTGTCCATAGACTTTCTCTGATCGTTGCCAGCATGTCTGCATGGGGCGCCCTTTTACCTTCCCGCCAAGGCGGTACCTATTCATTTACTCACATTACATGCTTTTGAATTGCTAGGTAGGCAGAAGCTAGGGCTGACAGCTGGGAGCTCACCCTAACCCGCAGCTACGAACTGCTGACCCTGTGGTCAGCAGATTTAATAATAATAATAATAATAATAATAATAATAATAATAATACTTTATTTATACCCCACCACCATCTCCCCGTGGGGACTCGGGGCGGCTTACATGGGGCAGAGGCCCAAACAACATAAGGACAAAATATAAGCAACATAATACAATCACAATATAAAACAGATAAAACAGTAATGCAATATTTCCTGCAGCTAGCGGTTTTATCTTCCTATAGATAGTGATTTCATCTTCCCATCTGTCTATCTTTTTCATCCCAACTATTTATCTATTTTCCTATCCACCTATCGATCTATCTTCCTATCTATCTATCTATCTATCTATCTATCTATCTATCTATCTATCTATCTGTCTGTCTTATCTCTTCCTATCTATCTGTCTTCCTAATGTATCTATTTTTCTATCTATCTATCTAGTATCTATCTATCTGTCACTCCTATCTGTCTATCTATATTCCTATCTATCTATCTATCTAGTTATCTATCTATCTTCCTATCTATCTGTCTGTCTGTCTGTCTGTCTAGTTATCTATCTATCTAGTTATATAGCTATCAATCTATCTATATATCCATCCATCCATCCATCCATCCGTCTATCTATATTCCTATCTATCTATCTATCTATCTATCTATCTATCTATCTATCTATCTATCTATCTATCCTTCATGTATCCTTCTATCTATCTATCTATCTTTCTATCTATCTAGTTTCTATAGATGTTCATATCTACCTATTGATGTAACTTTTTCTCTCTCTCATTTATCTGTCTATCTAGTTTCTATCTTTTTGTCTATTTATCTTTCTCTTTCTCCTCTATTTATCCATCTGTCTGTCTGTCTGTCTGTCTGTCTCTTAACTCTATCGATCTATCTATATTCTTATCTATCTACCTGTCTATCTACCTATCTATCATCTATCTATCTATCTATCTATCTATCTATCTATCTATCTATCTATCTTCCTATCTATCTATCTATCTATCTATCTATCTATCTATCTATCTATCTATCTATCTATCTATCTTCCTATCTATCTATCTATCTATCTATCTATCTATCTATCTATCTTCCTATCTATCTATCTATCTATCTATCTATCTATCTATCTATCTATCTATCTATCTTCCTATCTATCTATCTATCTATCTATCTATCTATCTATCTATCTATCTCTATCTTCCTATCTATCTATCTATCTATCTATCTATCTATCTGTCTATCTAGTTTCTATAGATCTTCATATCTATCGATTTATCTATCTTTTTCTCTCTCATCTGTCTGCCTACCTAGTTTCTATCTTTTTGTCTATTTATCTTTCTCTCATCTATCTATCTGTCTATCTTTCATCTAACCTCTCTCCTTCCCATCATTAATTTAACTAGCATCTACTTATTGCACAGAGCCATGGCAGTTCATGTGATGTCAAACTGCACTAACTTTACAGTGTAGATGCATCTGTCAACCTTAGGCCAAAACGAGTGGGATTCTAGTGCCATCTAATGGTCATTAACTCTATAGGATAGACTCCATGAAACATATTCCACTGCCACACAGTTCTAGTTCCTAAATGATTATTTGGAATCTCATTTCCTGCCATTTGAATCCATTGAATCAGTCTCCAGAGATGCAGAAAACAAGCTCCTCAATGGGACATCCATCCAAATATTTTAAACATGGCTCTCATGAGAAACTTTCTGTCTGCAAAATCCAAAGCTGAGACTGTGGGCTGGTCCTTTGTGATGTCACAAGGGTGATGTCATCGCAGCTGGTGATGTCATAAAGCACCAACCAGAATCACAAAGGGTAGGTAGGTATGCCATGCAAAATCAAAAGCACCATTGGGAACTTATTTAAGCAATATGAAATCAAACAATGCCATTAAATATCATTAAGGTTATTTAATAGGATGATTTTGTTGGGCGACTGGGCTTATTAACAAAAAAAACCCTCCCCATAAATGTACAGCAGAGTAACTTATTAGCTGCAGCGTGACCCAGCACCAGTAGCCAAAAGTGATTAAAAAAACCCCATACAGACCAATGTTATCTCTTCCTTTGGGGGCTTTTCTTTGTAGTAAAATAATATGGTTGTACTATTTACAAAAAACAAGATTTCCATAACACAAATATAGTTCTTTATACTTCCTTCTTTGCTTCCACGCTGGGCTTCTTTCTCATGCAGATAAACAGCTTCGCTCTCACAGAGCCTCCTTTCACAACAAACTTACACAGGAGCTTTACTCACAGCAGCCTTCACACTAGAGTTTCTCTCATGAGGACTTCAACCTGGGGCCTTCTCATACCGAAGCTTCTCACACCAGGCCTTCTCACACTGAGGCCTCTCTCACACACACTGAGGCCTCTCCCTCTCACACTGAGGCCTCTCTCACACTGAGGCCTCTCTCACACTGTGGTCTCTTTCACACTGAGGCCTCTCTCACACTAAGGCCTCTCACACACACACTGAGGCCTCTCTCACACACACTGAGGTCTCTCTCACACACACTGAGGTCTCTCTCACACTGAGGCCTCTCTCACACTGAGGCCTCCCTCACACTGAGGCCTCTCTCTCACTGAGGCCCCTCTCACACTGAGGCCTCTCTCACACTGAGGTCTCTCTCACACTGAGGCCTCTCTCACACTGAGGCCTCTCTCACACTGTGGCCTCTTTCACACTGAGGCCTCTCTCACACTGATGTCTCTCTCACACTGAGGCCTCTCTCACACACACTGAGGCCTCTCTCACACACACTGAGGCCTCTCTCACACACACTGAGGCCTCTCTCACACTGAGGCCTCTCTCACACTGAGGCTTCTCTCACACTGTGGTCTCTTTCACACTGAGGCCTCTCTCACACACACTGAGGCCTCTCTCACACACACTGAGGCCTCTCTCTCACACACTGAGGCCTCTCTCACACTGAGGCCTCTCTCACACTGTGGCCTCTTTCACACTAAGGCCTCTCTCACACTGAGGCTTCTCTCACACTGTGGTCTCTTTCACACTGTGGTCTCTTTCACACTGCGGCCTCTCTCACACTGAGGTCTCTCTCACACTGAGGCCTCTCTCACACTGAGGCCTCTCTCACACACACTGAGGCCTCTCTCACACAGAGGCCTCTCTCACACACACTGAGGCCTCTCTCACACTGAGGCCTCTCTCACACTGAGGTCTCTCTCACACCGAGGTCTCTCTCACACTGAGGTTTCTCACACACTGAGGCCTACTCATACTCAGGCTTCCTCACACTGAGGCCTACCCACTCTGAGGCCTCTTTCACACTGAGGCTTACTAAGCTACAGGCATGCCTGTTTATATTGAACTGCATCTTTTGCTGAGTCATTGCATTCATTTAACGCTTTCAGTGCTTGACTCACATTTTAGTAAATAAAAATACCTAGTTAATTTTAAATATTTCTGACAGATTTATGTTTATACATATGTGTGCGTATATTCTATTTATTTTTCATCTTCCATGCTGTTTGACACCACTTTAGCCTCCACCACTCAATGCTATAGAATCCTAGGAGTTGTCATTTGCCAGTGTTTGGCAGAGAAGGCTAAAGCCTGTGCGAAACTACAACTCCCAGGATTCCGCTGCATTGAGCCAGAGCAGTTAAAGTGTCAAACTGTATTCATTCTGCAGTGTAGATGCACCCTATCAAATTGAAATAGGCACTGCACCCATTGTTCCGATCACCACTGGGACCACTTTGACTGGCTTGTGTCAGAGTCTTTGCAGTTCGATCTTTATATCCTCATATCGTGCCAACTTTTCCAGTTGCTTCTCATTGATTCTGCTGTCACCTGGGATTGCAACATAGACAATCCATACTTTGGGTTGTTGTGTGTTTTCCGGGCTGTCTGGCCATGTTCCAGAAGCATTCTTTCCTGACATTTCGCCCACATCTACGGCAGGCATCCTCACAGGTTGTGAGGTATGGAGAAACTAAGCAAGGGAGGTTTATATAGCTGTGGAAGATCCTGGCTGGGGAAAAGAACTCTTTGTCTGTTGGAGGCCAGTGTGAATGTTGTCATTAATCACCTTGATTAGCATTAAATGGCTTTCCCAGCTTTACCTCCTGGTCTGGGGAGGCTCCTTCTTTGGAGGCTTTTAAGCAGAGGCTGGATGGCAATCTGTCAGGGATGCTTTGAATGCGATTTCTTGCTTCTTGGCAGGGGGTTGCATTGGATGGCCCATGAGGTCTCTTCCAACTCTACTATTCTATGATTCTATGGGGGAATCCTTTGTTCAGAGTTGTTAGCTGCTCCTGATTGACTCATGTCTGGGTGTGGGCAAAATGTCAGGAGAGAATACTTCTGGAATATGGCCATACTGCCCGGAAAACACACAACAACCCTGTGATCCTGGCCATGAAAGCCTTCGACAACATATTGAGATAGATAGATTAGATAGATAGATAGATAGATAGATAGATAGATAGATAGATAGAGGAAACTCTCCACATTACTCTATGTATGACCTAGAGATTGTGTGAGAAAACATGTTAATGAAACCCACAATGGATCTAAGGGTGTAGGAGTTGGAAGGGGTCCCCAAAGGCCATCTAGTCCAGTCCTGAAGGAAGGCCCTGCTACAAGTGCCAGTCCTTTGCTTCTGTGTCATTATTTGTGTCACCGTCTGGGTCCGTGTGGGAAGAGGAGGAGAAACAGCACCTGGGCTCGGCACATGTCCCCATCAACACAGGCAGACGGGGCCGAGGAGAAACAAACAGCCGCCTCCTTCTCCTTCCTCTGCAAAGCTGCAGTGGTGAGTCATCCCCAGGAGCCCAGGGAGAGAGAAGGCGAGCTCCCTTTGAATCCTGCCTTTGCTGTTGCTGGGTTTCCACCCGCCTGTTCTCCTTCGCAGGGAGCCAAGGCATGGCTGGATGTGCGCCAGGCTGATGTGTCCACATGCACACACAGCCCACAGAGGAGGAGGAACGCTATGTCACAAAACTTGACAAATTCTGTTCTGTTCCTGGTCCAAAAGTGCTTATTCCCGTTTCATTGTGTGGTCCTTACTATGAAAGCAGTTGTTCTACTCCAGAAACTTCATTTTTTGTGGTACAAACTAGGTTGAATTGGATGAGATATCAATTGAAAAACTAGAGCATGTTTTTAATTGTGTCAGGAGAGACTTGGGACCTAAACTCTGTCCTAAACTTTAGACTTAGGGTTGATCTAAGTCTACCTGGTCTTTGGAGGTCTCTTTGCTTACTTATGGCCTTATGAGATCGTCTAGATGGTCTTTGAAAGTCTCTTAGCTTAGCTATGGCCTGATGAGATCATCTAGATGGTCTTTGAGGGTCTCTTTCCTTATCTATGGTCTTCTGGTGGCCTTATGAAATCATCTAGATGGCCTTTGAGGGTTCCTTTCCTTACCTATGGTCCTATGAGACCATCTAGATGGCTTTTGAGCATCCCTTTCCTTATCTATGGTCTTCTGGTGGCCTTACGAGATCATCTAGATGGCCTTTGAGGGTCCCTTTCCTTACCTATGGTCCTATGAGACCATCTAGATGGCCTTTGAGGGTTCCTTTCCTTACCTATGGTCCTATGAGACCATCTAGATGGCTTTTGAGGGTCCCTTTCCTTATCTATGGTCTTCTGGTGGCCTTATGAGATCATCTAGATGGCCTTTGAGGGTCCCTTTCCTTATCTATGGTCCTATGAGACCATCTAGATGGCCTTTGAGGGTCCCTACTGGCTGTTAGGAATTGTGGGAGTTGAAGTCCAAAACACCTGGAGGGCCCAAGTTGGCCCATGCCTGTTGTAGACACTGGAAGTATTGTGGGTTTTTCTTGGCAAGCAATAACTTCACAGTGTCTTCAAATTAATGCATTTTTCAGCCCTATTGTTTGCCATCAATATTCTGGATTATACGGCTGTGTGGAAGGGCCCAGGGAGGGGTGGGGAGAATGCTGTATACAGCAGAATAAATGCAGTTTGACCCCACTTTAACTAACATGGTTCAGTGCTATAGAATCCTGGGAATTGTAGTTTGGAGATCCACCAGCCCCCTTCCTTAGAGAAGCCCAAAGATTTTGTAGAACTGCAACTCCCCTTATTCCACAGCATTGGCAGTTAAAATAGCATTGAACTGGATTAATCCTACAGTGTAGATTGTAAGGCAATTTATCTCCAAGTGTTCTTTCTCAGGATGCAATCAGGCAGAAAACACAGTCTCGTGAGAGTAGAAAAAGCAAAGAATTTATTGTTATCATAGCTATGAGAAGGCAAACAGCTGTACACACACAAAGGTCTGTACCATGCAAATAGGTGCTGCGAAGGGTGTCGCAGTTAACAAAGATTATATATCTTGGCTTATCTAAACTTGACCAGTGTTATGACTCAGCTGGAACCTCAGATGGACTCTGATGAGGATGATGGGATTCAAGTTCACAATCAAGTTCAAACTGTCCCTGTTGTAGAAGATGAAGAACAGAGAGGGCAAGTTCATTTTCCCACAGCAAGGAATGAGGTTGATGATGCTGAAACTAGCCAGGAAAAGGAAAAGGAGGACAGTTCTCACTCTGATAATGGGGCTCAGCAAACTAACGAGCAGGCTGACCTTGATGAAACTGGTTCCTTAAATCGAGCTGACCGTTTGGAAATCAGGGTTCGGAGGAGTGTGAGAATTGCAAACAAGAGGGAGGTTAGAGGCCAGAGAAATGCTTTCATGCTTTGCAAAGGGTATTAAAGCAATGTGTTTGGAGACAAACCTTTTGTTCAACCAAGAAGCAAGCTCTCGTTTTCCTGTTTTATCTTGCAGCCTTTGTGTTCATGTTCTTAGGACTTTGTCATGGTCCAATGGGACCTTGTTTATTCCTTGTGATTTCTTGAATTATTCTCTAAGGTTTTATTTTGTAACGATCTTTTAGAACTTTACTTTTGCTTTTAAAGAACTTTTTATCTTCTATTTTTCTAATAAACTAAAAAGACTTCAACCTGTGTGCAGTTTGGTGTATACAGCAAGGTGAAGCTAACCTGAGGTGCGACAACCAATTGCTGATGGTCTTCTTCATCTCCACACCTGTTTTGGCACAGGTGGTATCTGTGACCTAACTTGTTTACTCTGAGCTAGCTTCTCTCCTTGGAACTTTCTGGAGAAAAGCACCAGCTTACAAGAAGGGAGGGGCACAGGTCCTTTGTTACACGTACTACTTTGGTTCATGCAAAATGTTTACATTATCTTTCTGGATTATGGTCCCTTCAAGATGAGCACAAACTCTCCATCATCTGCAGACATGGCTGCTTTTATTAGTTTACTAGCTTGGAGACCCAGCGGTGTCCGGGTCATTTTAGAAAGGCATTGTTTTCCTGTCTTCCAAAATGTAATGTCAGCTGAGATCAATGGGTGCAGGTGAACTACAACTCCATATGCAAGTTCCATTGTGCCTGGTCCATCCCCCTCCAAACATCGCCAGGGTGTAGAGTAGGTGATGGGGGCTCTATGTACCAAGTTTGGTCTTGATCAGTCATTTGTGTTGGTCGCAGTGCTTTCAGGAAGTGAGTGAAGGTATTGCAAGTCCCATTGTCCATGGTCCATCGTCCTCCAAACTGCACCTGGGTGTAGAGTGAGTCATGGGTGTTCTCTGTGTCAAGTCTGGTCTTGATGAGACATTGGTGGGGGTGACAGTGGTCTCGGGAAGTGAGTGAACACAATGCAAGTCCCATCATCCATGGTCCAAGCTCTTCCAAACCTCACCAAGATGTAGAGTGTGTGATAAGGGCTTTGTGTACCAAGTTTGGTCCTTATTCATCATTGGTGGTAGTCGCAGTGCTCTCAGGAAGCGAGTGAAGGTATTGCAAGTCCCATCGTCCATGTTCCATCCCATGCAAACAGTGCCAAGATGTAGAGAGGGTCATGGTGGCTCTATGTGCCAAGTGTGGTCTAGATCAGTCATTGGTGGGGATAACAGTGGTCCTGGGAAGTGAGTGAAGCTACTGCAAGTTCCATCATCCATGGTCCCTCCTCCCCCAATCTGCACCAGGATGTAGAGTGGGTCACCCTGCACCTGCGTGTCAAATTTGATAGTTTCGTCATTCATGGGGATCACAGTGGTCTGTGGGAGGTGTAGCATTCGAAAGTACTGCAAATCCCATCATCAGTGGTCCATCATCCCCAAACGGCACCAGGACGTAAAATGGGTCATAGGGGTTATGTGGGGAAAGTATGGTCTAGTTCTGTCCTTCCTGACGGTCACAGTGGCCTGTGGAAGTGGTGGCCAATCAGAAAGCTGCCACGTATACACATACAAACGCTGACTTTTATTATATACATAGACTAGCTGTGCCCGGCCACGCGTTGCTGTGGCTTTGTCTGGTGGTGTTGGTGAGAAATTGTTGAGGTAGTGGTGGTATTGAATGTCTGTTGTATGGTTGTCTTTATGTTTAGAATGCACACTGAAGTGGATTATATGGCAGTGTGGAGTCAAAGTTCAAAGCAGATAATATAAGATTCTAAATGGGTTATACAGCTGTGTGGAAGGGCCTTGAGTCTACACTGCCATATAATCCAGTTAAAATCTGATAATCTGTGGAAGAGGCCTAAGTGAGGCCTAACTGTGCCTGTCCCCTGAGTAGGTTGCTAGGAGACCAAGTGCGCGGAGCTTAGCCTTCTAACTGGCAGCAATTGGATAAAAACTATTATTCCTCTCCCTGTAATTAGGACTTTATTTTTCTTTTCCTTTTGTTGTATCAACCTACAGCCATGAATGATGGGTTGTGTTGTCAAATTTCGAGGTTGGGGGTCCTGTAGTTTTGTTGTTTTGTCCGCTGCCCTGATGCCATCACTCTTTTATATATATAGACTAGCTTGGGGACCCGGCGTTGCCCGGGTTATTAGTAGAGGGCATTGAGTTGTTTTGGATATTATGGATGGGCCCATTGGTGGAGATCTGTGGCCAATGGGGCTTGTAGTGGGAGGCGATTTGGATGAAGGTAGTGCAAATCCCATAATCCTTGGTCCATCCTCCCCCAAACTGCTGCAGAGTGTAAAGTGTCATTTGGGATATGTGTGCCAAGTTTGGTTCAATTCTGTCATTTGTGGCAGGTCCAGTGGTCTGAGGAAGTGAGTGAAGGTATTGTAAATTCAATGATGCATGATCCGGTGTCCCTTAAATCGCAGTAGGAGATAAAGTGGGTGATGAGGGGTATGTGTGCCAAGTTTGGTCATGATCAGTTATTGGAGTGGGTTGCAGTGGTGTGAGGAAGTATGTAAAGGTACTGTAAATCCCATCTTCCCTAGTTCGTTGTTCCGTCACACTGCAGGAGGACGTTAAGTGGGCTAGAGTGCACGTTTGTGTCCAGTTTGGTACAGTTTTGTCATTCATGGGCCTCACAGTGGTCTGTGGGAGGTTAATTGGATGAAGGTACTGCAAATCCCATCATCCTTGGTCCATCCGTTCGTAAACCGCACCAAGACGTAAAGTGGGTGACATCGCAGCCATGTTTCATGTTTGGTACAGTTTCGTTATTCATGCGTATCACAGTGGTCTGTGGAAGGTGAATTGGGTGAAGGTATTGCAAATCCCATGATCCTTGGCCCGGTGTTGCGCAAAGTGCACCAGGAGGTGAGGTGGGCCACATTGCACCTGCTATTATATATATAGATATAGATAGATATAGATGATTGGGATTTGCTTTTTTTCCTGCTTTTCTCCCAATATGGGGATTTGAAGCAGTTTCCATCCCAGGCAGTTCCTCTTTTATTTCCTCCTCTGCTATTGTGTTTTTCTTTGCTTTTCTGGAAAATGTGGCCAGTCATAGCCAGGGATGACTCAGGGAGCAATGGGAAGAGAATTCCCCCTGCATTTTAATCACAGTCTGTCTGCTTGCACTCTTTCCGTCTGTGTGCTTAGTATGTGGCCACAGTCTGCGTCTCTGTTATCAAACACTGCTACCCCCACCCCTGATAAAAAGGGATTTATAGTTAAGAGATTTCTTGTTTTCCAAGGGCAACAGGCCAGAATTAGATAAGTGATGTCCACTCTTTTGCATAAAGCCTCCCAGGCCTCTCCACCCTAAGACCCTGGCCTCTCTCATCTATCTTCATCGCTATGATACTTCACCTTGTTGATGGGAAGCTTCCCACCGGAGTGGAAATCATCTATCGGACAGATGGCAAGTTATTTAACCTCAGCAGACTGAAAGCCGAAACCAAGGTCACCACAACATCTGTTATAGAACTCCAATATGCCGATGATAACATAGTCTGTGCACATTCAGAAGAAGACCTACAAGCCACTCTAAACACCTTCGCAGAAGCATACGAGAAGCTCGGCCTCTCACTGAACATCGAGAAAACCAAAGTGCTCTTCCAACAGGCACCAGACAATCCCTCTGCAATGCCAGGAATACAACTTAATGGTGTCACATTAGAAAACGTTGACCACTTCCGCTCCCTTGGCAGCCACCTCTCCACAAAAGTCAACATCGACACTGAAATACAACACCGCCTGAGCTCTGCGAGTGCAGCATTCTTCCAAATGAAGCAGAGAGTGTTTGATGACCGGGACATCCGTAGAGAGACCAAGGTGCTTGTTTACAAAGCCATTCCCCTCCCAACCCTGCTCTATGCCTGCGAAACGTGGATAGTCTACAGACGACACTAAAATACAACACCGCCTGAGCTCTGCGAGTGCAGCATTTTTCCGAATGAAGCAGAGAGTGTTTGACGACCGGGACATCCGTAGAGAGACCAAGGTGCTTGTTTACAAAGCCATTCCCCTCCCAACCCTGCTCTATGCCTGCGAAACGTGGACAGTCTACAGACGACACTAAAATACAACACCGCCTGAGCTCTGCGAGTGCAGCATTCTTCCAAATGAAGCAGAGAGTGTTTGATGACCGGGACATCCGTAGAGAGACCAAGGTGCTTGTTTACAAAGCCATTCCCCTCCCAACCCTGCTCTATGCCTGTGAAACGTGGATAGTCTACAGACGACACTAAAATACAACACCGCCTGAGCTCTGCGAGTGCAGCATTTTTCCGAATGAAGCAGAGAGTGTTTGACGACCGGGACATCCGTAGAGAGACCAAGGTGCTTGTTTACAAAGCCATTCCCCTCCCAACCCTGCTCTATGCCTGCGAAACGTGGACAGTCTACAGACGACACTAAAATACAACACCGCCTGAGCTCTGCGAGTGCAGCATTTTTCCGAATGAAGCAGAGAGTGTTTGACGACCGGGACATCCGTGGAGAGACCAAGGTGCTTGTTTACAAAGCCATTCCCCTCCCAACCCTGCTCTACGCCTGCGAAACGTGGACGGTCTACAGACGTCACACCAAACTCCTGGAGCGTTTCCATCAGCGTTGCATCAGAAAAATCCTGCCAATCTCTTGGGAAGACAGGCGGACAAATGTCAGCATGCTGGAAGAAGCAAAGACCACCAGCATTGAAGCGATGCTCCTACGCCATCAACTCCGCTGGACTGAAGGCCACGTTGTCCGAATGCCCAAAGATCACCGTCTCCCAAAGCAGCTACTCTACTCCGAACTCAAGAACGGGAAACGTAATGTTGGTGGGCAGGAAAAGAGATTGAAAGATGGGCTTAAAGCCAACCTTAGAAACTGTGGCATAGACACTGAGAACTGGGAAGCCCTGGCCCTTGAGCGCTCTAACTGGAGGTCAGCTGTGACCAGCAGTGCTGCAGAGTTCAAAGAGGCACAAATGGAGGGCAAAAGGGAGAAACATGCCAAGAGGAAGTCCCGTCAAGCCAACCCTGACCGAGACCGCCTTCTGTCTGGAAACCAATGTCCTCACTGCAGGAGAACATGCGGATCAAGAATAGGTCTCTTCAGCCACCTAAGGACCCACCCCCAAGATACCAGGGATGGAAGACAATCGTCCTCGAGCTACGAGGGATCGCCTAAGTAAGTAATTAAGTCTCATATATCCTCCTAACCATAAACTATGTTATATTCCACTTTTATTCCTATACTATTGAGGACCTTATTTGAAAAAGGCATTGTTTGTTTTGGGATATTAGGTAATATCAGTTTGGTAATTTGTAGCTCTATTTCTTAGAAAAATGCCACAACCCTTGCCTGCCTGCCATAGATGTGGAGATAATGCTTCTGGAACATGGCCAGGCAGCCTGGAAAATTCACAGCAACCCATCATCATTATTATAGAATAATTATGATTTCGGCCATGAAAGCCTTCAACAATACAGTGATTATTATTATTAATTTCATCAGTTATTTATTTAAAACATTTATATTCTGCCCTTCTCACCCCAAAGGGAACCCAGGGCAGAACGCAACATGTATATGGCAAACATTCCATGCCAGGACATAAAATAAACCATAAATATACATAAACACTAAAATCAGTTATCCTATTATTACTATTATTATTATTATTATTATTCCCAAGCGCTGCTCCTCCTGAAGTTTTGGTCTTCAATTCCCAGAAGCCTCAGCTGCTTTGCTTAATAGCCAGGGATTATTATTTATTATTTATTTATTTTATCCCGCTTTTCTCCCCTGGATGGGATTCAACACGCCGTGCAATGGTTAAAAGCTGCAGAAATTTCATAGCACAAAAAAATCAGCACAGCATCATAAACCAAATAAACAGATAAACAAATTGCACATTACACAAACCATATACAATAAACTTAAGAAATATTATTTACTTATTTATTTAATACATTTATATCCCACCCTTCTCACCCTGAAGGGGACTCAGAGCGGATTACAAATTAAATTCACATACAATATTATATTATTAGTATAGCACAATACTGGCATTAAATTACTATATTGTGCTACAGTAGAGTCTCACTTATCCAAGCCTCGAAAATCCAAGCTTCTGGATTATCCAAGCCATTTTTGTAGTCAATGTTTTCAATATATCATGATATTTTGGTTCTAAATTCATAAATACAGTCATTACAACATAATATTTCAGCATATTGAACTACTATTTCTGTCAGATTTGTTGTATAACATGATGTTTTGATGCTTAATTTGTAAAATCATAACCTAATTTGATGTTTAATAGGTTTTCCTTAATCCCTCCTTATTATCCAAGATATTCACTTATCCAAGCTTCTGCTGGCCCGTTTAGCTTGATAAGTGAGACTCTACTGTATATCAATATATTGCAATATTATTAGTAACATTACATGTAATATATAATATAATTAATATATAATATTATAATAGTATATAATATAATTAATATATATTATAATAATATATATATTATATAAAATCAATATATAATATGTAATATATATACTATTAATATCTTAATTATATATATATAATATATATTATTAATATGTTTATATTGTGTTATTAGTATTATATTGTATTACAATATAGTATTATCAATATTATATGTATATACAATATATTTTTATTATAATATTATATATTATTGTAAATACGAAAATACCATTAAAAATTCCCAGAGGACTCTGGGATAGAAAGTCCAAAACACCTGGAAGAGCAGAGCTTGGGAACCAGTCCTTGGAAAAAATTGGTCCAAAATACCTGCTTTAAAAGGGATTACAGTTAAATAATAATTTAAATTTAATTTAAAGAGTTACATGGAACATTTCCAAACGAAATTCTAAAATTCTCTCTAATTTTGCATCTAAACTTTTTTGCTCCTAATCGGGATTCGAACTCGTAACCTTCGGGGCCGCCGTCTACTCCCTCTTCGTTGTGACGCATGCGCGCCACGCAGCCCCGCCTCGCCGCCCAGGAGGAAAGCCTGCTTTGAACCCATCCAAGACTCCAACTCCCAGGAAGCCTTTCGGCCTCGACGTACGGACGTACGCAGGCTCCCCCTCATAGCGGCACCCTGGATTCCGCCATCTTGGTTTCCCAGGCGACGGGCGGAGGGGCAGCGAGGCCTAGCTGCCGGCGCCGACCACCACCGCCATGCTGGCTTGCCTGATGAGCAGGCCGCTGCCGCCGGGCTTCACGCGGCTGATCGGGGCGACGGCGCGGAGGCGGAGGTGCCCGCCGGTCCTTCGCGGAGCCTCGGCGAGGGAGACGGAGGAATGGACGGACGCTGCTTCGGTGGCTTCGTGGAGAACCGGGCGGGAGGAGGTGCAGTACCCAGACTCGGCCGCTAGGGCCCGCCGCTGTGAGCATGCGTACTCCCTCGCCCTGGAGGAGCCGCAGCAGCAATATCCTTTGGCCGCGAAGGCCAGTCGTTTTGAGCATGCGCAGTCGCTCGCTCAGGAGGAACAGAAGCAGTGTCCTTCTTTGCCCACGAGGGCCCGGCGCTGTGAGCATGCGCACTCGCTGTTCCAGGAGCAGCCACAACAGTATCCTTTAGCCGCCAAGGCCAGTCGTTTTGAGCATGCGCAGTCGCTCACCTTGGAGGAGCTGCAGCAGCCTTTGACAACACAGCAGTGTCCTTCTTTGGCCACAAGGCCCCTCGGAGAGGGCCAGGAGTCGCTCAATCTGGGCTTGCAGGGGCTGCAGCTGGCCAACCGGGCAAGTGGAGTGGCCACTTTGGGCAAGAGGTTGCCCCCAGCCTTGGCCACCGAAGGAGGGTGGCTTCCCAAGCTGCCCTGCTCGGAAGAGGAGTCCACAAAGGCCCACCAGAACCAGAACCACCGGCATCACGGCCGCCACCATCACGCCCACCACCCATGCCTGGCCAAGGAGCCCAGCCGGCTGCGCTTGTGGACCAACCCCGAGCATGCCGGGAGGCACCGCGGACGGGAGAACCGGGGCCGCCGGGCCAGGATGCCCGCCGTCAGTGTCACCGCGGCTGCTGCGGCCGCAGCAGGGCTGGCCCTCTGCTACAGCAAGGGCCACGTCTCCAAAGGTGAAGGAAGAGGGAAAGGTCGCAGTGGAGTACGGGGCAGCCGTCCCTGAGTTACAAACACCATCCAGCCTCTGCTTTTGAAATACAGTAGAGTCTCACTTATCCAAGCTAAACGGGCCGGCAGAACCTTGGATAAGCGATTATCTTGGATAATAAGGAGGGATTAAGGAAAAGCCTATTAAACATCAAATTAGGTTATGATTTTGCAAATTAAGCACCAAAACATCATCCAACCCACAGAGAGCGTGGATGATCTCCTTCTATCAGCTCCTTCTATCTTTTGTCCTTCATGCGGGGACATGAGAGAAGCTTCCCACAAGGATAGTAAAAACATCAAAACATCTGTCCTTTCCTTGGACAACATCTTTGTAGACAGCCAATTCTCACACACTAGAAGCGACTTGCAATTTCTCAAGTTGCTCCTGACATGAAAAAAAAACTTTGTAAAACTATAGCTCACTGAATTCCACACCATTAAGCTTTGGGCGGAGCTGGATCTTCTTGGAAAGACAGCAAGCAAACAAAATAAAAATGAGTAGCTGCACGACTCCCAAAACTCCAATAATCCACCAGTAATACAGAATTCAAACACTCCACCTTCTGGTGGCAAAGTGGGCATTGCATCATACAAATTTTGTATACAGCGGGCATGGGCTGAAATTGGCCTATGCCTGCCCTACAAACGTGGACAAAAAACAAGTTTAGCCACTAGTTTTTCCTTGAGATAACACTGCTCAAGGAACTTGTGTCTCCTCCAGCATAACTCTACAGTTATCTTCTCCTGGAGGTTGACCATACAATTGCCTTGGAGTATGTACAGGTTCTCAGGTTCTCTTTTAATAAGACTCAAATCTGCAAAAGGCAACTCTGCAGATCTAGAGGACTTTGTCTGCCAATGAAAGTTGTGGATGTTGGGAGATACAGCTGATATATCTGAGGAAGCTAAACCAGGTTTGGATTTGCTGGTTTTTAAGGGCATCAGGATTGTTACTGGGCAGAGGCAGGAATAAACAAGCATGGGCCATGTCTCTAATGGAGTTACAAACATCCTACTTGCAAACGACTCCTAATTAAGAACAGAGTGAGACAACAGGAAGTGAGGAGTGGAAGCTCTTTCCTTGGAAGCTTTTAAGCAGACACAGGCATGGGCCAACCTTGGCCCTCCAGGTCAAAACACCTGGTCCCAAATGACTTCCACAATTCTTAACAGCCTTAGTTTTGTAAACAGGTTGCGCACCACTTACCCAGAATTCAAAAATGTATATTTCGTAAACGTTTGCCAATCAACTAGTCCTCTGTGGGGATTTCCAAATTGTGTTTTGGAACTCTTGGTTTTGTATCCAGGTTGGGCATCACAGAATCTTAGAGTTGGAAGAGAATCCAAAGGCCACCCAGTCCAACCCCCTTCTTTCTGCCAGGAAAGAAGCATAAACCTACCATACCTGACTCCTTTGCAATTCCTCTCCCTGTAAATGGCTTCTCCACTTGAAGAGTTCATGGCTTACTTCTCCCATGAAGCTGGAGTGTTGCATTTTGGGAATAGCTCAGAACTTGGGAAATGTAATTTGGGAAGGGGAGCAGCCTTATGCCAAAGAATTCAAAAGGTTCTGCCCTAAACTACATTTCCCAGTATGCATCAGAATGAGTCCACCAATCAGGAGAGGAGAGAGAAAGTTGTAAACAGTCCATTTATATTCTCAAAACTTTAAAAGAAATTCCCTAAAATCATTCCCTATTATTGAAAGCTGGGGGAAATGATCCCCTGTTATCTTGTGTCACCATCCAAGCCCTCCCGACAGATCACCATCCAGTAGGAGAAGAAGACTCCATTACCAGATCCTTTCTGGTGGATTGGTGAACGCAAACTTGGTTTCATGCACCAAATTGCTACATTCTGTGCAGCTTAGGCTATGTGCATAAGGGGGTCTATGAAACACAAACATTAATGTCATTTGAAGTGTATCACATCTCCAAAATATCTTATTATATATTGGCAAATATTCCAGTATCTGGAGGGTGGGCTCCAAAATATTGAACATTTCTGGCCCCTGGATAAGTGATGCTTGACCTCTTTAACTATTAACCATCGGTGGGGATTTTGGTATCCTTGGTTCTCTTATCTTTGTAGCTTGCCGAAGTCTGACTCTTTTTCAGGACAGTGGGTTGTTAGAAGCATTGGAGCAAAGATGGCAACCTCAGTTGTCGGAGAGGGTGTTAGGCATCCGCAAAAGCCACGGGTTTATTCCCATCTCTGCCCAGTAATAGTCCTGACCCCTGTAAAGACCAGCACATCCCAACCTGGCTTAGCTTCCCCACGTATATCAGCTACATCTAACACCCACAGCTTTCATTGGCAGACAAAGTCCTCTACATTTGCAGATTCGATTCTTATTAAAAACTACACAACCAACCCATACTGTTTTGTGAATTCTAGTTGGCTTCTGTAAATTAATGTGGATGTTTGTTTAGATTTTATGTTATTATATAATTTTGTTTGGCTATGTGTAGTTTAATTTATTGATGTTTGCATTTAATGTACTGATGTTAGGCATTAATTTGATGTTAGGTTTTAATATTATTTTATGTTGTTTGTTTTACGGAGGCATTGAATGTTTGCTGTTGTATGTTGGAATCCTCCCCGAGTCGGGAAATAGGGCAGAATACAAATAAAATTTATTATTATTATTATTATTATTATTATTATTGAAACGTAGGATCTCTGAGAACCTGTAGTTATTTGTGGGCAAATCTATGGTCAATCTCCAGCAGAAGATGACTGTAGAGTTATGCTGGAGGAGACACAAGTTCCTCGAGTGGTTATCTCGAGCAAAAAGCTACTGGTAAAGTTGTTTTTTGTCCAAATTTTGCAGGGCTTTTGTACACTTTTGTAGGACTGGCATGGGCCAACTTCGGCCCTCCCTCCCGGTGTGTTGGACTTCAAAGTCCAGTTGAAGTCCAAAACACCTGGAAGGAGGGCTCAACTTGGCCCAGGCCTGCTTGTATACTAAACTTGTATGATGCAATTCTCACTTTGCCACCAGAAGGTGGGGTATTTGAATCATGTATTTCTGAAACGGCCTCTTTTTTTTCTGCCACATCAGGGGTGGATTATTGGAGTTTGGGGAGTCTGCAGCTGCCCATTTCTATTTTGTTTGCTTCGTTTGCTGTCTTTCCAAGAAGGTCCAGCTTTGCCCTGAATCAGTAGATGTATCCGCACTAAAAATTAGAATGAGGGCTGTTTGACATTGAACCCTTAAAGTGGTGTCATACTGCATTCATTCTATGCAACCAGGTCCTTGAAAAGGCATTCATCCCTGCAGGGAGGCTTTCACACTGCTTGCTGGCTTTGATATTTTTAAAATAGAGACTGGATGGCCATCTGTCAGGAGGGATTGGATTGTGTCTTCCTTTAAGGCAGAAGAGGGTTGGAATGGAGGGCTTTTGGACTAAAGAATCCAACTTTATCAAGCATGTTTGTTTTATGTGACCTTATTTATGATTTGCTTTTTTGTTGATTGATTGATTTGTTTATTGTTGTGTTTTATATCGTCTGTTTTGCCTGGGCTTGGCCCCATGTAAGCCACCCCGAGTCCCCTCGGGAAGATGGGGCAGGGTATAAAAATAAAATTATTATTTATTATTATTATTTAATTTTATTCACCTTTTCCACCAACTGGAGATTTAGGGGAATAATAATAATAATAATAATAATAATAATAATAATAATAATAATAATAATTGTTATTATTATTATGAAATCCAGTATATCTATCTTGTTTGCTGTGTCAGACTATGTCGTTGTGCCAATAATAATAATATGGATTGAGGTAGGAAGAAACATTCAAATACAGCAACAGATGGATGCACTAAATTGTTAAAGACATGAATACAGTTACATAATCAGTTAAAGCATAAAAATAAAAACATATCTAATAAAACAATCCATTTAAAAACTCATGATGTTAAAACATCTGATTAGACTGCCAGAAGAGATTGCTCTTTGATTCTCTTTTAAACTCAGAAAGTTTATTCAGCTCTTGAATTGAATTTATTCTGGCCAGCCAGTCCACAGTTTGGGCACAGCTGAGGAAAAAGGCTGCTGGTTGGATGTTGCTTTGACCAGAGAAAACGTACCCAGAAGACATGGGTCTATAGAGCAGGTTAGAAAAAGGAAGAGGCATTGGACTCAGGTCTGGGCCTGGAGCAGGTACAGGCAGTCCCCAAGCGACGAACAAGAACGGTTTTGCAGGTTTGTTTTTAAGTTGAGATTTATATGTAAGTCAGAACAGATACATTTGAAGTGTAACTCCAGCTAGATAGATAGATACTAGATAGATAGATAGATAGATAGATAGATAGATAGATAGATAGATAGAATATATGGCTGGAGTTACGCTTAAAAATGTACCTGTTCTGACACACACACACATACATATGGGTTTCCAGTATATATAATACATATGGGGTTTCCAGAATAAATTTAATTCAATCGCATCAAAGCAATCTCTTCCAGCAGGCCTAATCAGATGGTTTTTACATCATGAGTTTGTGTGTGTATGCATGTATGTGTATATATATAGGGAGAGAGAGATAGAGCAAGAGCGAGAGAGGACATAGGGAAGGCTTGACACTCCTGTGGGCTTTCCTTTGCTGTCTGTGTCCCTGTTCAGAAGATTCCCCCTTACTTTCTGTTCCTGTGAGAATGATATCTTAGAAAAAATTGGCTTGTTGTGGATCTAAGATTCGATAAGGAAGCTTCAGTGGAAACCCCTTTCCCCCCTGATAATAACGCTTTCAGGAGTGGATTTCTCTTCCGTGAGATAGATTTCTCTCACTTCCTTAGATATGTGATATATTTTTTTATATATGTGAGACATTGAATGTTGCCATGTCTTATGTTGTAAACCGCTTTGAGTCCCCCCAGAGGTGAGAAAAACGGTATAGAAATAATATTGTCTCAGCCCCGTTTTTAACTAGGAGTTGTGTGTAAGTCGGATGTTTGTAACTCGGGACAGACTGTACTTATGTTGCCAGTCCAGTCCTTATTTTGGCATTATGGCACATCTTGCCAAGCTTCTTATTCACAGACATCCCTCCCCTTTGTCTTTTCCAGAAGACTCCCTGCTTGAAGCTGCCCGGATCAACAATATCTCAGAGGTAGACAGGTGAGCCTTCATTTTGATGCTCAATTCAAGCCATAGTAGGCCCTGTGAGATCGCTCTTTTTCTCTTTCTTTATTGACTGTATGTACTGGAGCAGATTGGCTCAAGGCTGGGTTCTGACTGAACATCTGACATGTAATAAGACGTCAAAAAAGCAGAGGATGCTCCTGCGCATATACAGAGCACCTCTACCTCTCAAGTGAGCAACTGCTGTTAGATCCCAGAATAATGTGCCTGAGGCATTCATTGGGGCTAAGTTTTTGCCATTCAATAAATTTTGCTTTTGCGGGAGGGACATCATGCAGCACATTTCTCTCTGTTTTTTCAGTGAATATTTATTTATTATTTATTTACAGCATTTATATTCCGCCCTTCTCACCCCGAAGGGGACTCAGGGCGGATCACATTACACATGTAGGCAAACATTCAATGCCTTTAACATAGAACAAAGACAAGACAAACATAGGCTCCGAGCGGGCCTCAAACTCATGACCTCGTCAGAGTGATTCATTGCAGCTGGTTGCAGCTGGCTGCTCTCCAGCCTGCACCACAGCCCGGGTCTTTATGAATATTTATGAATATCTTATAAAGTCTCAAATCAGTTCAGCATAGTTTGTGGCAGCAACAAAAACAAAATTTCTGGAGTAGAACAATTACTTCGAAAGTAAATACCACACAATTAAACAGGAACGAACACTTTCAAACCAGGAACAGAATTTTTTCCAATTTTATTACATGGTGTTCTAGATAATAGTGGAATAAAACAGTGTCTCCTCTTTTGACTGATTTTCAGGCTAGACAGGTTTGGCTCTCTTTTCCAAGTTCTTTGTGTGTTTCATGTCTGTGGTTCACCCATTTGGGTTGTCCTCATGCTTGGAACTTCCAACTCCTTGAATTCTAACTGGGAATTTTGGGAGAAAAGTCTTAAACATCCCAAGGACCAAGGCTGAGAACTGTTGCTTTAGGAAAGCAAAGCAGATTGGCTCTCCCTGCAGTCCTGGGAGCTGCCTTTGCATCTTTCACTGCCTGGCAAATAGGTTTCCTTCCACAGATCCTCTCTTCCATCTGTGCCATGTGGTCCTTGCACCATGTCCAGCCTCCTGGCCGCAAAGCATTTCTTGGTCTACCCTGGGCCTGGCCTCCATCAAGTCTCTTGGCCATCAGAGAGCTGGCCCTTGGCAGTAATTGCTGGAAGCTACATGCTCCTGCCCTCCCCGCAACCGCTTCCTGGTCCTGGCTGGCACAGCTCTGAAACATCTTTCATCTCTGGCTGTTGTTTACAAACCCCTGTAGCCTCTTACGGTAGAGAGAGGATCATTAGAGAGAAAAGATGAACACTTGTTTAACTTGTTCCTTCTTCAAGTACACAGCCCAGACCCATAAGTCTTGGGCACACTGGTACATGAGAATGACAATATCCCTCACCCCCACCCCAAATTGTAAGAGCATTGGGAAATACCCATTTGGGGAAATTGAGAATCTATTGTCCACCAATGGAGTAGAAAACACCACCGGTCTAGTAAGACACATGTGTGCAAGAGGTTTGACACAATAGGATTCGGCCATCCCTCCTGGTCTGGCTCCTCCTCTGCTAAGTAAATGGGATGGATTGTGTTTTATTCCTTCTGAAAGTCAGAATGGAAGTAGTTCTCTGAGTGTTTGTTTATTTACTGTACTTATATCCCGCCCTTCTTACCCCCAAAGGCGGACTCAGTGCGGCTTACAAACTATGGCAATTCAATGCCAGATTCGGACAATAACAATAACAGTAAAACACAATATTATAAAACTTTTAAAATATAAATATCAATTATAAATAATCTTCCAAATGATTAAAAACGTATCATCATGTTAAAAGTCTAGCACCAACTGAGCTGAACATTAAACCCATTGCTTTCGCCGATACAGATTTTGTCATACTTATGGGTCATATTAATCCCAAAGACTTGCTTAAATAGCCAGGTCTTAAGATTTTTCCTGAAGCTTAAGGGCGAGGGGTTGTTCTGATGTCACTGGGGAGGGAGTGCCACATCCGTGGGGACACCACCGAGAGGGCCCTGTCCCTTGTCCCTGCCAACCGTGACTGTGATGGAGGTGGAACCGAGAGTAGGGCCTCCCCAGAAGATCTGAACAATCACACCGGATCACAAACGTAGTGTTGCACTATGATGCTGGAAGAACAGGGTTCATATCCCCCTTGGTCAAGCTCATAGGTAACCTTTTGCAAGTCACAGTCTCTCAGCCTCAGAAAGGCAATGGTAAACATTTTCTGGCCGGAGTTTGCCTAGAAAATGCCATGCTAGGGTCACCATGAGTTGGAAATAACCTGAAGGCACACAGCAACAACCATTTTGTGTGTATCAAGAGGATCATGCTATTTTGATAGTGTTGTCGAAGGCTTTCATGGCCAGGATCACAGGATTGTTATATGTTTTCCGGCCTGTATGGCTATGTTCCAGAAGTATTCTCTCCTGACGTTTTGTCCACATCTATGGCAGGCATCCTCAGAGGATGCCTGCCATAGATGTGGGTGAACCGTCAGGAGAGAATACTTCTGGAACATGGCCATACAGCCCGGAAAACATGCAACAGCCCTATTTTGATAGTGCCTCTCATTTTGTATGGGAAGCCCCATAAGTGAAATCTTTGCTCTATATTTTGCTAAATAAATTCTCAAAGTTTTGCTCGCCTACAAAACCTAGGTTCTTTTCTAGAGCTATGACTCCCATTCCTTTCTGGCAAAAGCTTAGACTAGATGGACTCCAGGGCTTTTTCCAGCCTTACGGTCCTGTGATTCTGAAATTTCCACATAGAGACAAAACGACCCTTGTTTAGGTAGGCTGCTCTCCGGAATCTGGCTCTCTGTGTGGTTTGAGAAACACCCACACACCCCTGTAACCCTTTCTCTCAAGATTTGGAGCAGAAGGGAAAGGATGGCCTTTTGCAAATGTTGCGGGAAGGGCGACAGTTTCCCTCTGGCCGGCTGCTGCTGGTCCAGCTGTTGAACCGCAGCCTGGACCAGATGCATGTTTAACCATCAGCAGAATCTGGGGACAGAATCCTTTGTTGGGGCCCAAAGTTCAAGTTTCCCCGTTTCCTCTTCCTCCACCTCCTGTCATTCGAAGGCCAGGCTTTTGCCTTGAGCGCAAACTCAAACATGCCCTTTGGGGACAGAGGGGGGCCTTGGCTTTTAAGCCGAAGCGACCCGGAGCCGCTCACCCGGAACCCATGGGATCGGAGGCCTGAATAGGAGCCCCATATGTCTCTAGGTGGGGTGGGAGGGGCTCCAGGAGGTGGGGAGGGGGCAGCATGCCTTTGCGGAGGAGGCGCTCGCCTCAACAGGAGATGCCCAAAGACAAGGGCCGGCTTTGCGACCTGTGCCTTCTCTCAAAGTGGGGAGGGATGGCAGCCACTAGTCCCTTTTTCTAAAAATGCCCAAAGTTATTTTAATTTATTTATTTATTTATTATCTTGCCTTTCTTTCCAATATCAGGAGAAAAGGTGCCAACATGTCTCTGCCAGAATCAGGGAATGTGTTTTCCATCCACATCTCCTGTTGTGCTATTATGTAGAACTAGGGCAAAAACATTTGGGGCAAATTACTGGAAACTCTACCTAACCTTAAGGAAAGACTTATTTACGGTCAGAGCTGTTTGATAATTCAGCACACTGAATTAAGCAGAGATTGGATGATGGGCATCTTTTAGAAGTCCTTCTTACACTGCAGAATGGGGTGGGCTATATGGCATTTGGGGTTGATATTATTACTTTTATTGTTATTATTATGTTTATTTATATCCTGGTGGCATAGTGGGTTAAGGCGCTGAGCTGCTGAACTTGTGGACCGAAAGGTTGGTAGTTCAAATTCGGGGAGTGGGATGAACTCCTGCCGTTAGCCCCATCTTTTGCCAACCTAGCAGTTTGAAAACATGCAAATGTGAGTAGATCAATAGGTACTGTAACAGTGCTCCATGCAGTCATGCCGACCACATGACTTTGGAGGTGTCTACGGGCAACGCCAGCTCTTCGACTTTTTTAAAAATAATAATAATAATAATAATAATAATTTACTTTCCAGTTGGGCAATTATTATTGATAATAATAACAATTAGAAGAATATCCCACTTTTATCTCTTGATTAGATGCCAAGCCGCCTGTGCGCACACGTACCTTTTCATGAATGCTCAGCTCTTTGGAAGCCATTGAATGGAGCTCTTCTGGCCTTATTTGGTTAAAATTCAAGCCAACATTCTTAAAAGATTGATCAGGGATTCTTTTTATTTAATTAGCAATAGAATGCCCCCTTGGAAAATACATTTGGTTGTCTAGGAGCTGAACAATGGTCGTCACTTTATCGATTTGTTGTGATTAAATCAGGCTGGGGATATATTAATGATAATCGCAAGTGCCCCAAACATAAAGTTCAGCTGTTTTTCAGAGCTGCTAAGTTGCCTGAGCCCAATGTGCTGATTTTTACAAAATGCCCCTAATTGAAATGTCGATGGGAGTAGTGCTCTTGGATGATGCGGTAGTGGCTCTGCGCGGTTTGTGCCCCCATTCTTGGAAAGAGCCTTAAGCCATGTACCTGTTGTCTCTGTGCAGGCGTCAGAAACCCTCGCATGACGCGTCTTGTCATAGCTTGTAAGGTTATGGTCGCCTCGGACTATGAAGAGCAGCCAAAACTAGAATCCTAGAGATGGAAGAGATCATGACCATCCAGTCTAATCTCCTTCTGCCAGGAAGGAACATGCCATTAAAGCCCTCCTGACAGATGGCCAAAAGATTCCAGAGATGGGGACTCCAGCAGACTCCCAGGCAGTCAAAGAGCTATTACCACCAAAAAGTTCTTCCTAATGTTTAGGTGGAATGCCTTCATTTTCAACCTATTGCTCTATTGCCTCCTAGTCTTTGGAAAACAAGATTTCCTCACTCACTTCGTTGTGGCATCCCTTTCAAATATTTAAACCTGACTCTCAACCTTCTCGTCTCCAAGCTAAATATCCCCAGCTCCCCCAGTTGCTCCTCAGAGGGATTCATAGTTTCCAGACCTTTGGTCATTTTGGTCTCTCACCTCTGGACCCCTTCCATCTTGTCCATAATATCCTCCTTGAAATTGCTTTCCCCAGAACTGGACACAGGGCTCCAGTGATGTCTGACCAAAATACAAGAGGAGAGGGACTATGACTTCCCTCAATCTTGGAACTATATTCCTATTGACGCAGCCTAGAATTGTATTGGCTTTTTGAGCTGCTGTATCAGTCCAGGAGAACCTCTAAAATAGAGCTGGGAAAGTGTGCTCTATTGCTAGTAAACCTGTTGTTTAGGCATGGGCAACTTTGGCCCTCTGGGTGTTTTGGACTTCCAAGTCCCACAATTCCTAACAGCCTACCGGCTAAGTCCAAAACACCCGGAGGGACAAAGTTTGCAGATGCCTACTGGAGACCGTTCTGGTCCATGGCGTTTGAGAGCTTCCAGATGGAGGAAAGCGGTGCCTGGTCACACTTCAGCAGGCGATGTACAATGTCTGTCAAGCCACATCCAGCCTCCATGTGCTGTTTGTGCTGTAAACAGCCCCATCTGCGCTGCCGACATCCGATCGGTCCTTCTGTGAAAAGCCTGGGGCAACCTGTCACTTAACTCCTTTGGAGGATGTTTTTTAACAAACAGGCTAGGTTATCAAAGCAACCTGCAGCAGAGGATAGGTAACGTGTTGTTGAAGGCTTTCATGGCTGGAATCACTGGGTTGTTGTGAATTTTCAGGGCTGTATGGCCATGTTCCAGAATGTTTCTGGAACATACAGCCCTGAAAACTCACTACAACCCAGAATAGGAAAGGTTTGGATCTTTTGGGAGCACAGACTGCTGGCATCTGGCCCTTCCCAATGTGCAAACTGTCATGGCTTGCAAAGGCACTGTGTTGTGTGTGTTAACTAGAAAAAGAAAAGCATAAAGCCAATTGGATTAGCCTGCAAAGACCTGGGGATTGATTTGATACTGTTTCTGTTCTGCTGCTGCAGGACCAGTTTGGACATTTTTTTTCAGTGCTGACTGAGTATTTATTTATTTATTTATTTATTTTATTTACATTATTTATATTCTGCCCTTATCATAGAATCATAGAATAGTAGAGTTGGAAGAGACCTCATGGGCCATCCAGTCCAACCCCCTGCTAAGAAGCAGCAGGGTCCCGAAGGGGACTCAGGGTGGATCACAATGTACACATACAAGGCAAACATTCAATGCCATATGAACATAGAGACAGAGACACAGAGGCAATTTAACCTTCTCCAGCTTCTTGAGGGGATGCTCGATTCTCGCCACAGTGGGAGCAGCTGCTTCATCATCCACTGTGACACCGACTTCCTCATTCCAAACGTTGCTGGACAATTTTTATGGTGTCATAAAAATGCCTTCCCTTCCTCCATGTTCCTTCTGGCTTCTTTCACTAAATATGTCTGGATTTTCCCCTTCCTTGGAATCAGCCATGAATCAGAATGGAAGTGTCAGTCAAGAAAGCAGAAGAAGAGGAGGACTTAGAAGGCTTAACTACATAGGAAGAAACAAGATACGATGTTTCAAGATACATATCATGGAATAATAAAATGAGGAGGTGCTTGCCTTGTGTTTCCCATTTCTGTGAGGCTGTGAAAGCTGAACAATGAAGACATAGGCAGATAATAAGCTCATTTGAAATGTGGGGCTGGAAAAGACTGGTGGATGGCCAAAAAGACCAATAAATGGGCCCCAGAGCAAATCAAGCCTGGACTTTCTCTGGAAACCAAAAGGACTCAACTGGGGCTGTCCTGTTTTGGGCATATTATGGGAAAATCGGAATCTCTAGAAAGGACAATGATGCTTGGAAAGATAGAAGTCAGCAGGAAAAGAGGAAGACTGCATTCCAAGTGGAGAGTCTCTCAAGGAAGCCGTGGATTTCCCGAAGTTCTAACCACAGGAGAACTCAACAATTTGATCGCTAAGTCTCAAAACTAACTTAGCAGCAGTGAGCAGCAACAGTTGACTCCATCAGTGGAGAACCAGAGGGTTGTCATAACTGATGTCGCTAGGCAAGAAGGAGGCAAGAGCTGGCAGTGTAAACCCAAACTCCTGCCTTTGTTGGCATTCTACTCCTCAACTTATTGCACCCTCTGAGTTGTAGACCTCCCAAGAAACCCTGTTCTTAGCCATTCTGCTCAGGTTTTCCAAATACAGGACAGCAAGCGAGATGTTTTGCTGCTGCCCTCCACTTTCCCCAGCATTCTTGTCTTCTCATTTTGTCATCTTGACTTCCTGGAAGAGGTCAGGCTTGACTTGTTCCTATAGTCAGTGACAAGCACAAAGACCAGAACAGTAAACTGGACATGTAAACTTGCAATGTAAACTTGCAATGGCCCTATCGCCTCCTAGAAAAAGGAAGAAAAAGGAGGCGATAGGGCCATTGCAAGGAGAAGATGGGGTGATGGCGACAGGGGACAGGGAAAAGGCAGAACTGCTCAATGCCTTCTTTGCCTCGGTCTTCTCAGAAAAAGAAAGCCATCTTCAACCTCAGCAACACGGAATGGACGAAGGATTGGGGGAAATCCAACCCCAAATAGGGAGACACGTTGTCCAGGAACACCTGGCCTCTCTAAACGAATTCAAGTCCCCAGGGCCAGATCAGCTACACCCAAGAGTACTGAAGGAACTAGCGGAAGTTATTTCAGAACCACTGGCAATTATCTTCGAGAGTTCTTGGAGAACGGGAGAAGTCCCAGCAGATTGGAGGAGGGCGAATGTGGTCCCTATCTTCAAGAAGGGAAAAAAGAACGACCCAAACAATTACCGTCCGGTCAGCCTCACATCAATACCAGGCAAAATTCTGGAAAAGATCATTAAGGAAGTGGTCTGCGAACACTTAGAAACAAATGCGGTCATTGCTAATAGTCAACACGGATTTACCAAAAACAAGTCATGCCAGACTAATCTGATCTCTTTTTCCGATAGAGTTACGAGTTGGGTCGATACAGGGAATGCTGTGGATGTAGCGTACCTGGATTTCAGTAAGGCCTTCGACAAAGTCCCCCACGACCTTCTGGCAAACAAACTGGTAAAATGTGGGCTAGACAAAACTACGGTTAGGTGGATCTGTAATTGGCTAAGCGAACGAACCCAAAGGGTGCTCACCAATGCGTCGTCTTCATCATGGAAAGAAGTGACAAGTGGAGTGCCACAAGCAGGGCTCCGTCCTGGGCCCGGTTCTGTTCAACATCTTTATTAACGACTTAGACGAAGGGTTAGAAGGCACGATCATCAAGTTTGCAGACGACACAAAACTGGGAGGGATAGCTAACACTCCAGAAGACAGGAGCAGAATTCAAAACGATCTTGACAGACTAGAGAGATGGGCCAAAACTAACAAAATGAAGTTCAACAGGGACAAATGCAAGATACTTCACTTCGGCAGAAAAAATGGAAATCAAAGATACAGAATGGGGGACGCCTGGCTTGACAGCAGTGTGTGCGAAAAAGACCTTGGAGTCCTCGTGGACAACAAGTTAAACATGAGCCAACAATGTGATGCGGCTGCTAAAAAAGCCAATGGGATTCTGGCCTGCATCAATAGGGGAATAGTGTCTAGATCCAGGGAAGTTATGCTCCCCCTCTATTCTGCCTTGGTCAGACCACACCTGGAATACTGCGTCCAATTCTGGGCTCCACAGTTGAAGGGAGATGTTGACAAGCTGGAAAGCGTCCAGAGGAGGGCGACTAAAATGATTAAGGGTCTGGAGAACAAGCCCTATGAGGAGCGGCTTAAAGAGCTGGGCATGTTTAGCCTGCAGAAGAGAAGGCTGAGAGGAGATATGATAGCCATGTACAAATACGTGAAGGGAAGTCATAGGGAAGAGGGAGCAAGCTTGTTTTCTGCTGCCCTGCAGACTAGGACACAAGGGAACAAGGGCTTCAAACTACAGGAAAGGAGATTCCACCTGAACATCAGGAAGAACTTCCTCACTGTGAGAAGGGCTGTTCGACAGTGGAACTCTCTCCCCGGGGCCGTGGTGGAGGCTCCTTCCTTTGAGGCTTTTAAGCAGAGGCTGGATGGCCATCTGTCGGGGGTGCTTTGAATGCGATTTCCTGCTTCTTAGCAGGGGGTTGGACTAGATGGCCCATGTGGTCTCTTCCAACTCTACTATTCTATGATTCTATGATTCTATGATTCTATGAAAAGTCCAAAGGAATCGAAACGGATGCTCCCACCTGCTCAACAGACCAGCTTGAATCCATGGCTTTAGAAACTGGTTAATTGGACTTTTGATGTGCTTTCAAGTCACCTGTCAACTTGTGGTGACCCTATAATTTTGCGAGTTTCTTCCTTTAAAATAGAGCCTATAATATGGTGGACGGCACTTAGGGTTCCTTAATAAGCTTAGGTGTCGTTTGGGGAAGGGTCTTCTTTTTGGACTGCCACTCTCAGCATTCCAGGTGCTGTTGGCTGTATTATAGCCTCTAGTTCTGCTGTGACAATCCATAAATACATATTTCTCCACGTTCTGGACATTCTTGCCTACATCATTTGGGGAAAAGGGACCAAGGTGTGCCTTCACATTACCTGTTGACTTATGGCAACCTCATACATTTCATAGGATTTTCTTAGGCAAAGAATAGAGGGATTTTTTTGCCAGCTTCTTCCTCTGAGGTGGATGCAAGTAAATCAGGAAGGAGAGGGAGAAGGAGGATGGAAGACTTACCTTGCTAATGCACATCTGTTTTCTCTCTTTCTTTGGATTCAGGTTGTTGAAGGAAGGCGTCAGCGTCAACTCCCGACACAAGTTGGGCTGGACGGCTCTGATGGTCGCAGCCATAAACCGAAACACGTCGTAAGTTGTTGCTTGCTTTCCTCTAAGGTGGCTATAAGCTTTTTAAACATGTGGTTTTCCCACTTCCAAAGAAGTCCTGCTAACAAATGTAGAGGACTGACTGTAATTATACTAATCAAAATCAAGAATCTGAGATCCCAGAAGTTTTGCTAAAGTGTTATATTTAGCTAGACAGCAATATGGACAGTACAGGCTGTCCCAGATTTCAAACATCTTCCCCTCAGAAGGGAAATCCACTCCTGAAAAAGTGGGGAAAGGGGGTCTCCACTGAAGCTGTAACTCCAATCCTTGTTTACACAAGAAACCAATTTTACCAAAATGCAAAGATCACAGGGACAAAAAGTGAGGGAAAATCTTCTAAACAGGAGCACAGACAGCAAAGGAAACTCCACTGGGGTATTCACCCATCCCTATGCTATCCAAAGAGAGAGAGAGAGAGAGAGATCTTTCTATCTATATATGTATAAATGTAATGTGCGTATTTCCCATGGAATAAACAACATGACTAGAATCACATTGGCTTTTAAGCTGCCGCTTCACACTACTGACTCATGTTCAGCTTTTGGTCTGCTTAGACTCCCGAATCCCTTTCAATTGACTGTTTTCAAGCCAGGTGTTTCAACCAATCATATATCTGTACATTTCATTTGAAATCCATTTTCGTAGTTTTGGCCCAGCTCTCTAATGTGTTATGATCATTTTGAATCTTGATCCCTAATACAGTGATACCTCGACTTAAGAGATTAATTTATTCTGTGACTGAGCTTTTAACTCAAAATGTTCTTATCTCAAAGTGAATTTTCCCACTGAAATGTTATTAATCCGTTCTGGCCCCTCAAATCCCCCCCTCATTTTTTCTTACCTGTTGTTAAATAAGAAAATGTACTTTCTAAATAACATATAATGTATGAATGCACATTCACATAGAACTATAACAAAGGAAAGAAACTTTATAATGGTAGACGCACAAAGCTGTAGCAAGGAAGCACATTTGAGGCAACAAAATGTGTGTTGGCCAGCATAAGAGCAAGGCAAAATCTGCACATTCACATGGAACAATAACAAAGAAAGATAAACTTTTAAATGGTAGAAGCACAAAGTTGTGGCAAGGAAGCACAAAATGAAGAGGCAGAAGCATCATTTTCTTCTTCCTGCCCTCCTCCTTCCAGCCTCTCTCCCTCCTTTGCTCTCTCTTCCTCTCTTTCTTCATGAAGCCAAACAGACCAGGAATAAAAACCACACAAAATCAACTAACTTGAAGTTTTCAAAGCGGACAAGAGCAAAGCGGACAGCAATCTCTCAAAGTGGACAAGAGCACGAGACATGGAAGTTGCTCCCTTGAAGCCCTAAAGCCCTGTGCTCTCGTGCTAGCGCTCCCTCTTAACTCAAAATGCTTCTCATATGTCAAAGCGAAACCCAGGCCAAGCAGTGGCTCTTAACTTAAAATACTCTTTAAGTTGGGATGTTTTTAAGTAGAGGTTACATTGTACCTCTGGGATATTAGCTATCTCTCTTAATTTGGCATCATCTGGCCCCAAAAACTGGAATTTGTTGAAAGTAAATAGATACTCCTGTCTTGCCCCTTTACCTATTATTCTGGGCTGCATTTTCCCACCTTCCTCTTCTGCTCCATCCTCCCCAAGTGGTTTCCTTTTGAAAAAATCTTTTGGGGAAGAGAAGACTGAGGCAAAGAAAGTGCTGAGAAATTCTGCCTTTTCTCTGTCCCCTGTTTTGCTATCACCTGTACGCAGCGGCCCTACCATTTGCTTGTCCTTTCTTTTGCTGCGGACAACACCAAAGAAGCCCTTTTAATTATCTTTAACCTCTTCGGCAAGCCTGAACTCGTTCTGTGCTGTGGACTTAAGAAATGGAGTGGGATAAAAATTAGATCCAGGCATGAACAAATGTTGCTGGAGAGCCGTGACGTCTCTGCGAGATCGGTCCTGCAGAGCAGATTGGCCTTTGTCTTTTGGGGCCCTGAGTTTTTCGGGCCGAAATGCCCTTGCAGGTTCCCAGGACAATGTCCTCCCTCCTTGTAACCTTTAAAGGCAGCTCTTCAATGCGTTCGGTCTACAACTAAATTGAATTAGCCTTTTTATTTAAAGACCCGGCGAAGGCCGGAGAGGGAGAAATCCAATTTTAGGAAACGTGGGACCGCCTGCCGCTCGGGACGGGGCTTTGATGTTACAACCTCTCAGGGGCGCTTTACTTAGTCACAAGTTCATAAGCACCAAAAAAGGGCCTAATGATTTGGGAAAACACCGGATTAAACCCGGTGCACAAAGGCCGCATATCCGCTCTCGGGCGAGGCGATGGGGGATCCGTGTGCCCAGTTCGTGTGTGGCGCAAACTTTGATGTGCGACATGACAAGCCGACCTCAGGAGCTCCTTAAGAGGAGAGGAGGCGGCCCCGGCCCTGTTTGATTAACTTTGATGTGCGATGTCCGAGCGGCAAGACGGGCCTGCCTCCTTGTTTGCGCGGCTGCAGAGCGGCTCCCGATGGACGGACCCTTTGCCGATGGACAATGGCCGGGGGACAATGGCCGGCCACGGAGTGTGACGGTTGTTGACCATTCCGAGTGACCGGTGGACCGGAACAAGGGTTTTGGAGGCACAAAGACTCGGAGGAGGAGGGCGCGAGGAGAAAGAAAGGCAACCGCTCAGGGCACAATCCGTGCCCCCAGATGTTTCATGTTTCCATAAAACTTTTGGGGCCATTTCTCTGCAGAAAGGCCTTGCCTCGGGCTGAACCCCAGGCGGCTCCTTGGTTGAGAGCCAATGCAAAACGCTTTGTGGGAGTGTCTGCGCCACCTAATCACCTTCTCATTTCTTTGCGTTTTAAAAAAGGTTATTGAGTCGATAGACCTTGGAGCCCAGCCACCCTGAATAGCCCAAGATGCTGATAGAGTCAACGGAATCACTTTCTGCTCCAGCAGTCAGGGGACGGCTGACCCTCTCTTTGGTCACTCCATTCCCATTATATCCCTGGGATCCAGATTGTTTGCTCCAACCACCTCCCCTTTTCGGTCAGTCTCCAGCGGAGCCCACCTGCACCCCGAGGCCTTTCACGGGTCCCATTTGCTCCTAGAAAGCTCTCTCAAAGACAAGACGGGATGCTCACAAACCAGGCCTCTCGCTCCATGGTTTTTTTCATATAAGACATGCCTTGGTTTAGTTACTGGGTGTCAGTTGAACCAGGGAAGCATTTGGGGCATTTAGAGTAACCTAGATTTGGAAGGGACTCCACAAGCCATCCAGTCCAACCCCATTCAGATACCACTTGCTAGATGAAATCTATAAGCCGTCTTACCATTACCATTTGCAGATTTATTTCTGGTGGTCTACAATTTAGAATCATAGAATCCTAGTATTGGAAGAGACCCCAAGGGCCCTAATCCAACCTCCTCCTCCCAGGCAGGAACACACAACGCAAGCCCTCATGACAGATGGCCACTCAGCCTCTGCTTCAAAACCTCCAGAGAAGGAAGGGAGATACCACTGGACTCCCAGGCAGCAACAGATTCCACTATTGAACAACTATAACCACCAGAAAACTATTCCTAATGTTTAGGTGGATCATTTGAACCATTGCATTCTAGTGTCTGGAGCAGCAGAAAACAAGCTCACTCTCATCTTCAATATGATATCTTTAACTCTTTAAGCATGGCTCTCTAATCCGATGTGTTGTCGAAGGCTTTCATGGCCGGGATCACAGGGTTGTATGTTTTCTGAGCTGTATGGCCATGTTCTAGAAGTATTCTCTCCTGACGTTTCTCCCACATCTTAGATGTGGGCGAAACGTCAGGAGAGAATACTTCTAGAACATGGCCACACAGTCTGGAAAACATACAACAACCCTGCTCTCTAGTCCCCTTGTAACCTTCTCTTCTGCAGTGTAGCACATTCTGAAAAGACATTTCTCTCTTCCCTAAGGAACCAGTCCTCAAAGACCTATGGAAGTGATGCAAAGGCCTTTATCTCTTTTAACCCAAGCATTTTAAGGCTTTAATTGTCAGCACCTGCATATTGAATTGCACCTAGAATTCCACTGGCAACTGTGCCACTGCTGCAAGGATGTTTTTGACACTCAGCAGGGAAACACAGCTCCAGCAAAGAGGTTTCTGAGCCTTCTTCAAAGGCAGCCCTACCTTCAGCCTAGTTTAGACTTGAGTCTGTGCAAATGAGGAGAGATCCAGACTTATTAGACAAGGCTACGGGGATATTGATGACTTTTGGGGTCCCTGTCAGAAATATTAAAAAATTAACTAAGTATTTTTATTATGGAAATGTGAGATTTTTATTATGGAAATGTAACACTGAAAGGGTTAAAATTGGTGCAATGATTCAGGGAAAGCTGTAGTTCAATATAAGCAGATGTGCCTGTGGCTTAGTAGGCATCAGTGTGAGAGAGGCCTCAGTGTTAGAAGCTTTGGTGAGAGAAGCCTTATGTGTGAAGCTCCAGTGTGAAGGCTGCTGTGTGTAAAGCTACTGTGTGAAGCTCTTGTGTAAGTTCATTGTGAGAGAACACTCTGTGAGAGCGAAGCTGTTTATCTGCATGAGAAAGAAGCCCAGCATGGAAGCAAATGTCGGGTTCTCTTCTCCCAGTTGTTCTGAGGGGAGGTCTTCCACCAGAAGAAAGCACCAAGACACACGCTGGTAGATTCCAACAGGTTTTATTGTACAGAATACCAGAACCTTCTCTTTAGCCCATTTATATAGGGGCTCTCACATACCAGAGGGTAATTGAGGTTTTATGACTGGCATCCATTCTTTGTCAGCCGACCGGAGATGTCAAAGATTGGAGATCATGACAGCAAAGAAGGAAGTATGAAGAACTTTATTTTTGTTTTAGAAACCTTGTTTTTGTAAGTAGCGCAACCATATTATTTTGCTACAAAGAAAAGCCTCCTAAGGAAGAGATAACATTGGGCTGTGTGTTTTTGTTCTTTTTTATCACTTTTGGCTATTGGTGCTGGGTCATGCTGCTGCTAATAAGTTACTCTGCTGTGTATGGGGAGGGTCTTTTGCTAATAAACCCACTCGCCCAACATTCCCTTCCATAGTTCTTTATGATCAGGGCCTTGGACGTTGCACTCATTTTCTTGGGCTTCTTTGGGAGCCCCTCCTGTAACATCACCTGGCCAGACCCATCCGAAAGCCCTCCCTCCCATTGATTGTGCTGCCTGGTGAACTTTCGTTAAAGGCTGCCCTCCGGGGTCAATGCAGATTTATCTGCCTGCAGATGAGGAGGCCTGGCTGCTAATGTCATTAAGAGCTGATCAGCAAATTAAAGCCCCGCTCAGACTGGGAAGGACGAGGCGGTTGAGCAGCAGCAGCTCAATCACAGGTTATTGCAGCTCGCAGAGTCGGCCTGCTGAATAATGCATTTAGCGGAGGGGTGTGTGTGGCAACATCGGCATTGGAGGCATCAGCCCAGGCTCCAAAGAGGGAAACTGACGCACTGGGAGACTTCGGCCACTTCAAGTATTAGATAGATCATGGAAGAGAAGCATTCCTGCTCTTTCTCTCCCTCCAGACAGTGGTGTATAAATGGGCATCGCTCACACAGATCACAAAATCATCTTAAGAGTTGTAGGGATCCTAAGGACTGTGTAGGCCAACTACCTTCTGCCTTGTAGGAAGACACCCTCTTAAGTCCTCTCAACAGGTGTCCCCCCCGAGTGAGAAGGGCGGGGTATAAATTCTGGAAATAAACAGGTGGTCTTCCAGCTGAAAAGAAAAGAAAACAACTCACTAGACTCCAAATCAGCAGTATATTCCTCCACTGAACAGCTCTTACCATGAGGAAGTTCTTCCTGAAGTTTAGGTGGAATCATTTTTCTTGCAGTTTGAGTCCATTGTGTCCCAGTCTGTGGCAGAAAACATGCTGCCTCCTTCCTCAATGTGATGGCCTTTCAAATATATATACAGTATATGGCTCTCATCTCCTCTCTTCACCTTCTCTTCTCTTGGCTAAACATCTTGAGCTCCCTCAGCCACTCTTCAAAGGGATTCATACTTTCTAAACCTTTGAAACTTTTGGTCCCATTTCTCTGGATACTTTCCATCTCGCCCATATCCTTCTTGAATCGATTTGCCCAGAACTTGATACAGGATTACTCCAGGTGAGGTCTGGCCAATGCAGAGCATGATAAGACTATAACTTTGCTCTATCTAGACCAGTGGTTCTTTTCCTCCCCTCCCCTCCCCTCCCCTTATACAGACAAACCAACCAGCCAATCAACATACATACATACTTTGATTTTTACATATATAGAAGAAAGAGGTAGTCAATCATCTCTGGGGCAACACCAAAAAACGTGTCCACTTGACAGGTGGGAAGGCTGATGTCCAAAAGACCCACCTTTTTCCCTCTTTCCTTTTTCACGTGGCTTGCCTTTCCTTCTATGGAGACCAAAGACTTGCTTTCTTGTCCACTGGCGCACTCTCTGTTCCTAATGCTTTCCAAAATTGCCTTGTTGTGACCCTTTTGTGAGTCACAGGGATACAAACACAGCAAATAAATAAAAACGGCTTCTTAATGGCTGTTTTGCTTCTCGCTCACCTTTACAAAGGCTAATCGGCTTGAAAGTTGGAACACGTTTTGCTACCTGCAAATTGGACGGAGCAATCGATATCTGCAATCGTTCAAATGTCAGGCCGGCTTTGGGAAAGGGAGAGGCGGCAACGCAAGCTTTCCTTGAGGCAGGAGGGCCTGTCGTTTTGCTAGACGTTGCAAACTCCAATGGAAGTGGCCTTTTGGGGTCTCTTTTGCTCACAACAAACTCATGCCTTTCGCTTCTGCTCTCCAGCCATCTTGATGGGCCTGGTTTCTAGTGCCAAAAAACTTGCAAATCTCTCACATCAATAAGACCAGCAGCATAAAGCTCTGCAGAAATTTCTCATCCAGCCAATATGGGTTTAGGAAACATGTGAGGATGGCCTTCATGAAGTAAATTAAGATGCTTGTTCATTAAAAAAAAACATGCAGGTTGAGAATCCCTTCTCCAAAATGCTTGGGACCAGAAAGGTTTGGGATCTCAGGCTATGGAATATCTGTATTTTCTTATAAATCTATCATGAAGATGGGACTCAAGTCCCATCTCCATGATAGATTTATGTTTTGTAGTACAGTAGAGTCTCACTTATCCAAGCTAAACGGGCCGGCAGAACCTTGGATAAGCAAATATCTTGGATAATAAGGAGGGATTAACGAAAAGCCTATTAAACATCAAATTAGGTTATGATTTTACAAATTAAGCACCAAAACATCATGTTATACAACAAATTTGACAGAAAAAGTAGTTCAATGCACATTAATGTTATGTTGTAATTACTGTATTTACGAATTTAGCACCAAAATATCACGATATATTGAAAACATTGACTACAAAAATGGCTTGGATAATCCAGAACCTTGGATAAGCGAGTCTTGGATAAGTGAGACTCTACTGTATTATATAATAGTTTTATATAGTACTAGTGCACATGTGGTTTGCCTTTTCTTTGTGATGCTTTCTTTTTTCCTTCCTCTCTTTCTTTCATACACCTTGTCCCTTTCTCTTCCTTTCTTTCTGTTCTTTCCCTCATTCACCCTCCTCCTTCTGTTTTTTCCTTTTCTTTCTCTCTCTTTCCTTTTGTCTTCCCCTCTTTCTTTTTCTTCCCTCCCATCCCTTCACACCTTTTCTCTTTTACTTTTTCTTTCTTCATCTGGACTTTTCTTGGAAGTCACAATCTCTCAGCCTCGGAGCAAGACACACATACATACACACACACACACACACACTCCCTTTGCATCCATTTTCTAAAAAAATATTATAACATGTTAAAATAATGTAGCAGTTTCTCCACATTTGCAAGAGTTCAATGCATAGGTTCCCTTCAAATGTTCAGGAATGGTGAATATCATTAAAAATTGCAAATATCAGTTTTCCTGAAAAGCTGACCATAGAATCACACTGCTGGAGAACCTAGAAATACCTAGAGAGGGAAGCGGCAGAGGTGGCAGCCAATATAGTGGTTTTACTAGTCGATTTTAATGTATTGATATGCTACGATTTAATTTTTACTAATTTTAAAGTATGTGTATATTATATATGTATGTTTTGTATATTTGTATGTTCAGTGTTGTATGGCATTGAATTATTTCCAATTTGGAAGCTGCTCTGAGTCCCCTTCAGGGTGAGAGTGGGGTAAAAATATAGTAAATCTATAAATAGTAATCCACAAATAACCAAGTGCAAATGCAAACATGGGAAAGGGACGGCTGCACTTCCTTTCTTGTCATTTCCAAATTCTTCTTCAGGACCTTCTGTAATATATACTACTGTCCCTTTTTCATTATTACTTCTTTTTTCGACAGGGTGGTAACGCTCCTTCTTGCTGCCGGAGCCGACCCCAACCTAGGAGATGAGTTCAGCAGCGTGTATGAAACTGCCAAAGAGAAGGGGCTCCATTCCCTTGAAGGTAACCAAATGCTACGTTGGTTGTTGTTGCCCTTCCCTGTGGAGCAGGCATGGGCCAACTTCAGCCCTCCTTCCAAGAGTTTTGGACTTCCAACTCCCACAATTCCTAACAGCCTACCGGGTAGATGGAAAGTAGTAGTAGAGCTGGGTGTCATCTTAGTGTAGATGGCACCTGTGAAGAGCTAATAACGACTGCCACCAATTTGTAAAGAACTATTAACAACTAAGGTTCTTTCAGGCAGGGGGAATCTTTTTATCCCACCCCTGCCACTAATTTGCGAAGATGCAACCACCAAAGACTCAGAGAGGAGACCTTTTAAAATTGTTTTTTCTTTCTTACTCACTTTAGATGGTAACGCAACTTGGTTTATAATATATGCGACAAAGGCTTAGATGTTAGAGGAACAATAACAAGTTTATTCAGGCACAGAGCTTAGTGGTTACAAAAGATGTTTCTCACTTAGAGGCACTTTTATTAACAGTTACAATACTAGAATGAAGTGAGTCAAACTCCCTAAAGTGTCCTTTTACTTAAAGTAATTAGAACTTCTTCCTCTACTACTTTTAAACTGCAGTCACCCTGTGATACACGATCACAGATTCTCTGTTCCTTACCAGGACACAGACTACATCAAATTAGTCACCAAACTTATTTTAAACTGACTCAAAATGAACAATTGAGTCTCCCTGATCCCCTTAGCCTAGGATCAATCTTCCCTGTGCCTGATCAGAGCACAGACTGAATCCCTTTTTTAAACTCTGCACTTCTTCAACAAAACGGCAGTTGGCTCCGCCTGCTTCTCCATGGCAACCAGCCTCTGAGTGCTGAGATGCAATAACTGTAATACTTACCCTTTTAAACCACAAACACACAATTAAACCTAACATCTGTAAACCAAAAATTCATACTTCACAGTCCATTATGGAGGTGTTGGAAAAGCCCCTAATGCTGGCTCTCGTGGCCGCGTGTCATCCATCTTGAGACAGAGACGAGTCTCACGCTGCTCCCTTCTCAAACAAAATCATGATAAAGTACTTTGGGGAGAAGAAAGGGGGGAGTGATATCTACCTGCAGACAGGAAGTATAGACACCTTGTGTTTCATGGAGACACAGGTGAAAAACAAGACCACAGGCTGCAACATAGGGTTCCCTCGGTCCCCTGTTGCTACATATACAAATGCTTCTTCACTTACAACAGAGAAAGGCCTCATGATGCTCCCTTCTCAGACAAAGGGCAGTAAAGCCCTAAAAAGGCTTTTGAGAAGAAGAAGGGGGAAGCAAAAGGAAAAGGATAGGTCCCAACCTTCCTTCAAGTTGGCCAGAGATTTCTTCTTAATTTGCATCATCGATTTGTCTATGTGCCAGAGTTTTAACTGGAGCTATAAACCGTCTGCCCAGAACACCTGAGTGGCTCACCTGTGTGTAGTTGGCCTGTAAATGGAGTGTATTCTATGCATTGTAGATCCAGAAAAATGCAGAATGTGTCCCGCAAAGTAAGATTGATCACTTTATCATAGGGTTTACCAACGTTTTAATGGTTTCCAAAAAGCTAAAGAACTTGTCATCATAGCATAGAAGCAGATGTTGCCAAGCGCTTTTTGCATTGGGTTGCTGTGAGTTTTCCGGGCTGTATGGCCATATTCCAGAAGCATTCTTTCCTGATGTTTCACCCACATCTATGGCAGGCATCCTCAGAGGTTGTGATGTCTGTTGGAAACTAGGCAAGTGCGGTTTATATATCTGTGGAATGTTCAGGGTGGGAGAAAGAACACTTGTCTGCTTGAGGAAAGTGTTAATGTTGCAATTGGCCACCTTGATTAGCATTGAATGGCCTTGTATCTTCAAATCCTGGCTGCTTCCTGCCTGGAGGAATCATTTGTTGGGAGGTGTTAGCTGGCCCTGATAGTTTTCTGTATGGAATTCCTCTGTTTTTTGTTGTTCTTTATTTACTGTCCTGATTTTTAGAGTTTTTTTTAAAATACTGGTAGCCAGATTTTGTTCATTTTCAGGGTTTCCTCCTTTCTGTTGAAATTGTTCACATTTTTGCATTTCCCAGTTTTTAGAAAGGTATTGTCGAAGGCTTTCATGGCCGGAATCACTGGGTTGTTGTGTGTTTTCCGGGCTTTATGACCATGTTCCAGAAGTATTCTCTCCTGACGTTTCGCCCACATCTATGGCAGGCATCCTCAGAGGTTGTGAGGTATATACCATAGATGTGGGCGAAACGTCAGGAGAGAATACATCTGGAACATGGTCATACAGCCCGGAAAACACACAACAACCCTTTTGGAAAGGTTTCTGTACTTTGCCATTTCTATAGGAAAAACAAGCAGAAGTTTAACATCCCATGCTTTCCAGTTGAATCCACTGGTTCTCCAAAGTCACACTCTCTCTTGTTCTGGAGAAAGCAGTGGTGGCAGACCACAGAAAACTTGAAAACGTACAAAAACAACAACAGCAAAGGATTTGGGATTTTTTTGAGATGGGGCTGTGCCTCCTTTGGCCCCTCAACTACTTTTTGGATGAGGAAGAAAGTAGCTGGAGCGGAGGAAAATTAAGACCCTCTGAGGGAAGTTGCATTATATTTTGTGTTTGTTTGACATGTTTTATTAAAAAGAATAAATTCAGTTTATGCTTTTGTTTGGGAGGGGGGGTAGAAAAAAGGAGGAGAGAAAGGCCGCATGTACAGAAGAGAAGAACTGCCTTTGTTTTATGGGGTTATTTTTTTTAACGATTTGCATATTTTGTATATAAATATTTTTTTTCATAAAAACATCCAAACAGGGAGGAGGAGGAGAGGGGGACCCGCGCCAGGCAGAAAGGCAAAGAGGCCGGGGCCGGTGGTGCGAATATATTAGAGACATTTATATGGATGGCAGGGAGGGGAGACGGCACAGAGAGCTGAGCCTTTCCAGGCTCCTCGGTGATGGATGGCGGAGGAGGCTCCCCTTGACGCTTTATTGAGTTTCCGATGATTATCTCTCACGGAGACATTTTTTACGGATGACGGGCGAGCTGTCATGGTGGACCATGGGGGGAACCGCCACCCAGCAATAATAACGCTTTAATCTTTTTACGGCGCTGCTCCCTAGTATCTCAGATTCATCTTCCCTGACACCAGCCACTTGATTATCCGGTAGGCAAAAGAGGGGCGTAAATAAATATCCGAGCCCAAAAAAACCCAAAGCCCTCCCGGACCAGGAAGGAAGGCAGAACCTGTTGGCTTCGTCGTTGTCTCCGTCCTCCTCCTTTGTTTATGAAGTCCATTAGCCGTGATGCCAACCAGCCAATGGGAGAGGGGCTTCCCAATTCATTTCAATCTAGGAGATTTGGCTCCAATCGTAACCGGGATGCTTTTATCTCTCTTTCTTTTTTGGAATCCGGCAGCAGTCACAGGAAGGGGATGCTGATGTTATTTTCAGGCAGGCTGAATTTATTGCTACCGTGTTTCCCCGAAAATAAGACAGTGTCTTATATTAATTTTTGCTCTCAAAGATGGTCTAGGTCTTATTTTCAGGGGATGTCTTATTTTTCCATGAAGAAGAATTCACATTTATTGTTGAACAAAAAAAAAGAACATTTATTATATACTGTACAGTAGTTGTCATCACAAACCAGCATAACTAGACAAACTGTGAATCCTATCAAGAATTTCTTGTTACTACCATTATTTCAATGTACAACTAGCATGTACATTTACCAATTCTGCATGCTCTGGTGTTCTGTTTGGCAGGCGCCGGGCATGCTTCCAAACAAAAATTCTGCTAGGTCTTACTTTCAGGGGAGGTCTTATATTTAGCAATTCAGCAAAATTTCTACTAGGTCTTATTTTTCAGGGATGTCTTATTTTCGGGGAAACAGGGTATGAAGAAGAGGTCGAAAGGGACGGGCCATCAACACTTCTGTATAGAGAGCAAATCGGGAGAACCCTATTTGGGCAAACTTCAGCCCTCCCTCCAGGTGTTTTGGACTTCAACTCCCACCATTCCTAACAGCCGGTAGGCTGTTAGGAATGGTGAGAGTTGAAGTCCAAAACACCTGGAGGGTCCAAGTTTGACCATGCCTGCCTTAGGATTACTGTAAATTGGAAACAACTTGAAGGCAAGCAACAATACCCTGTTTCCCCTAAAATAAGACATCCCCAAAAAATAAGACCTAGCAGAGGTTTTGCTGAATTGCTAAATATAAGTAAGTAAGACCTAGCAAAGTTTTTGTTTGGAAGCATGCCCGGCGCCCGCCAAACAAAACACCAGAGCATGCAGGAGTGGTAAATGTACATACCAGTTGTACATGAAAATAATGGTAGTAACAAGAAATTTTTGACAGGAGTCACAGTTTGTCTGGTTTGGTTATGTTGGTTTGTGATGACAACTAATGTAAAGTATATAATAAGTGTTCATCTTTTTGTTCAACAATAAATGTGAATTCTTCTTCATGGAAAAATAAGACATCCCCTGAAAATAAAACCTAGCACATCTTTGGGAGCAAAAAAATAATATAAGACACTGCCTTATTTTCGGGGAAACACGGTACCAGGCAACAGTTTGTGTGGCAAGCACTGTTGGAAGGGAAGAAGCATCAACACTTATATATAGCAAGCAGTTGGGGAACAGAAAGAACCTGTAGTGCTGTCTGCTGCCTTGTTTTCACCTCTGTTTCCTAAATCTATGCAACTCAATGTGTTTTTGTGTCATGAAGAGGTCCCTTTCCTCTTCCCAAAAGTCTTTAGTACTTTATTGCTCTTTGTTCGAGAAGGGAACATCACGAGGCCTCTCTGCCTCAAGATGACCAACTCAACACAAGCATGAGAGCCCTCATTAGGGACTCTTCTACCAAAGTTAAGTAACTTTCTCTTGGTCCATCTCCGGTTTTTTCAGAGGTGTCTTACCTGCAACTACAATAGTAAGTTTTTAAACTCTTTTTGAATCTTACCTGAGCATTCTGGGAATTTTTTGTTGGGAATGGATGAGCCGTTAAGCTCTAATCACCCTCTTTATGAGGTAAATTCCCATTAAAATAGCAGAGTAAAAATTGCAGCAGCGGTGAGACTTATGTGGTGTGAGTTTTAAGGCCTCTGTCATCAGGAAGGCAAAGGACTGCAAAGTTAGCTTTAAAGTTTAAAAGCATTTATTGAGGTAAAAAGAAATCCATTGATGGATAGAAAAGGTTTGGACCTAACTATCTAATCTATCCTGTTCTAATACACATAGACGGATTAAAATAACAAAGCTCTACATAGCTACATCTTGACTAATAGAGGACAGAGTGCGTCCTCTCTGGAACAAAGCAGGAAGCTGGAATGGCGACCAAGCCTTGTGGGTCGCTTCTTCTCTAGGACCATAAGCATTCCAAAAGCCAAATTGGGGAAGTTACGTCAAAGCCCTAGGAGAGATCACATTTCTAGAAACATCAAAGGGTGGGCTGACCTAAATATTATGGGAAGCAGGAAACAATGGTGAAGCCTATCTAGGCATGCTTTGGAAATGGGAAAGGATTCCCTCAGTCTAACACTATCATCTATCTGACTACATTTAGACTTGAGTAGTCCAGGGTGATTCCCAACATTTTCTATACTGTTTCCTTCCATATCCTCACATATAGCACCGGCTATGCTACACTCAATAACTATGAAATATTTCTACAGGAGAAATGGGAGATCTGCAAACACTTGAAATGTACAAACCAGTTGCCATGTTGTGTTAATGGTCTTATGTTTTACAGGATCCCTGGCTCTGTGAATCCCTATTATTATTATTATTATTATTATTATTATTATTATTGTGTTGTCAAAGGCTTTCATGGCCGGAATTACAGGGTTGTTGTGTGTTTTCTGGGCTGAATAATAATAATAATAAAAATAATAACAACAACTTTATTTTTACATCTCACTCCCATCTCCCCCAGGGGGACTTGGGGCAGCTCACATGGGGACAAGCCCGATATCAACATACATTAAAACAATCATAAATTAAAACCAATATAAACAATAAAACCATATAAACAGTATAAACAGCATAAAACATAAACATATCATGTCATCTAAGTCTGAGCATAGTGCAAAATATATAGAGGTGAAATTATACAGACTCCATGTAAGGCTCAGGATAAAATACAGGGTGTTTGAAAAAGAACTCCCTAGTTTTAATGCAAATTACATTTAAACTAGGGAGTTCCTTTTCAAACACCCTGTATAGCCAATCAAGGAAGACAGGTAGGTCTCATATAAAGATTAAAATCAACAAGGGAGGAATATTGATAAGGTGCAAGGTTTCGACAACTGAATATCTAACTGGGACTATTTATTCGAAAGCACTTTGAAACAGCCACGTTTTAAAGGACAGGGAAGAAGCCTCTGAATACTTCTGGAACATGGCCATACAGCCCGGAAAAAACACAACAACCCTATTATTATTATTGTTATTATTATTATTATCATTATTATTCTTGCCCGCCTCATCTTGTGGCTCATCACTGCATTAATAATAATAATAATAATAATAATAATAATAATAATACTTTATTTATACCCCGCCACCATCTCCCCAACGGGGACTCGGGGTGGCTTACATGGGGCCATGCCCAGGACAATACAATATAACCATATCATAATACAATTAAATAATACAATACATAAAAATAAACAGTACAACATAAGATCCCTTGTGACTCCTTGCTAAATTAGGACAATGAATACCCTTCAGGTTTAATCCAGCCCTGAACCAAGGTGCTGAATTCTGGGTTTTAATCCAGGCCTAGTTCAAGTTGCCAGACTCCAGGTTTTAATGCAGACCTTGTTCAATGTGGTGGACTTTACAATTTAATTCAGGCATTGTGCTAAAGTGCTGAAATCTGAGTTTTTACTCCAGTATTTGTTAAAAATTGTAAACACAAGGTTTTAATGCAGGTGTTGTTTAAAGTGCTGAAGTCTACAATTTAATCCAGGATTTGTCCAAGGTTCTGAACGCCAGATTTCAGTGCAGACCTCCTCCAAGCTACTGAGCTTTGGACGTCTTCTTTTTTTAAGGACATTCAAAAACTGGTACAGATTCCCCATCCCAACTGCAGCCTCTCTCTTTCCATTTCAGAGAATTTCAGAGTTTCATGGATTGCACGGAAGAGGTTTTGAAAACTCTTCTATTATAGTTCTTGAGGTCTGACAGCATTATCATCCAGAAGCAATTGTGGGGTGGGTTATGCTGTACTTTCAAGACTTCTTCCTTATCTGTGTTTATTTGTTCTGTGCATGATCTCAGGAAGCCTAGCAGGCTGGCAGGCAGTTGACAAAATGCCAAATAAAAACAGCCCAACAAAAAAAAAATTGGTGTCTTGGTTTTTAGGCTTGTCTCTGGGGATATTCCATTGCGTAGACTGCATTAGCTCTAGTTTCTTAGGGATTACTTTCATGGCTTTCTGTGGGCAAGCTTGTAGAAGCTGGTAGATGGTGTGTGCTCTGTATCTCAAAAACTAGAGCTGATAAGAGAAAACTGGTGCCATTTTTGGAATTCACAGATCAAATAATCCCAAAAACAAGGCCAACATTTGAGGCATCAAAATGTGTGTTGGCCAGTGAATTAGTCAAAATGAGCTTTTGGTCAGATCCTAAAGGGCTGCTCTTAATATTCCAAATTTCTCTTTGCCATTTGCCATACTTTTACCTTGAAATCACTGGGACAGAGAGAAGTGTACAACTTTTCAACTATTTTTTAACAAAACAAATATGCCTAGACTCATTGCTCCCATCTCTCTGGAACAATCCCTCCCTTTCTGTGATCCCTGTGACAATTGCAAGCTGGACTTCAGGAAGACGCCTGATCTTTGGTTCTTTGGCTAAAATGGCTAAAAGTGATACTCTCCCCTTACCGAAGCCTTTGGTGCCGCCCAAGCTGAGATGCATTGCCTATTTTTGTTTCATTGACAATTATGGTTGACCACCTTCTTCTTTTTCCCTGACCATCCTCTCTTTCCCTGCCTCTGCAGTGCTGGTCACTCGGGAGGACGACTTCAACAACCGCCTGAACAACCGGGCCAGTTTCAAGGGCTGCACCGCCCTGCATTATGCCGTCCTGGCCGACGACTACCCCACCGTCAAGTTGCTCCTGGAGGGAGGTAAGGCTGGCCTTGCCAAGGGTCTTCCTTTTGGTCTCCAGTTCAGGATCTCTGGTCTCAGCTTTGAAGCTGGCTGACCCTCCTTGGTTTCCAAATCATATGGGATCAGGTGCCTTAAAGTATAACTTGCTCAGCACCTGGGAGTGGTTCTTTAGTGTCTTTCTGGGCTCTTCTTTCTGTTTTAGACTGCCACTCCCAGAATCCTAGCTGGCTGGGGGATTCTGGGAGTGATTGCTCAAAAGGGCACTTTCCCCTGCGCTCCAGAAGATCTAACCTGTAACATTTGGGGATAAAGGCACCAAGGTCAGATCGTGCATGTTTCAAAGTCATGTATCAGCTTAGGGCAACCCCATAGGGTATATTCCATAGGTCTGTCTTAGGCAAGCAATTCCTCAAAGGTGGTTTTCCAGGTCCTTTCTCTGAAATAATCCGACGGCACCAGAGATTCTTTGGTGATCTCCTATCCAAGTTCCAACTTATTGTTGTGTGGCTTCAGGTTGTTTCACGCCTCTGCCAGGTTTTCTGGGCCAGATTTGTTCAGAGGAAGAGGTTGCCTTTGCCTTCTCTGAGGCTGAGAGAGTGTAATTGGCCCAAGGGTTTCTGTGGCAAAGAGAGGTTTTGAGTCCTGCTTTCCAGAATCTTAGTCCAGTGCTCAAACCATACTTTTGCCTAAGAGGAGTGGGCAATTACAGAGGGACTCCCCACCCCCTTTGCTCCTGCCATGACCAGAAGCTGCATTAAAACAGTTCTGGGAACTGTTTGAAATACAGCCAGATTTATGCTAGTTTGAGAGAGGTGGACAAAGAATTGCTCTAAACCAATATGTTTTTTTTTTTTGTGGCTGTGTGTGCATTTTTGGCATGTTTGGGAGCTGTGCTTTTCTGATGAATTCTTATTGGGGAGCGGGGACAACATCTGGAGTCTCTTGAAAGCTTAACAGGCTGCAAAACAGGGCCTTGGGTCCACAAGCAAACCATGGTCTGCATTGGAACCATGGCTTCTAATCTTTGTATGTTTGTTAGGTATTAAATTATATATTGTATTTTCTTAGTGTTAGCCAATTTGGGTCTCTTTTTAGAGAGATAACGCGGGATATGCATTATTATTATTATTATTATTATTATTATTATTATTGACACAAAGACATAGTATGATACAGCAAACGAGATCTATATGCTGGATTTTGTATCACAGAATCACAAGTCGAACACTTCCCAAGTGTTTAAGACTTTGTGATGTATTTTCGGATGATGCATGCAGATCCCAGTAGGGTGGCCTTTTGCAGTTGGCAGATCGTAATTTTGTCAATGTCTATTTCCAAATGCCGGCTGAGATCTCTTGGCACGGCACCCAGAGTGCCCATCACCACTGGGACCACCTGCACTGGTTTCTGCCAGAGTCTTTGAAGTTCGAACTTGAGGTCCTGATTGCAGCTGAATTTTTCCTGTTATTTTTCATCAATTCGACTGTCACCTGGGATGGCGACATCAATAATCCAAACCTTTTTCTTTTCCATGACTGTGAGGTCTGGTGTGTTGTGTTCCAGAACTTTTTCAGTCTGGATTCAGAAGTCCCACAGTATCTTTGTGTGCTCATTCTCCAATACTTTTGCAAGTTTGTGATCCTACCAGTTCTTTACTGCTGGGAGGTGGTACTTGAGGCATAAGTTCCAATGAATCTTTTGGGCTACATAGTTGTGCCTCTGTTTGTAGTCTGTCTGTGCAATTTTCTTACAGCAGCTGAGGATATGATCAATGGTTTCGTCGGTTTCCTTGCACAGTCTGCATTTTGGGTCATCAGCTGATTTTTCGATCTTGGCCTGAATTGCCTTTGTTCTGATGGCTTTCTTCTGGGCTGCAAAGATCAGGCCTTCTGTCTCCTTCTTCAGGGTCCCATTCGTGAGCCAGAGTCAGGTCTTCTCCTTGTCACCTTTTCCTTCAATTTTGTCAAGGAACTTTCCATGTAATGTTTTGTTGTGCCAGCTGTCAGCTCTAGTTTGTAGTGCGGTTTTCTTGTACTGGTTTTTTGTCTGCTGTGCTTTGAGGAGTTTCTGATTTTTGACTTCAATCAAAGCAGGTTGTTATTATTGTTATTATTATTATTATTATTATTATTATTATTATTATTATTATTCCTGGGAACTGTGTTACTCAAAGCACTGACCTCCCACCTCCGTGATGTCTACATTCCCAGCCAGACTCCCAACCTGTGGCTTCCCTTTGTCCTGAATTTGGATTAATGCTGCTGGCCGTCCAAGCGTCCTTTTCATCTCGCCCTCAGTCCCTCCTCTAATGGACTTGATGGTCTTTTAACAGCTTGCTTACTGCCTCCCTCCAAAAGCAGGCACCTTTGTGAGGACTCTGTTGCGCCTTTGGCACTTGAGAGCGGTCGGTCGGTCAGTCGGTGGGGTGCTTCCTCCTTGGCCAGTGCCCTTTGCCCTCTCCTTTAGCCCTGCCTTTTCACCGGCCATTTCCTCCAATGCAGTGGGCAGCTCCTCTCTGCCCTCGGGGCCAAAGCCATTGACCGCCCCAGTCCTCCCCTGGCCTTAAATAGCCACCCCAAATTGCAATGTGTACACGTGTGGGTGTTTCCCTTTTGTCGCTTTGGCCCCTGGTGTCCCCCTTTGCTGGCCTCCCTTGCGGTCAGTTTGTCCCTGACCAGCAGACCATGAGCTCTCCCTTTCTTTCTCTCTCACTCGCTCTCAGTCTCCTTTGGACGGTCCGCAGGCTCATGGCTGGAACTGACCTTTGGGGAAGCGGGATACAAAACACACTCATCCCTCTCCCCAAAGCATTCCCCAAACTCTATTCTGTTTGGGTTTCATACTCCATCGATCCAGGGTTTTGTTTTCCATTCATCAGGGAAAAGGAAACACAGGGCTACCAATACACACAGGGCACCTTTTGTTAAAACTAATTTTTATTCAGGAGTAAAGAAAGCAAATTTTTATAAAATATAACACTAAAACTACGACATTTTACAAAACTAAATCTAGAACAGACAAAGTAACCTAAGACATATCTATATTGATATGTGCATATTTAAATGCACAACTACAGAGACTCTGATGGACCTCACACTCCACAGCTGTTAACTTGCATACCTTATTGTCCTGCTCCCTTTAGAATATAGTCATGTATGATCACACTTCATAGCATTCTTCTAATTCTTGAATCCTACCGTTGAGATTCGCCCCCATTATTACTGTAAAAAAGTAATAAACCAGTCCCAGCCTTCCTTGAAATTGGTCACAGATTTGTTTTTCCTGATCAGCATCATCTGTTTGTCCATCTCAGCTCATTCATACATCTTTGTGGGCCATTCCTCCTGCCTTGGGGGAGCTTGTTCCTTCCATGTCACTTCTGGAACATGGGCATACAGCCCGAAAAACATACAACAACCCTTGTTCCTTCTATCGCTGAGTATCCTATAGACAGTTCTCTCTGTAGTAATCATGTATTGTAGTCACATTCCAAGTTTCCTTTCTAATTGATCATCCCGCAATGGAACTCTATTTCCATCATGATTTTAACAATTTCTTCCAGCATCTTACGTATTTGAGTCCAGTATTTGTTTTTTATGATTACATTTTTATTAAGACAGATTAAAACATAACCTGCATACAAACAGACAAGAAACAAAAAAGAAAACAGCAACAACAAAAGGTTAAAAATAATTTTTTCTAGAATAATACTACATCCTGAACTTTTTTTAAAAAAAAATCCCAATAACTACAAACAATCTATATAATCTAATCTACATTATCTGTCTGATGGTTATATTCTCTCAGTTTTCTACACCCATTTAGTGAAAAGGAATGAATGAATGAATGAAACTATTTATAGCCCGCCCTATCTCCCCGAAGGGACTCAGGGCGGCTTGCAACAAAATACACAGTGGCAAACATTCATCTTGGTCCATCCTCCCCTAAAGTGCTGCAGCATGTAAAGTGTGTCATTTCGGATATGTGTGCCAAGTTTGGTCCTCTTCTGTCATTTATGTCAATTGCAGTGGTCTCAGGAAGTGAGTGAAAGTACTGCAAGTCCCATCATCCTTGGTACGTCCTCCCCCAATCTGCACCAGGATGTAAAGTGGGTCACGGGGATTGTGTGTGGCAAGTTTGCTCCAGTTCCATCACTGGTGGATATCCCAGTGGCCTGTGGGAGCCGAAATGATTGAAAGTACTACCAGTCCCATCATCTGTGGTCCATCCACTGTAAAGTGTATCATGGGAGTTATGTGTGCTAAGTTTGGGCTAGGTCCGTCACTCCTGGCGGTCACAGGAGATCAAGACCAAAATTGACATATAGAGTCCCTATGACCCACTCTACATCCTGGCGCTGTTTGGAGGGGGATGGACCATGGACGATGGGACTTGGATATGGGAGTTGTAGTTCACCCGCACACACTGAACCCAGCTGACATTGGATCTAGGCTACACAGGCAAATAATGCCTTTCTCAAATGACCCGGGTACTGCCGGATCCCCAAGCTAGTAAACAAATAAAAATAACTCAGTAAATTATAAAACAACGTAAATAAACAAGACAAAACATAATCCATGTAATTGCAAACATTAAATCCTTAAAATCTCATTAAAAATCTCTAAAATTAGACTAACATTGTTGGAGGGGAAATGATGAACAGTAGATTAACAGGGTGGATGTTAGCATCTAGGCGAGGGTGCATATAGATGTACTTAGACCACTGGTACATCCTTTCTCACATAATAATAACAGCTGTTATTATTATTATGTTTATTTATACCCTGCTTTTTCTCTCCACAAGGAGACTAAAAGCAGTTTACATTAAAAGCAATGGGGGTTTGGCCCCATCTTTACTGGAGGAACACAGGGAATGGGCCCCAGTTTTTCTTAAAGTTAGTTAGAGATCTCTCCTTAATTAACATAGCAAATTTATTCATTTCTGCAAGTTCGCTTATTTTCATAAGCCAGTCATTTTGTGTCGGGATCATTGAGTCTTTCCATCTTGGAGCAGAGATCATTCTTGCTGCCGTTGTCATGTATAGGGATAATAACCTCTCACATTTTCTATCTTGTTCATCCGACATCCCAAGCAGATAGACTTTAGGTTTCATTTCAAATTTGACTTTAACCATTTCTTCTAAAATCGTATGTTTGTGCCCAGTATTTCTAAGCCTTTTTACACGACCACCGCTCTACTTTAGTTCTTCCTGATGCACTTTCCATCCAAACTAGGCATGGGAAAACTTCGGCTCTCCTCCAGGTGTTTTGGACTTCAACTCCCACAATTCCTAACAGCCTACCGGCTGTTAGGAATTGTGGGAGTTGAAGTCCACAACACCTGAAGGAGGGACGACGTTTGTCCATGTATGATCTATGTATTATTACTTCATTTTGTATGGTCACTATGTGTTTTATTGTATGCTGTGTTTTAATTGTTTATTTTATTTTATTGTGATCATTGTTTCTTAGTTATTGATACTGGTTTTAATCTTGTTATACTTTGTTTCTGCTTTGGGCTTGGCCCCATGTTAGCTGCCCCGAGTCCCTTCGGAAAGATGGAGCAGGATATAAGAATTATTATTATTATTATTATTATTATTATTATTATTATTATTATTTTATTGTATGACACAGCAAACAAGATAGTTATGCTGGATTTTGTTTCACAAAATCACAAGTTGAACACTTCCCAAGTGTCTAGGACTTTGTGATGTATTTTCGGATGATGCGCGCAGATCCCAGCAGGGTGGCCTTTTGCAGTTGGCAGATCGTAATTTTGTCAATGTCTATTGTTTCCAAATGCCGGCTGAGATCTTTTGGCACGGCACCCAGTGTGCCCATCACCCCCGGGACCACCTGCACTGGTTTCTGCCAGAGTCTTTGAAGTTCAATCTTGAAGTCCTGATAGCGGCTGAGTTTTTCCTGTTGTTTTTCGTCAATGCGACTGTCACCTGGGATGGTAACATCAATGATCCAAACCTTTTTCTTTTCCATGACTGTGAGGTCTGGTGTGTTGTGTTCCAGAACTTTGTCAGTCTGGATTCGGAAGTCCCACAGTATCTTTGCATGCTCATTTTCCAATACTTTTGCAGGTTTGTGATCCCACCAGTTCTTTGCTTCTGGAAGGTGGTACTTGAGGCATAAGTTCCAATGAATCATTTGGGCCACATAGTTGTGCCTCTGTTTGTAGTCTGTCTGTGCAATTTTCTTACAGCAGCTGAGGATATGATCAATGGTTTCGTCGGTTTCCTTGCACAGTCTGCATTTTGGGTCATCAGCTGATTTTTCAATCTTGGCCTTAATTGCATTTGTCCTGATGTCTTGCTCCTGGGCTGCAAGGATCAGGCCTTCTGTCTCCTTCTTCAGGGTCCCATTCGTGAGCCAGAGCCAGGTCTTATCAGCTTTATTGTTGTTATTATTATTATTATTATTATTATTATTATTATTATTATTATTATTATTTATCCTTAGGAAGAACATCCTAACGATAAGAACTGTTCAAGCACAGTGGTCTCTGCTGCTGCCAGAGAGTCTGGTAGAACCTCCTTCTCTGGAAACTTTTAAGCAGAGGCTGGAAGCACCTTTATTGGGAGGGATTGGATAGTGTCTCACTACACGGCATTGAGGGTTGGACTGGATGACCCTCTTTGGGGTCCCTTCCAACTCTAAGGGTCCACTTCTTGGGACAGCCGCCCTTTCCCGGCTCTGCGCCGCATCCCTCCCTTCCTCTCGGCTCATATTTACAAAGAGAACGTGATAAATTCTGTATCGACCCCTTTTGTCGCCCTGTAAATTTGGCAAAAGATGATTAAATAGCGCAATAGAGGCTGCCAGCGCCGGGGCTCGATATGCGGCGGGCCGGTTGTATCGACCCCGGTATCCGAGCCCCCGACCAGTCATTAAATGCCTGTGACACACACACACACACACACACACCTCAAAGTCAAAGGCAGGCAATCATGTCATTGTACCGAGGGCTGCAATAAGCAGCAGCAGCGCCTGTCCGGCAGCAGGTTTATGTCCGTGTCATAGCTTTTAAGGGCCGTTTCTCCCCAAAGGGCCTGGAGTTAAGAAGCCTTCCAGGGCAGGCAGGTTGTATTTGGTGTCAGGAAAACAATCTGTCCTTCACAGAGCTGAACTTAAAGTCCAGTTGCAGTTCCCTTGAAGACAAAACAACACCAGGGTCGCAGTAGGATTGCACAAAAGAAAATACTTTACTTTTTCCAGCAGACAAAATAAAAACAGCCTTCTTCACACGTAGCAGAAAAAACAAAATAAAACAAAATATGCAAAATAAAATATAGCTTACGGTAATTCCGATTTGCAAACTTACATGCAAAAACAATTGGTCCTTCCCAGAGAGTATAGTACCTACAGTCTGCAGGAAAAACGGAAAGCTCGGCACCCACAGCAAGAGTTTGTAAAGTGCTCCAAATGGTATACTCTAACAGTGATTCCCAACGTGGGTGCTACCACCCCCTGGTGGGCTCTGCAGCGATCCAGGGGGGCGGTGATGGCACCTATTAGGACACAGGGGCGGAGCTAGAGGAGTGGGTGTGGCTTCTTCCCAAGAGCCCGAGACAGGGCTGAGCATCTATACCTTTCCTGACGCACTTGTTGGGACACAGAGGGCGGAGCTAAGGAAGGGGACGGGGCCTCCTTCCAAGAGCCTGAGACAGAGCTGAGCCTCTATACCTCTCCTGAGAGACCTTTTAGGACTAAAGGGCGAGACTAGGGGTGGGGGCGGGACCTCCTTCCAAGAGCCCGAGACAGAGCTGAGCCTCTATACCTCTCCTGAGAGACCTTTTAGGACTAAAGGGCGGGTCTAGGGGTGGGGGTGGGGCCTCTTCCCAAGAGCGCGAGACAGGGCTGAGCCTCTATACCTCTCCTGAGAGACCTTTTAGGACTAAAGGGCGGGGCCTCCTTCCAAGAGCCCGAGACAGAGCTGAGCCTCTATACCTCTCCTGAGAGACCTTTTAGGACTAAAGGGCGGGGCCTCCTTCCAAGAGCCCGAGACAGGGCTGAGCCTCTATACCTCTCCTGAGAGACCTTTTAGGACTAAAGGGCGGGGCCTCCTTCCAAGAGCCCGAGACAGGGCTGAGCCTCTATACCTCTCCTGAGAGACCTTTTAGGACTAAAGGGCGGGTCTAGGGGTGGGGGTGGGGCCTCTTCCCAAGAGCCCGAGACAGAGCTGAGCCTCTATACCTCTCCTGAGAGACCTTTTAGGACTAAAGGGCGGGTCTAGGGGTGGGGGCGGGACCTCCTTCCAAGAGCCCGAGACAGGGCTGAGCCTCTATACCTCTCCTGAGAGACTTTTTAGGACTAAAGGGCGGGGCCTCCTTCCAAGAGCCCGAGACAGAGCTGAGCCTCTATACCTCTCCTGAGAGACCTTTTAGGACTAAAGGGCGGGGCCTCCTTCCAAGAGCCCGAGACAGGGCTGAGCCTCTATACCTCTCCTGAGAGACCTTTTAGGACTAAAGGGCGGGGCCTCCTTCCAAGAGCCCGAGACAGAGCTGAGCCTCTATACCTCTCCTGAGAGACCTTTTAGGACTAAAGGGCGGGTCTAGGGGTGGGGGTGGGGCCTCTTCCCAAGAGCGCGAGACAGGGCTGAGCCTCTATACCTCTCCTGAGAGACCTTTTAGGACTAAAGGGCGGGGCCTCCTTCCAAGAGCCCGAGACAGAGCTGAGCCTCTATACCTCTCCTGAGAGACCTTTTAGGACTAAAGGGCGGGTCTAGGGGTGGGGGTGGGGCCTCTTCCCAAGAGCCCGAGACAGAGCTGAGCCTCTATACCTCTCCTGAGAGACCTTTTAGGACTAAAGGGCGGGTCTAGGGGTGGGGGCGGGACCTCCTTCCAAGAGCCCGAGACAGGGCTGAGCCTCTATACCTCTCCTGAGAGACCTTTTAGGACTAAAGGGCGGGGCCTCCTTCCAAGAGCCCGAGACAGGGCTGAGCCTCTATACCTCTCCTGAGAGACTTTTTAGGACTAAAGGGCGGGGCCTCCTTCCAAGAGCCCGAGACAGAGCTGAGCCTCTATACCTCTCCTGAGAGACCTTTTAGGACTAAAGGGCGGGGCCTCCTTCCAAGAGCCCGAGACAGGGCTGAGCCTCTATACCTCTCCTGAGAGACCTTTTAGGACTAAAGGGCGGGGCCTCCTTCCAAGAGCCCGAGACAGAGCTGAGCCTCTATACCTCTCCTGAGAGACCTTTTAGGACTAAAGGGCGGGTCTAGGGGTGGGGGTGGGGCCTCTTCCCAAGAGCCCGAGACAGAGCTGAGCCTCTATACCTCTCCTGAGAGACCTTTTAGGACTAAAGGGCGGGTCTAGGGGTGGGGGCGGGACCTCCTTCCAAGAGCCCGAGACAGGGCTGAGCCTCTATACCTCTCCTGAGAGACCTTTTAGGACTAAAGGGCGGGGCCTCCTTCCAAGAGCCCGAGACAGGGCTGAGCCTCTATACCTCTCCTGAGAGACTTTTTAGGACTAAAGGGCGGGTCTAGGGGTGGGGGCGGGACCTCCTTCCAAGAGCCCGAGACAGGGCTGAGCCTCTATACCTCTCCTGAGAGACTTTTTAGGACTAAAGGACGGGTCTAGGGGTGGGGGCGGGACCTCCTTCCAAGAGCCCGAGACAGGGCTGAGCCTCTATACTTCTCCTGAGAGGCCTTTTAGGACTAAAGGGCAGGGCTAGGGGTGGGGGCGGGGCCTCCTTCCAAGAGCCTGAGACAGGACTGAGCCTCTGTATACCTCCCCTGAGGCACTTGTTAGAACATGTGGGCGGGGTATAGAGGTTCAGCCCCGTCAGGCACTTGGTAAGAGGCCCCGCCCCCTCCTCTAGCCCCGCCCCCTGTGTCCTTGCAGGTGCCACAGGACAGGGATAGAAGCTCAGCCCTGCCTCAGAGCTCATAACTCCGCCCATCCCAGTCCTGGCCGCCCATTTGTGGCCTCGCCCACCTCCCCCTCCCAGCCCTGGATCTTAGACTAGGGGAAAGGCTCAGCCCCGCTCTCTTGAGCGGGAGCCACGCCCACCCCTCTAAGCCACGCCCCCTTTCCAGGGGACGCTGAATAATATTTTTTTCTGGAAAGGGAGCGGTAAGCCAAATAAGTTTCGGAACCACTGCTCTAACTTCTGTTTTTTAACCTACTGATAAATCACTTGCCTTTATTTATTTATGTTGTCGAAGGCTTTCATGGCCGGGATCACAGGGTTGTTGTATGCTTTCCGGGCTGTATGGCCATGTTCCAGAAGTATCGCGATATGAATATATGACTCACTGATAGACCCCCACCTGGACATGAAAAGCACCTTAAATGTTTATTTAAATGTACAATTATGCTGGTTTTTAATGTATATTTTAATTTTAATTTTTAATTTTGAAAGACTTTTAAATTTGATGTAAACTGTTTTTCTGATGTATATGTTTGTATTGTAAACCGCCCTGAGTCCCCTGATGGGTGAGAAGGACGGGGTAGAAATGATGTAATAAATAAATAAATAAATAAATAATCTCCTGACGTTTCACCCACATCTATGGCAGGCATCCTCAGAGGTTGTTAGGATGCCTGCCATAGATGTGGGAGAAGCGTCAGGAGAGAATACTTCTGGAACATGGCCATACAGCCCGGAAAACATACAACAATTCCGTTTTCCATTCTTGAGTTGGGAGTAGTAAGCTGCTTTGGGAGATGGTGATCTTTGGGCATTTGGACAACATGGCCAGTCTAGCGGAGTTGCTTGTCTGCCTGTCTTCCCAAGAGATTTGCAGGATTTTTCAGAGGCAACACTGATCGAATCGTTCCAGGAGTTGAGTGTGACGTCTGTAGATGGTCCACATTCCACAGGCGTATAACAGGGTTGGGAGGACAATCGCTTTATAAACAAGCACCTTGGTATCGCTACAGATGTCCCGATCATTGAGCTGAAGGAGGACCTCATTTGGGACCAGGATCCGGTGTTTAAGAAGCAGGGATCTAAATAACCCATGGGATCCCTTCCATCTTGCTGGCTCTGTGATATCGGAGTGCGTTTGCATTGGACTTCTGCATGACAGTAGAGGGTGGGACTAGATGTCCTTTGGGGTCCCTTCCAGAGGTGGAAAGTGTAGCACGGGCAACCACCTGGGGTCATGCTGGTATAGTGATGTTTTTAGAAACTGATCGATTTGTTTGGCCTTCTTGCTTGCTTGCTCTGGCTTCTTTCTCCTTTTTTAAGAAAGCCCCTCCCTGCGAAGCGGTTTGCCCCCGTCTTGGAAGCCCGTTTATTTTACTGGAAAAGAGGGTGATCATGTTAATCCGATCACGCCGAGGCTCAGGAGGACAGGAGTCTCTTCCTATTACTTTAACTAGCCATGCAGAGCAATAAGGATGTCGGGGCTTGTCAGGGATGATGGCTGATGACACGGCGTCAGCATCGTCCTTTGCGCCTGCCTCCTTTTGGCAAGCACCGTAGGGTGCGGGCTGGTTTTTTGTAGGGAGGATATTTGGAATGATTGTGACTAGTTGAAAAACTCACCTTCAACTCACAGGTTTGGGGTACTTTTTGCAGCCTTGGGATCTCACCATTTATGCCTTCTATAACTGATAAAACATCTTTGCTGGTTTTGTTTCTCTACATTTCATTTATATATTGTAGGGGCGAGTTACTTTTAGGAAACTGATCAAGTACTACAGAATTTCAGGGGAAAACTTATTTTAAATCCTAGCGTGACTATTAAAGATATTGGTTCCCACATTGCTGCTGCTCAGTCACTGAATTCTTGACAGCAGAAGGTGTCACCCCAAAGAAGATTCATCAGAGAATGCAAACTGTTTATGGCGATTGTGTTGATGTGAGTCCTGTTGGGTGAGTAAGTTTAAAGACGTTGAGGAGGGAACATCTGACTTGGGTGACAAGCAAAGAGTTGGACGTCCTGTGACAGCAACCATCGAGTTTCACAAGCAAAAGGTTGACAGATTGATTCAGGACGATCGTCGTATCACTCAGAGAGAAATTTCAAGCATAATTGGCATTTCACAAGAACTTGTGGGTCACATGATTGCTTTGCTTGGCTATCGGAAGATCTGTGCATGTTGAGTCCTCCTGTGAGATGCCGGTTGCCGAAAGAGAGCGTCAACTTCTTCCGTGACGGCTTCAGAAAACTTGTTCATTGTTGGCAGAAATGTATCCAATGGTCTGGTGATGATGTGGAAAAGTGAATAGTGTTCCGATAGCCAAGCAAAGCAATCATGTGACCAACTAATGTGGGAACCTTAGGTATGCAGATGATACTACTCTGATGGCCGAAAGCGAGGAGGAGCTGAGGAGCCTTAGTTGTCACCCAAGTCAGATGTTTCCTCCTCAACATCTTTAAACTTAGTCATCCAACAGGACTCACATCAACACAATCTCCATAAACAGTTTGCATTCTCTGATGAATCTTCTTTGGGATGACACCTTCTGCAGTCAAGAATTCAGTGACTGCACGTTGCTTAAATCTCATTGACCGACCATCTGCGCAGGGTTCCATACTTCGCACTTTAACAACACAGCCGTTCAATGCTAAGTCTTCCCGCCAAATAGAACTGTAGAGGAGAGTCTCCTGAACAAGCCAGGACCTGCCGCAGACCAGGACTGCCATCTGTTGAGGAGTTACGAAGGCGGAGGCATTACTTTTCATTCAACCCTCTTATTACTCTTTGTTTGAGAAGTGGGCACCACGAGACCTCTCTCTGGCTCAAGATCTCTTACTCATACACACGAGTCAGCTTTAGGGACTCTTTTGATGCAAAGAGACGAAAGGAAGTTCCCTAACTTAGGTAGAAGTTAGGGAACTTCCTTTCGTCTCTTTGCATCAAAAGGGGAATAGTTTTTAGATGGAAGGAAGATATATCCCCACTCTCTTCTGCTTTGGTCAGACCTTATCACCTGGAATAATAAATCTGTGTCCAGTTCTGAGCAAAGCAAGTCAAGGAGAAAGACAAGATGGAAAGAGTCCAGAGTCACTGAAAGAGTCACTGGCCTCCAACTGACAAAGAGTTCTTCTCTCACCTTGGACTTTCCACATATAAACCTTCCTTGCTTAGTTTCTCCATGCCTCACAACCTCTGAGGATGCCTGCCATAGATGTGGGCAAAACGTCAGGAGAGAATGCTTCTGGAACATGGCCATACAGCCTGGAAAACATACAACTAGGGTATCCAGAGAATGATTACCAAAATGGTCCAAGGTATGGAAGGAATCCCTACTGAAGAGGAGGGAGCCAATCTTGTTTTCTGCTGCTCTGGAGAGTGGGACACAATGGAGCCATGGATTCAAATGACAGAAAAACAGTTTCCACCTTAAACTTCATAAAGAACTTCCTGATCGTAAGAGCTGTTAAACAGTGGAATTTGATCCCTCCCCAGAGTGCAGTGGAGTCTCCTTCTCCAGATGGCCATCTGTCGGGAGGGCTTTGATTGTATATTCCTTCCTGCCTGGTAGAAGGGGGTTGGACTGGATGGCCCTTGGGGTGTCTTTGAACTCTATTCATTGCTTGACATCCTTTCCTCCCCACCCAGAAAGGGGATGTGTATTGAGGGCGGTGTGTGTTGTGTGTCCATGAGCCAAGACAAAGGCACGGACACACATGAACACAGCACGCATTTTGCCTGAGCGTCTCTAAACAGGCAGGAGCGAGAGGCAGCAAAGTCCCATCCATAACCCCCCCTGGTATTGACAGTTATCTGCTATCTGAAGGAATTCAAGACAAATGATTAAGAGGATAGAGTTAATAAAATTTGAAAAATTGAGACCTGTCACTCGGCTAAACTTTTTTCAATACCACCGACAGAAACATATTTCCCCAATGAGTGACCTTCCACAGCTGCTGCTGCTTCTGCTGCTGCTCCTCCGTGTTTGCGGCGCTGGAAGGGAGCCGGCCGGCTATTTATCAAATATTATAAGCTGGGGCTGGGGGCCTGGCTACTTCTATGAGCGAAAGGCTCGGCCGAGGCCCCAGGCGCTGCTGTCCAGGTGTGCCGTCCCTCCAAAGACGGTCCGTGGGAGGAGACAAATGGCCCCGATGCCGGTCCCAGCAGGTGGGGAGGGAGCTCTTTTGGGGCCAGCTGCCCCCTTGGCCGCCAAAAGGCCCCAGGTCAAGCCGGACTCGGAAGGGAAGCCGGTGACCATCTCCATGAAGATGACAGAAAGTCACGGGGTGCCGGAGCGGCCTGACACCGAGTTATTTATTGACCCATAATATTTTATTGGAGGTGGCCATCGACCCGTTTGTGCAGGAGTCGGGTTCTATCAATTATTGCGGCAATTAGTCAAGTCGTCGTCATCGCAGCCATTAACTGAGGAATCGGACCAATATTGGTTAGCGTTATTAATAGATCGGCAGGAGGCGATTTGGGCCTCATAGGAGAAGAGGAGGATGCTCTGCCAAGTCGGGGCAAAAGAAACTTTCCTTTCCTCCCTGGAAACGGCACAAAGCGGGGATTGGCCCAACATGTTAATGTGGGATTTGTGTATTGGTAGTGTTTAAATGAAATTTGTGTCTTGTCTGTATTGCATACTGATTGCATCATCCAGAGTGTAACATAGTCTGGAAAGAGTTAATTACTGAGAGGCTGTGATGTCCTTGATGTGTGGCTGGAACCAGGGAGTGTCCAGACACAAGTGTGTGTGCATTGCAGATTGCATCAGATCTGCTCTGTTCTTCTCTGAGTTGAGTCGAGTGCTGTCTGCTGAGAGTGAGAGTCCTGTGTGTCCATTGTCTGCAAGTCTGTTTGTCTTGTTTATTGGTCAGCCATTATTATTAATAGGAGGAAATGTGGGTCGTGGAAGAGGAGGGACAGAGGAAAGGTGGGCAGAGGAAATGTCCTCCTCCTCCTCCTCCTCCTCCCTGGAAGCAAAGCAAAAAGGGAGGATTGTCTCTTTAAACAACACTGCGACCGACCGTCGGTGTATAATCTCCCTTGTCCCAATCATATCCGTTATTGGATGTGACAAGGGCTCACAACCGAAATTACTCTCCGCCGGAGGTTTATGGAGCGCATTTTTCATTCTGTAAGCAAATATAGATCTCTTTATGCCAGCTCTCGGAAATAGCTAATGTCTGCCCTGCTCTTTTCTTCTTCCTCTCTTGGGTTTCGAGGGGCAGAGAATCCAAGGCGTTGTGCTTCAGGCTGAATGGGGAAGGAAGGGGTGCTACAATTCACGCGGGGCACTGCTCGGTTGTCTAGAGAAAGTGCTGTAAACATTTCACAAATCCACCTGTTGCCTTGCAGCTTTTTGGGCGATGAGTGCATGACAGTTTTATCCACCAGTGCTAAGCTTTGTCTGCTGGTTTCCTTGCAGGTTGGTTCTCTGGACGGACAACAGTTGGCCTTAGCATGCGTTTCCCAGAAAATAGCATTGGAAAATATCTGGGGAAAATTTCCAGAAAAATCTCCAGGGCTCTAAATCATGTTGTCTGGTTTAGCTCATTGGGTTTAAACATCACCATGATGGTCATCATCTCTGTATGGGGATCCTAATGTAGAAACAAGCTTGGCAGTGCATTTCATTATTCCTTTGTGAAGGAAGGTTTGTTGAAGCTAATTTTAGGGACAGGTCTGAAGTTAGTGTCCTCTTTTTGATCCCATTGAACTTGATGGGTTGCCGTACAAAAGCCCAGACCACTGTGGATCAAGATGTGTGAATGTTTGGTGTGGAAAAACTTCCACAAAGAAATATAGTCACCATGGTTTAGCTGCTGTGGGACTTCTTGTGGGCTGACAATTACATGGTGAAGTGCAGTAGTCCTCCATTGTGACTAGAAGACGTTGGCCATGGAATGACACTGGGAAGATATTTAATCCAATCCAGGAATAATCAAATTTGCAAATACAGTGGAGCATCCCTGTCAGTTGTATGTTGTCAATGGAGCGCAGAGCGAAGAGACATCATAAACGATGTTAAAAAATATATACAAAGCTTTACTTTACAAGACAAAACAGAATTGCAGACGAACACAGGCTTGGCTTTCACTCTAGGCAGACACAAACTAGAACAGAGCAAGATCTCAACTGAACGCAATCAGTAATGTACAAACACACTTGAGTCTGGATACTCCCCAGGTTTCAGCTACACATCAAGGTCAACACAGCTTCTCAGTCATTAACTCTTTACAGACTATAGCATACTCTGGATGATGCAACATGTATGCAATACATGCTAGACAAAAATTTCATTTAAACACTACTAATACATAAATCCCACATTAACAATTCCAACTTAAGAGGGCTTCGAGTTAGGAGCTGTCGCTCGGCCCAGGCTTCACTTTGACATAACTGCAGGATTTAGAGTTAAGAGCAAGCACTAGCGCAATAGGGAGCGCTAGCGTGAGAGTGCAGGGCTGTAGTTTCACCAAATTTTCGAAAATGATGAGTTCCCAGTCCCAGTCCCTACATAACCAGATATAAGCCATGGCTTTGTTGAACCATTTACTGATGGAGCTATAATGAAATGGGTTTTTAATATTTTATTTTTACTTCTGGTGTGTTTTACCAGGTTTTTGGTATTTTAGGATGATATTTTGATTGTTAAGTTAATTAGGTTGTGTTATAATGTTGAATGTGTCTTATTTCGATGTATTGTCTGTACGATTTTCTTTCCGGCAATTGAATGTTTGCCTATGTTGTTATTGTTTACTTGTTCAGTCGATTCCCACTCTTCCTCACCTCATGGACCAGCCCACACCAGAGCTCCCTTACATTGCCTTATATGTTGGAAACCACCCTGAGTCCCTTTGGGGAGATAGGGCGGTATATAAATAAAGATGATGATGATGATGATAATGATGAGACTTCTCAAGTGTCTAGGACTATTATTATTATTATTATTATTATTATTATTATTATTATTATTATTTAAAACACAACAAGATGAGTCCACAGCAGACACTCTGCTGCCTGTTGTACTGGATCACACGCCGGACACTTCCCAAGTGTCTAGGGCTGTGTGATGTATCGACGAATAATGCGTATAGATCCCAGTAAGGTGGCCTTCTGCATCTGGCAGGTGGGGATTTTGTCCGCGCCAATTGTGTTTAAGTGCAGGCCTAGGTCTTTAGGCACTGCACCCAGTGTGCCGATCACCCCGGGATTACCTTAACTGGCTTGTGCCAGAGTATTATTATTATTATCAGGGCTTCAAGGGAGCAGCCTCTGGGCCTCGTGCTCTTGTCCGCTTTGGGAGATTGCTGCCCACTTTGCACTGCTCTACTTTGAGGAACTTTGGTTTAGATGAGTATGTGTGGTTTTTATTCCTGGTCTGTTTGGCTTCATGAAGACAGAGAGGGAGAGAAAACAAGAGAGGGAGGGAGGCTAGAAGGAGTACAATGGGGAGAATAAAAGGATGATTCTGCCTCTTCACTTTGTGCTTCCTTGCCACAACTTTGTGCTTCTACCATTTTAAAGTTGGTTTTTTTTTTTTGCTCAATGTGAATGTACATGTATACATATTTATAAAATATATTTTCTTATTTATAAATGCGTAACAAAAAATTGGAGGGTCTCAGAGGTGCGGAACAAATTAATACCATTTCAGTGGAAAATTTTACTTTGACAGAAGTATTTTGAGTTAAGAGCTCGGTCATGGAACAAATTAAACTCCTATCTCAAGGTATCTGTGTACCAAAACTGCAAATGTGGAGGGTTGACTGTAGTAGGTTTGGCCATGAAAGGGGTGTGAATGGCGATTAGTGCATCTCTGGAGGTGAGGTCTATGACACATTTGCAGGAACGGCAGCTTACATGAAAGAGGAAGAGCAACAGGGAGGTTAGGGTTCGACTATGGAGAGATCAAAAGGAAAAAGCAGTAGAGGAGGTAGATGTCTGGAGGGCTGGTTTCTTTCGCCCTCTCCCACCACCTTCCTGGCTTATTGGCCTCAATATTAGCAGCCACAGCAGGGAAGTCGGGGCTCTTGACCTGCAAAGTGGGGGGCATTGCTTTTCCGATGCCATGCGCCGCACATCACTCCCTTCCATACGGCTCCTGTCCTCAGAGCAACTTTCCCTCACCAAAGACTATTGTTTGCGGTGTCATTTCCCCTTTGTGACCTCTTCGGACGCAGTTTGTGTCACCGCTGGTGGCGCATTGTCCCTTTCCGGTCCAGGCCTGGTTGGGGGCAAAGGTTAAGCAGGAGCCTGTGAGCCCCCCCCCCCCCGACCCCCTTGGACCCCGTCCCACGCGTTGAGTGTCACCCCTTCCTCTCTCCCTCCTCTCTTTCAGGTGCCAACCCCCTGCAGAGGAACGAAATGGGGCACACGCCCATGGACTACGCCCGGGAGGGAGAGGTCACGAAGCTCCTGAAGGCCTCCGCAACAAAGGTGGGGCTCGCAAAGGATGGGCTCTTTGTGGTCTCTGGTTATACAAAGCACTCAGGCAATAGGATTAGGATCAACTTTGTGGGTTCACAAGGATTTGTAAAAATCAGGAACACAATTAGGGTTCCACAGGGGAGAAAATGGCTTTTGAAGGGCTCCATGACTGAAAAGATTTGGAAACCGCCATTCTAGAATACACTTGGATTCCAATTACCGTGTTTCCCCAAAAATAAGACAGTGTCTTATATTAATTTTTGCTCCCAAAGATGCGCTAGTTCTTATTTTCAGGGGATGTCTTATTTTTCCTTAAAGAAGAATTCACATTTATTGTTGAACAAAAAAATGAACATCTATATATATAAAAGAGTGATGGAATCGCGGCACCGAGCAAAGCAACTAAACTACGGGGCCCCCAACCTCGACATTGGACAACACAACCCATCATCCACGCCTTAAGGTTGAAACAACACAAAATCACTTCACGCACCTCCACATGGAGAGAACCCACAACGCACCATCGGAAGCCATGCCAGGGAGGGAGGGAAAGAGAAAGCATAATGGCCGCCGGCAACAGGGAAGGCAGGCAATGGGAAAAAGCTGTCCTCTGGGTCCTAGCGCCCGCCCATCATCCAAACCCTTTATCTCCACTCCAACCTTCTACAATATCCAACCCATTTTAATACTCTATATTTTAAATATATGCTATGAACCATGACAATCAACACAATCTCTCTCCTAATATTTTAACAAGCTTAAAATCACAACACCAAATAAAAAACAACACTCTTAAAACACGGGAATGCCAGACACTAAACAATCAGGGCCAGCAAACACCTCCCATGATCTGCCATGCAGGACACAATCCAAGCACTCCCAACAGATGGCCACCCAGCCTCTCAATAATAATAATAACAACAACATCATACAATCCTAATGTTTGCAGAGGCTGACTATTTCTGTGGCCCTGACACGTCACATCTCTTTTTATGTTTGGAACCTTTAGAGTGTTTGCTTATCTTTTTCACATAGAAAGAAGATAACTCTATACTCAGAAAGGCTTGACTATTTCTGTGGCCCTGACACGTCACATCTCTTTTTATGTTTGGAACCTTTAGAGTGTTTGCTTATCTTTTTCACATAGAAAGAAGATAGCTGTATACTCAGAAAGGCCTGACTATTTCTGTGGCCCTGACATGTTCACATCTCTTTTTATGTTTGGAACCTTTAGAGTGTTTGCTTATCTTTTTCACATAGAAAGAAGATGGCTGTATACTCAGAAAGGCCTGACTATTTCTGTGGCCCTGACATGTCACATCTCTTTTTATGTTTGGAACCTTAGAGTGTTTGCTTATCTTTTTCACATAGAAAGAAGATGGCTGTATACTAAGAGAGGCCTGACTATTTCTGTGGCCCTGACACGTCACATCTCTTTTTATGTTTGGAACCTTTAGAGTGTTTCCTTATCTTTTTCACATAGAAAAAGTGTAACTGTATACTCAGAGAGGCCTGACTCTACTGTACATACTAAACATAAAGACAACCATACAACAGGCATTCTATACCACCACTAACTCAAATTTCTCACCAACACCACCAGACAACGCCACAGCAACGTGTGGCTGGGCACAGCTAGTTTATTATATACTGTACAGTAGTTGTCATCACAAACCAGCATAACTAGACAAACTGTGAATCATATCAAGAATTTTTTGTTACTAACAATATTTCCATGTACAACACTCTATGTTACATACATTTACCGATCCTGCATGCTCTGGTGTTCTGTTCATTGGGCATGCTTTCAAACAAAAACTTTGCTAGGTCTTACTTTCGGGGGAGGCCTTATATTTAGCAATTCAGCAAAACCTCTACTAGGTCTTATTTTCAGGGGATGTCTTATTTTAGGGAAACAGGGTAGCAACATAGCTATTTGTTAAGAGAGCGTGGAAGTAGAACTTGATGAAGAATCAATGCTCTATAACAAACTACGTATTATATATATCAAGCATGAAGTCACAATATGATATACATAAAGCATGGCAGATCCTAATTGTATGTTCAGCTGAGCCTCCGGCAACCCACCAAGGGACAGAGGCACCCGTTTCATATGTAGATAAAGGAAACGTCAGGAGCCAGATCCTTAAATCTCTGCAAGGAAAGAGAAAGAAGGCCTTTGGAAGTTTAATAGGCCTCTGGAGCCTTTCTCCATCAAGAGAAATATCCGTTTTTTCCAAAAAAGATTTCACAGGGCCATAGGAAAGCATCTCCAGTTTTCTGGCGTGAACCCATCAGAGCCTTGTGCTTAGATGGTGTTGCTGAAGGAAGCATGAAACCTAAGGCACTGTGTGCTCTGTGATGGATGCCACGCTGGGGGCAAGGCAGTGTGGGCGCTGGCAGAGGAGGCGCTGGCAACAGGAGGGCTGCCCATGTGTTCGCTTCTCCTCGTCCTGCTGAGAGTCCTTCAGAATTTATGGCCCATTTTAATCACCGCTGGAGGATGAATTGGTGCCACTACAAACAGGATAGATAGACGCTTCCCGTGGAGTTTATTTACATGCACTGGAGGCGAGAGCAAGGAGGGGAGTTTGCAGGCGGGATTCGGTTTGGGTCTCCTGCTGCTTTGCGCTGGGCAAATCCCTCCCTTAAGATAGAGCCATGTTCTCCGTGTTGGAAGCCACCAAGTTCAGAGCTGGAGGAGGACGGTGAGCAGGAGTCACATTGGCTGATAGGATGGTGCTCATTGAGAACCCACAAGACCATCATCCATCTTCCTTTCTCGAGGCTTCCTGAGCAGGCTTTCTGGCTATAATAAAGCTCTTGAGATATGCAGGTGGGTTCAGCCCAAGTTCCTCCAGTGACCACCCAACAGAGACCTAGATTTAGAAGAGATCACAAGGACCATCCAGTCCAGCCCCCTCCTGCCAGGCAGAAAGACACAATATAATCATCATCATCATCATCATCTGGTGGCAGAGGACTCTTACAAGTAAAACAAGCAGTCAAAGAAGAAGAACATGCCCTGGCAGAATATGTAAAGCAAAGAGAAGAACCTGCTTTGATTGAAGTCAAAGATCGGAAACTCCTCAAAGCACAGCAGACAAAAAACCAGTACAAGAAAACCACACTACAAACTAGAGCTGACAGCTGGCACAACAAAACATTGCATGGAAGGTTTCTTGACAAAATTGAAGGAAAAGCTGATAAAGAGAAGACCTGGCTCTGGCTCACGAATGGGACCCTGAAGAAGGAGACAGAAGGCCTGATCCTTGCAGCCCAGGAGCAAGACATCAGAACAAAGGCAATTCAGGCCAAGATCGAAAAATCAGCTGATGACCCAAAATGCTGACTGTGCAAGGAAGCTGATGAAACCATAGATCATATCCTCAGCTGCTGTAAGAAAATCGCACAGACAGACTACAAACAGAGGCACAACCATGTGGCCCAAATGTTTCACTGGAACTTATGCCTCAAGTACCACCTCCCAGCAGCAAAGAACTGGTGGGATCACAAACCTGCAAAAGTATTGGAAAATGAACATGCAAAGATACTGTGGGACTTTCGAATCCAGACTGACCAAGTTCTGTAACACAACACACCAGACATCACAGTGGTGGAAAAGAAAAAGGTTTGGATCATTGATGTCGCCATCCCAGGTGAGTCGCATTGACGAAAAACAACAGGAAAAACTCAACCGCTATTAGGACCTCAAGATTGAACTGCAAAGACTCTGGCAGAAACCAGTGCAGGTGGTCCCGGTGGTGATGGGCACACTGGGTGCCGTGCCAAAAGATCTCAGCCGGCATTTGGAAACAATAGACATTCACAAAATCACAATCTGCCAACTGCAAAAGGCCACCCGACTGGGATCTGCATACATCACACAGTCCTAGACACTTGGGAGGTATTCAACTTGTGATTTTGTGATATGAAATCCAGCATATCTTTCTTGTTGGCTTTGTCATACTATGTCATTGTGTCAATAATAATAATAATAATAATAGCAACAACAACAACTTTATTTTTATATCCCGCTCCCATCTCCCCGAGGGGACTCAGGGCGGCTCACATGGGGGCAATCCCAGCATCATCATACATTAAAACAGTCATAATTTATAATTTAAAACAATAAAAACAACATTACACAGCATAAAACAGCATAAACATATCCAGTCCTTCAAACCTAGAGCATAGTACAAATATGTAAGGATGGGCTTGTGCAGATTCTACGTGAGACAATTCAACCCCTCCTGACAGATAGCCATCCAGACAAACCTCTAGAGAAGGATGCTCTATTTGATAGATCTGTTTCCCCCATCAGACAGCTCTTTTTTCCCACCAGGAAGTTTTTCCTAATGTTTGAGTGGAATCCCTTTCCTGCAATCTAAATATGTGGCTCCGTTGTGCCCTAGCCTCTAGAGCAGTAGAACACAAGCGGACACCATCTTCGATATAACCTCCTTTCAGATGTTTAAACCTGCTCTTGTGTCCCCTTCTCTCAGCCTTCTTTTCTCCAGGCTATAAACCTCCTCAGCTCCATAAGTTGCTCCTCGGCCGGATTCATAGTTCTCAGATCTTTGTTCATTTTGGTCACCCTTCTCTGGTTATGTTCTGGCTTCTCCTTGCATTGTGATGCCCAGACCTGAATGCAGAATCTATTTATTTATTTACAACATTTTTACCCCGCCTTTCTCACCCGAGGGGACTCAAGAATTGTTCCAGGGACTGTGATAGACACTGTGATTTTCCTTATCTGTAAACCATTAATTCCTTTGAGGCGCATATGAGAGAAGCAGGTACATTTAAGCTTGGAGAAGAAGGAGGCTGAGGGGGACCTGAGAGCCAGATTTAAATATTTGAATGGAGGTCCCATTGAGAAGGAATGAGCAAGGCTTGGTTTCTGCTTCTCTGGAATGGATTCAAATTGCAATGGATTCAAGTTGCAGGAAAAGAGATTCCACCTATATTTTCTGGTGGTTAGAGCTGCTTGACAGAGGAATGCACTGCTTGGTAGTGTCTCCTTTTTTTGGTGGAGATTTTTAAATACAGTCTGGCTGCCGTCTGTTGTGGGTGCTTTGATAGTGGCTTCCTGCCTGGCAGAAGGGGGTTAGACTGGATGGCCTTTAGAGGTCCCTTCCAACTCTATGATTCCAAATAACGATAACAAATCCCTCTTGGGTCTTCCAGTTGCCATCCAATGACACCTACAAGTTGATGGCTTGCTTTGCCAAGGGACAAATTGTCAGAGTAATTTGCAGCGCAGCAGTAGTTGGATGGAATCATTGGAACGCAGAACGAAAAGACATCCAAGACGATGGTAAAACTATATACAAGTTTTACTGAAAGCAGTAATAAAGACAAATAGACTTGCAGACAATGGACACAGGACTCAACAGACAGCACTCGACACAGAACAGAACTGAAGCAATCAGTAATGCATACACACTTGTGTCTGGACACTCCCCAGTTCCAGCCACACATCAAGGTCAACACACCTTCTTAGTAATTAACTCTTTACAGACTATAGTACACTTTGGATGATGCAGTCAGTATGCAATACAGGCAAGACACAAATTTCATTTAAACACTACCAATACACAAATCCCACATTAACACAAATATCTCTACTTTGGGAGAAAAGGGGGTCTCTGATTCTACATGCTGAGATCTCCCTTCCAGAATTTCCGATTCTCAAGAAGACCCCAGAAATCGGAGCATTTCTTTCTGAGATGCAGCAAGTCTTCGGCCTTTTTTTCATGCAGCCTCCTGTCAGTCCGATCTCTAATAATAATATATATTACAGCCAAGCCGGTTTTATGTATTGTTTCCTTTTCAAAATGTAAAAAAAAAAAAGATTAAAAAAGCAAGCAAAAAAAGAATTGGCCAATATATTTAGAAAGACATAGATGTATTGATGGGGCCGGAGTCGGTTGAGGCGGGTGATTTATGGGGCGCCTGGAGGGAGCGACACCGTTATGCTCCGGATTCAAGTGCCGCTCCGTTGGGATCGCCTCGGAAGTTATTGCTCCATATTGAAGCATCGGGACTGATGCGAGGGGGGGAATCGCACTCTAGACAGATAGCAGCGGCTCAAGTTGGTCTGGGAGATATTTATTTCATTTCTATTTCTAACTAGTAAACAGCCCTGGATGTGTTTTGCTGCTGGTTTTTGAGCCGGAGGAAGCAGGTCACCTTCCTGCTGCTTCCATCAAGAATGGCGGCGTTGGTTGTCATTTTGGGAAGGAATCATAAGGTGTGTCCACACTGTAGAATGAACCCAGATGGACACCACTTGAGACAACGCTATGATATAATGATTATTTACAGGTCTTCTGTAAATAAATTATGGGGCCTCACCAAACTACAACTCCCAGGATTCAAAAGTATTGATCAATTGCAGTTAAAGTGGTGTCAAATTGCATTCATCCTATAGTGTGGACCTCCATCCATAGAACCTGAGCGTTGAAAGGGACCTCAAGGCCCACCTAGCCCACCCCAGAATCCACAGCTAAAACATTCATGAAAGATGGACATCCAACCTCCGTTTAAAAACCTTCAAAAATAGGAGAGTTCTCCACTCTGTGAGCCAATCTATTCAATTGTTGAAAAGGTTCTTATGGTCAATAGGTTCTTCGTAATGCTTAGGTTGAATTGCTTTTCTTGTCATTTTGATCCATTGCTTTTTTTTAGTTTCTGGTTTTCACTCTTATTATTTACATGGATTTCCTTACAGACATTTAAGGATAACTATCATGTCACATCTTAGTCTTCTCTTTTCCAAGTGAAACATCCCACCTTCTTAAGTCATTCCTTATTAGGCTTGGTTTCCTATCCCTCTCAGACTGTAATAATAATATTAATATTAAAATAATAAGATATTCCTTAATATCCTAGGCCCTTGGGAAGAGCCCAATATTCAGAGACAAATCCCAGACACTTGGGCCTAATGTACATGTGTGCTGTGATGTTATGTGCATGTCAATAATGATAATAATAATAACTGTATTATTATAGAATGGGACTCAGTATTCCAGGTTTGGCCTGAACAAACTAGAATATTACATCAATTATTCATTCATTGCAACCATATCCCAACTTTTGCCTGTAATGGGATGGGACTATGCTTTCTCTTGATGCAACCCAGAGTTGGATGCTACAAGTTGAGGATCTCTTATGCCAAAGGCTTGGAACCATTAATGTTTGGGATTTTGGAATTTCACCAAAATCACTGGAGGTGGGTGCACGAGACTCCTGTGAAAATGAAAAACAGCAAATCAAGAAATTGGTCAAGGTTGCTGGAAACTGTCATAGACTCACATTGGAGGACCTAGAAAAGTGTTCTCTCTAGAAAGCTTTAGGACCTTCTGCATGATGGAGAAAGTTGGCCATAGAGTCACCCTGGAGGACCTGGAGATTCCTAAAGAGAACATTTTAAATCAAATCTGTGAATAATCAAGTCCTGAAAAATAAAAAAAATATGGAAGAATGATTGCAGTGACAACTATTAAACTCCAATCAGGTCTCGAAGGACCCAAAGTCATAGACCCACTTGCATTTCAGATGTTTTTGGAACTTTTGTCAGCATGGCTCCTAATTGTTGGTCTATCCTTCCTTCCTTCCTTCCTTCCTTCCTTCCTTCCTTCCTTCCTTCCTTCCTTCCTTCCTTCCTTAGTTCCAGGAAGAGCAGCGCAAGAGAGAGATAGAGGAGCGTCGTAGGTTCCCTTTGGAGCAGAGGCTCAGGGAGCATATCATCGGTCAGGAGAGCGCCATTGCCACCGTTGGGGCCGGTGAGTTTGAGACCGCATCTCCCCCTATGAACCTGCTCGTTCTCTCCGCTTGTCGGGTGAGGCCCTCCTCTCGCTTCCACCACCTTTGCAGTCACGGTTGGTGGGGATGAGAGAGAGGGCCTTCTCCGTCGTGGCCCCCTGACTTTGGAACTCGCTCCCCAGGGAGATCAGGCAGGCCCTGTTCGCAAAGGTAAAAACCTTAAGTTGCAGAGTCAGCAGAAACAAAGCCCCGAAGTAATGTGGTTAAAAATAACAACTACATTGTAGCATAAAAGCAACAACTTTAATGCTATAACAGAAACCATAATACAGGAACAAAACAAAAACTCAGAGAGAGAATACAGGCAGAGTGCAAAGAATATATAAATGACAAACATAACTCCACCTGTATCTAATTGACAAAGCTCAAGGTACAAGCATATTACCAGTTAAAGGTACATGAACATGAACTATATAATTTTGCAAACATTCTAATACTTTCAACAGGCCCCTACCCTACTCTCCTTCTGGAAGAGCCTTAAGACCTGGCTCTTCCAAAAGGCCTTCGATGATTAATTATTAGGTTGAACTATCTGCCCATCCAACTACAGGTTTTTCTGCCACTACTATTTTGCACTTTCCTGAGAAACTACCTCTCTCATTTTGATATATTTTGCACTTTGGCCCAGATCCTTGTTTTACTCTCCTGCTTTAATGCTATATGGTGATTTTATGCTATATGGTGATTACTATGATGGTTTTACTGATATTGATGTTTTACTGTTGGAATAATTGTTTTATCATTTTATTGTTGTATGTTTTCGGGCTTGGTCCCTATGTAAGCCGCTCCGAGTCCCCATTGGGGAGATGGGGTGGGGTATAAAAATAAAGTTATTATTATTATTATTATCAGGGTTTGGTTAACTGGATGCTTCAAAAGTTTCATTTCAGAAGCTAAGGAGCATCAATACCGGTGTTGGGTGCATTTTTGTTATGGCTCTTTCTTTCCTTTTTCTGTTTCCTTTATGTGCCTTCTCTGTCTCTCTCGCCTTCTCTCTTCTTCCTTTCTTTCCTTCTTCCCTTTCTTTTCCTCATGTATCTTTCCCCTCTTCTTTCCTTTCTCTTCCCTTTTTCTTTCCCCTTCCTTTCTTTCATCCTTTCTTCTCTTCTTTTTCTTCTTTCCTTCCCTCCCCTAATACCTTTTCCCCCTCCTTTCTTTCCTTCTTCCCTTTCTTTTCCTCATATATCTTTCCCCTCTTCTTTCCTTTCCTTTCTTTTCTCTTTTTCTTTTTATTTCCCTCCTCCTTTCTTTCATCCTTTCTTCTCTTCTTTTTCTTCTTTCCTTCCCTCCCCTAATACCTTTTTCCCCTTCCTTTCTTTCCTTCTTCCCTTTCTTTTCCTCATATATATTTCCCCTCTTCTTTCCTTTCCTTCCTTTCCTTTCTCTTCCCTTTTTCTTTTTCTTTCCCTCCTCCTTTCTTTCATCCTTTCTTCTCTTCTTTTTCTTCTTTCCTTCCCTCCCCTAATACCTTTTCCCCTTCCTTTCTTTCCTTCTTCCCTTTCTTTTCCTCATATATATTTCCCCTCTTCTTTCCTTTCCTTCCTTTCCTTTCTCTTCCTTTTTTCTTTTTCTTTCCCTCCTCCTTTCTTTCGTCCCTTCTTCTTCTTTTTCTTTCCTTCTCTCCCCTAATACCTTTTCCCCCTTCCCTTTCTCAGTCCATTCCTTCCTTTTTTTTCTATTCCCCTCACCTCTTTTCCACCTTACTTTCTCTTCTCTTCTTTTTCTTTCCCTTCCCTCATATCTTTCCTTCCTTTCTTTCTCCCCTCCTTTTTCTTTCTCCCCCTTCCCTCCTGCAATCCTTTCTTTCCCTTCTTTTTCTTTCTTCCCACTTCCTTCCTTCCTCTTTTCCCTTCAAATACATGTCACCTACGTCTTGCTAATCACTTTATTCCTTTTCTTTCCCTCTGCACTGGACCCAAAAGGGGTGGGGGTTTTGTAGTTCAAACCTTTCAATTATTTTACGTTGGCTAATGAAGGAAGGATATGTCTGCCAAAGTTGATCCAGATCCACCAAGGCCCAGAGGAGCCTTTGTGGGACAAACAAACCAATAAACATACATACAGTAGAGTCTCACTTATCCAACACTCGCTTATCCAACGTTCTGGATTATCCAACGCATTTTTGTAGTCAATGTTTTCAATATATCGTGATATTTTGGTGCTAAATTCATAAATACAGTAATTACTACATAGCATTACTGCATATTGAACTACTTTTTCTGCCAAATTTGTTGTATAACATGATGCTTTGGTGCTTAATTTGTAAAATCATAACCTAATTTGATGTTTAATAGGCTTTTCCTTAATGCCTCCCTATTATCCAACATATTCGCTTATCCAACATTCTGCCGGCCCGTTTATGTTGGATAAGTGAGACTCTACTGTACTTTGACTTTTATGTATATAGCTGAAGTGCATAGTGTGCGTGGGTGCTCATGAGTCCACAAATATCTTACATGTCTATCATAATTTGAATGCGTTTTGGTAGACAATAAGTTTCCGGACTCAAGTCAAGGTGCAGGTTTTGACCTACAAAGCCCTAAATGGTTCAGGCCCTGCCTATCTTCGTGATCGCATTTCTCCCTATGAACCTGTGTGCGGGCTCTAAGATCTGCCGGGGAGGCCATCCTCTCGCTCCCACCACCTTCACAAGTACGGCTGGTGGCAACAAGGAAAGGGCCTTCTTGGTGGTGGCCCCTCAACTTTGGAACTCCCTCCCCAGAAGATAGAGCAAGCCCCCTCACTGTCCACCTTTCGTAAGGAACTGAAAACCTGGATGTTCCAACAAGCTTTTGAGAAGGATTAGTCCCTAGGCCCAGTCCCCAGGTCGCCAGGTAGTACTCTGTTCTACACTTCATCCACTTCCCCGTCCCTATAATACATTGTTTACACTACCCCTTGCCCAGTCCTTTTATGGTTGATTAGGTCCATTTTATTACTCCGGGACATTGGAATCCAGAGCCTCACCTGATGGAGCTCCGATATATTCGGTTTTATGTTTTAGTGCAGGGATCCCCAAACTAAGGCCCGGGGGCCACATGCGGCCCTCCAAGGTCATTTATCTGGCCCCCGCCTTCGGTTTTAGATTTAACCTCGCCCTAAGTCTGAAATGACTTGAAGGCACACAACAACAACATTAACAACAACAACAACAACAACAACCATCCTAATTAACTTGACTATCTCATCAGCAAGGAGCAGGCCCACACTTCCCATTGAAATCCTGGTAGGTTTATGTGGGTTAAAATTGTTCTTATTTTTAAATATTGTATTGTTCTTTCGTGTTGCGCATTGTAGATGGTAAGCAGAAGCTCTTCCATGTGCCCATGAGCCCAGAGTCACCCTGCAGAACAATGATGCACCACTCAGATTTGCAGAACAAATAATACAAGAACTTTACTAATTCCAAGAGATCCAAAGAACAATTGTATTCACAATGGTCCCTCTGATTGCTTACAGAAACCCAGCAGTCATAAACAGTCCTTTTTCAGTCCATAAATCTGCTTCAGTGAAGAATACAGTCCTGGTTCTTCATCCTCTTTTCCCAGGAGCAAACAAGGCTTCAGAAATAGCAAGGACTCTCTGAGTACAGAGCCATCTTCCCCAGGCAGTACTCAGTCACCACACAGACTCACACTGAACAAAAACGTGTTCCAAACCGGTTCTCCAGCAGCAGAACAGAAACAGTTTCAAATCAAATTACAGGTCTTTGCAGGTTCAGCCAATCGGCTTCATGCACTTCATTTTCCAGTTAACACACAAATATAGCACAGTGCCTTTGCAAACCATAACATTTTGTTGGCCTTTTTTTGCACTACAAATAAGACAGAGGCAGTGTGCATAGGAATTTGTTCATATTTGTTTTTAAACTATAGTCTGGCCCCGCAATGCTCTGAGGGACCATGGACCGGCCCTCTGCTTAAAAAGTTTGAGGACCCCTGTTTTAGTGTGTGTTATCAGGGTTCTGTATTTTATGAAGTTTGCATTTTATTTTTAATTCCTATTTTTATTCTATTTGTTGACATTTTGTTTATTAAGTTACAGTTAGGTTATTCATATTGTTTAATGTGCCGTGTCCTGATGTAAACTTTATGGTTTAATTTTGGCATTGAATGGTTGCCCTGTTGTTGGAAACCGCCCTGAGTCCCTTCAGGGAGACAGGGCGGTCTATAAATAAAGTTTATTATTACAGTAGAGTCTCACTTATCCAACATAAACGGGCCGGCAAAATGTTGGATAAGCGAAAATGTTGGATAATAAGGAGGAATTAAGGAAAAGCCTGTTAAATGTCAAATTATGTTATGATTTTACAAATTAAGCACCAAAAACATCATGTTTTACAACAAATCAACAGAAAAAGCAGTTCAATACACGGTAACGTTATACTGTAGTTATGAATTTAGCACCAAAGCAATGTATTGAAAACATTGACTGAAAAAACATTGGCTACTAACAAATTGACTACAAATAAAGATAAAATTGCATAAAATGAACTTACAGTAGCGACATTGTTGGAAATTAAATCCATAAAAAGTTCAATCCTTGCTGCCTAGAGAAACAGCTGTGGATCAGGGCAGAAGGCAAACTATGTTGGATAATCCAGAATGTTGGATAAGTGAGACTCTACTGTATTATCATTAGACCCATGTCCTCAGAACTCTTTTAAATTAGTGTCCAAAAATGCAACTTAAATGCAACAGATATGAAAATAAAAACATAGGCCGTAAAAACAAAGGATCTGAATACAAAAATAACCCTGTGATGTTCCCTTCCCTTAATGTCCTTTACACTCCTGCCAGCTAAAATTAACAAATAAACTCTATCCCTGCTTTTAAGAAATAAATGATGAAAATAAATAAATTAAAAACATAAAATAAAACACAAATTGTCTTTCTCCCGTCCTCAAGCCAAGGCAGCTATCAAACTGTTACAATATACCGTATATACTCGAGTATAAGCCAGCCCGAATATAAGCCAAGGCACCTAATTTTACCACAAAAAACTGAGAAAACATTGACTCCAGTATAAGCCGAGAGTGGTAAATTTCAGAAATAAAAAATAGATGCCAATAAAATTACACTAACTGAGGCATCAGAAGGTGAAATGTTTTTGAATATTTACATAAAACTGTAATTTAAGATAAGGCGTTCCAGCTTGGATTAAATCATCATTCTCATCTTCTTCAATGTAAATGTGCTTATGTATCCTTTTAATAATAATAGAGTAAAATAATAAATGTAATAAGACTAACAAATACAGTCAAATAATAAATACAATAATAAATAGAGTAAAATAATAAATTTAATCACAATAATATCAGAGTGAAATCATAAATGTATTAATAGTAATAAAAATAGAGTAAAATAATAAATTTAATAATACCAATAATAATGAATGTACCATATATATTCGAGTATAAACCAACACGAATATAAGTTAACCAGGACCCTCACCCGAGTATAAACCGAGGGGGGGCTTTTTCAGTCCTAAAACAGGACTGAAAAACTAGGCTTATACTCGAGTATATACAGTACTTCTACTTTGTTGCATCAATGTCTGCTAAGTATAGAGAAATATATTTAAAATGAACAAGTAACCATAATACTACAAATGGACCATGTTTAATGAATCAGGTTTTCTTATGGCGTGTCCAAAGTACGACAGCCTCCAATAAGTATAATGAAGATAAAAAGTGCAATTTCCCCTTGAAGGACTTTTCTGCTACTGACCGGCTTGCGGCCAAAGGCTTGTCGAAATAAAGTGCTGTGCTCCTTCTTAATGTTTAAAAAATACCAGTCAGGTATATGAACGGTTAGCAATAGGCAATAACAGCCGTAAAACTGGGCAATAAAATGGAACACTTTGTCAGCAAGGTATTCATTCAGACTCAACTGATAGAAGACAAAGCTCAAGTAGACCATAAAGAGGGGGAAATAAAGAAAAGGGAAGGCTTAGGACCCTAAAGGCACTGGATCCTCTCTCCTCTTGGAAGCTAAGCAGAGCCAGTCCTGGTTAGTATTAAGATGGGCAAACGCCACTGAATAGCAACATAGTTCAGAGGAAGGAACTGACAAAACCACCTTGGAGGATTATTTGACTGAGAAAACCCTACAAAATTCATGGGGTGGCCATAAGGCAACAAATGTCTTTCCCCAAAGTCTGCAAGTTGGGACCTGTTGTTGTTGTTGATGATGATGATGATGGTACCCCGCTTTTTCTCTCCACGAGGAGGCTCAAAAGTTACAGAGTATGAAGAAAGGGGTCTTTGGGGATTGTCACTCCCAGAATCCCCCCATTTGGATTTGCAGCCCAAAAAAGAAGACCTTCCCGGACCCCTGCCATTTGCTGCTGGCTATCTTTTAGTGGAAGGAGCTGGCAAAAACATCTCTGGGTCTTCCAACCCTGAAAAGCAGGGGTCCTCAAACATTGTAAGTGGAGGGCCGGTTCACAGTCCCTCAGACTATTGGGGGGCCGGGCTATGATGAAATAGTTCAAATTTAGGATTGTTTTTGTGTGCCTTCAAGTCATTTCAGACTTAGTTCAATCCTAAGTCTAAAGTTAGGACAGGGGCCAGGTCAATGACCTTGGAGGGCCACATCTGACCCACGGGCCTTAGTTTGGGGACCCCTGATCTAGATGATCTCATAAGACCATAGGTCAGCAAAGAGACCTCCAAAGACCATCTAGATGGTCTCATAAGACCATCTCATAAGGAAAGAGACCCTCAAAGGCCATCTAGATGATCTCATAAGACCATCAGAAGACTATAGATAAGGAAAGGGACCCTGAAAAACCATCCAGATGGTTTCATAGGTAAGGAAAGGGGCCCCCAAAGTCCATCTAGACAATCTCATAAGACCATAGGTAAGGAAAGGGGCCCTCAAAGGCCATCTAGACAATCTCATAAGACCATAGGTAAGGAAAGGGGCCCCCAAAGTCCATCTAAACAATCTCATAAAATCATAGGTAAGGAAAGAGACCTTCAAAAGCCATCTAGGCGGTCTCATAGGACCATAGGTAAGGAAAGTGACCTCCAAAAGCCATCTAGATGATCTCATAAGGCCGTAGCTAAGCAAAGAGACCTTCAAAAACCAGGTACACTTAGGTCCATCCTAAGTCTAAAGTTTAGGATAGAGGCCAGGTACATGACCTTGGAGGGCCGCATCCGGCCCACGGGCCTTAGTTTGGGGACCCCTGCTGAAAAGAATGTAGGAAATGCCTCCATAAGTCTACAGGCGTCTTGAAGGCACATATACTCCCTTGAAATAGCCCAAAAGGCACCAAGTTCTATCTGATCATGAAAGCTAAGCAGGGTCGGTCCAGGTTAGGACTTGGATGGGAGACCGCCAATGAGTGCGAGGTGAGGTAGGCTGTCTTTCAGAGGGAGAAAGTGGCAAAAACGCCTCTGATAATTCCTTGCCCTAAAATTTCCTCATAGAATTCATGGGGTCACCATCAGTCGAGTGGTTACCTGAGTACATAGATCCCCTGAAATACCTTACAAGCACAAAGTCCAGTCTGATCTTGGAAGCTAAGCAAGGTCAACTGGAGTTAGGACTTGGATGGGAGACCACCAATGAATCTCAGGTGCTGTATTTCAAAGAGAAGAACTAGCAAAGCTACCTCTGAGGATTCGACAGGTGGCTTCAAGGCATGTGCCGATAATGAAGATGGGTTTTTACCGCCCTGAAGGATTCCTCGGAGTTGAGAGAGTTGAAACGCTTATGCAAGGGAACAATATGGCAGCCCCGGAGCCTGGTGCAAGAGACGGATCTCCTCCGTCTGAAGCCAAAGAGAACCCTGAGAGCCTTGGCTGTGCCGGGAGCAGAGAACAAGCAAACAACCCAACTTCTCAGTCATTCTCAGGGAGCAGCGCACAGTAGATAAAGGATATTAAAACCCTCCATCTTCCTCCTGTTACTGAAAACGGCCGCTGTGTTTGGGGTGAGACCATTAGGAGCAAAAACGGATGGAGAGATTAAAAAGGGCTTTGGGCTTCTTGTTTCTTCTCAGAGTGGCCAAAGGCCGTGCTGAAAAGTCCCCGGGAGAGAAAGGCAGGGGAAACAATCTCAACAGAAGAGACACTCAGACCTTCGATTGTGCCGGAGATGGTCCACACACTTCCCTTGTGCGTTGAACTATTTGCACAAGAAATCTTGAGCAGCACTTCCGTTGTTATGTACTGCCAGGTAGCCTACTATTTATGCCAACCATCTCCTAGATTTTTCTTGGCAACGTTTCTTCAGAGGAGTTTGCCATAGCAGAGAAAGTGTGACTTCTCAGAGGCCATCCAAAAGGTTTCCATGGCTAAGTTGGGATTCAAATGTGTCCGGCTCAAGATCACCTGCTGGTTTTAATGGTCAGAACAAGAATGTATACCCTAGCCTCCCAGTAGCCAAACTACCAAATTGAACTGAACAGGAAACATGAATGTGTTGGATGTTTCTTGTAGCAGAAGGCATTCCAAAAATGAGACAGTTCCTTGAAGACATTAATCTGAAGTTTCTGTAAGAAGCAGGCCAACACCCTTGAATGCTTGTTGTTTCAGAAAGCCAAGGAAGGATCATTTTTCCCCACTGTGATTTGGAGGAAACTAGTCTGGATGATGGCCATCTGTCAGGGTGTTTTGATTGTGTCTTCTCACATGGCAGGGGGTTGGACTCGATGGCCCTTCGGGTTTCTTCCAACTCTATGAAACTGTCAGGAAATTATCGCCACCTTGACTTATTGAAGAGTCAGGTCTCACCTTCTTCTTACCAGTCAGACCACTTAAGCATCGGCAAAGTGGCACTGACAAATGACACCTCAGTCGTTAATTATCTGCTGATCCCAGCGGTTCTAAAGGCTTTATTTACAAGCTATATACAACACTAAATACCATCACTCTCTGGACACATGTTTCCTCGGCAAGGACAAAGCATGGTGTGTCCTCTCAGTTTGCCGAGTCTGTTATCAGTACTAACAGGCACCTCCCAACATTCCACAGTTCATGACGAATGTTCCATCCATGCAGTTGAAACGGAAGTCTTGACCCATTGGCCCTGCAGGCAATCACTCAGGGCTGGCATGTAATTAACTCCTGTGCTTCTGGAAAGCTTGCCGGAACACATAGACACAATTCAACAGCAACAATTGATTTAACATTTCACACTCTAACAACAAATACATTAACAGAAACTGGTTGCTGCATAAATGTCCAAAAACCTGGGCTTTAATTTCAATACGGACGGAATCGGCGTTTTGCTTGCAACAGATAAAGTTGAAAGCAAATGGCTTGTCTGCCTGAATCCTCAGAAGCAGGACTTTCCTTGGTTGAGGTTTCATTCCTCTGTCTTTTCCCACAAAGAGGAATAAAACCAGGAAGAATGAGCATCGATGCACAAATTTGATCAATTTGCATAATTCTTGCTGGTAATATTTATCATGTGTTAAGTGCCTAGACATCCTGAGCCGTGCAAAGGTTTTCCCTCCAGGCAGAAATCATGCAGAAGATGACAGTCGGCACTTTCAGAGGCAGAAGATGACGGAGAGCCGACCTCTTTGCTCATTGAGGCCATTTGTGCTGAAAAAAACATAGAAGTGGACAGAAGCTTAGATCCAGCCCTACCTTTGGTCTTGCCAGCAGCCTCTTCTGCTTCAAACACAAACAATGGAAATGTGCCTCTGATCATTCCTTCTAAGTTCATTAAAGGGCATCTTATCAGATCTACAGATAGGACCATATTGGGAGGGAGATCTAATTCTCCAGAGGACAGGATCAGGACCAGGTTAGAGAGCTGATTGGTCAAATCTAACATACTGAATTTCAACAGGGGGAAATGTACAGTATTCCCCTTAGGCAGAAAAAAAAATGAAATATGCAAATATAGGAAGAGTTAACTGTTCTTGCTTTGGTAGAATTAAAGATACAAAAGTCTCCGCTGAGAAGATCTTCAAGACTTGCCAGGAAGAAGGCTGACAATAGGAATAAGTTATGAAAGCTATGGAGTCCCTGGTCATGCAGCAGGTTAAGCCACTGAGATGCTGAACTTACTGACCAAAAGATTGGTGGTTCAAATCTGGGGAGTAGAGTGAGCTTCTGCTGTTAGCCCCAGCTTCTGCCAACCCATCAGTTCAAAAACATGCAAATGTGAGTAGATCAATATGTACATCTTCTGCAGGAAGGTTATGATGCTCCATGCACTCATGACCACATTTCTATGCCAGCTCTTTGGCATAGAAATGGAGATGAGCACCAACCCCCAGAGTTGGACACAACTAGACTTAATATCAGGGGAAGCCTTTACCTTTACCCTATGAAAGCAGCATTTATGGGTTTGCAGTGTGTCACCTGATTGCTTTGGACCCTTGAACTGTTGCAGACGTTTGGAATCTGGACTGCTCTCGGACATCAGCAGCTCTGGATTTGTGGACTCAGCTTTGTCGTTTGGATTTCCAGTATATGACTATTGACCCTGGACTTGAGATTTTGGTTTTCCTTCCTACTTGTTCCCCTGTGTTTTGTTAGATCTGTGGATAAATTGGCTAGACCTTGGACTCTTGTGCACTCCTGTCTATGTTTACAAGTTGAGGCTCTTCACACTATGAATCCCTCTGAGGAGAGGCTGAAGGATCTGTGGATGTTTAGCTTGGAGGAAAAAAAGGTTGAGAGACCATGTTTAAATATTTGGAAGGATGGCAGATTGAGGAGGGGGCGGCTTGTTTTCATGCTACTCCAGAGCCTGGAACACCATGGAGCAATGGATTCCAGAAAAGAAATCCTATGTAAATATTAGGAAGGACCTCCTGACGGTTGAGATACTTGGTGATGGAATACGTGGCTGCCTTGGGATCTGATGTAGCCTTTCTCTGAAGGTTTTGATGATGTCTTCCTGAACTGGATGGTGCTGGAAGTCTCTCCTGACTGTCGGGTCTTAGGATTCTTAGGATTCTGTTCTTATCAAATTAGCAGGTGATGGAGTGCTTCTTCCCAAGGGCAGTTTGTACCCATTATTCAGATGTGCCATTGACTTACTTTACTTGGGCGATCCCTCGTAGTTCGAGGATGATGGTCCTCCGTCTTCGCTATCTTGGGGATGGATCCGTAGATGGCTGAAGAGACCTATTCTTGACCCGCATATTCTCCCGCAGTGAGGACATCGGTTTCCAGATGGAAGGCAGTCCTGGTCAGGGTTGGCTTGACGGGCCTTCCTCTTGGCATGTTTCTCCCTTAAGCCCTCCATTCTTGGCTCTTCGAACTCCGCAGCACTGCTGGTCACAGCTGACCTCCAATTAGAGCGCTCAAAGGCCAGGGCTTCCCAGTTCTCAGTGTCTATGCCACAGTTTTTAAGGTTGGCTTTGAGCCCATCTTTAAATCTCTTTTCCTGCCCACCAACATTACGTTTCCCGTTCTTGAGTTCGGAGTAGAGCAACTGCTTTGGGAGACGGTGATCGGGCATTCGGACAATGTGGCCTTCAGTCCAGCGGAGTTGATGGCGTAGGAGCATCGCTTCAATGCTGGTGGTCTTTGCCTCCTCAAGCACGCTGACATTTGTCTGCCTGTCTTTCCAAGAGATTGGCAGGATTTTTCTGATGGAAACGCTGCAGGAGTTGGGTGTGATATCTGTAGATCGTCCACGTTTCGCAGGCGTAGAGCAGGGTTGGGAGGACAATGGCTTTATAAACAACACCTTGGTCTCTCTACGGATGTCCCGGTCATCAAACACTCTCTGCTTCATATGGGAAAATGCTGCACTCGCAGAGCTCAGGCGGTGTTGTATTTCAGTATCAATGTTGACTTTTGTGGAGAGGTGGCTGCCAAGGGAGCGGAAATGGTCAACATTTTCTAATGTGAACACCATTAATTTGTATTCCTGGCTTTGCAGAGGGTTTAGCTGGTGCCTGTTGGAAGAGCACTTTGGTTTTCTCAATGTTCAGTGAGAGGCCGAGCTTCTCGTATGCTTCTGCGAAGGTGTTGAGAGTGGCTTGTAAGTAATTGCCATTGAAGACCAGAGCTGGGGGAAGTATGCAACTTGGCCAAGACATAATAGGAAGCCTGCATCCATACCTTCCTCTTCCTATCTGAGTGTTCCTGGTCCTGTGACTCTACAGTTGAGGTTGCTGTTCCTTTAGGGCCCTTTCATATTAAGGAAGTTGTCCAGATTTAACTTCCATATTGCTTTATGTGGCCCTGAAGCCTGGCAATGGGCCTATAGTTGGGGAACACCAAAGTGCAAAGTGACCCATCTCCCTGCCTTGGTGCCCACTTGCCATGGTGGTAGGAGAGGCCTCGCAGGCCCATTGCCTCTCTGGCAGGGGCAGCGTTGGCCTTTTCTTCGCGGCCCCAAGGATGCCGACGTTGCCCCTTGGGCCATCCCAGTCCCGGGCCAGGGGCCGAGGAGCCCCACAGAATGAATTGATTTGATAAATGGACATCTATTACACTCACAAATTGGCTGGAACCAATTTTGGTCACGTCAAGTCCTGATAACTGCTGGGCTATTGATTTGTGTAAAGTAATACAGTGAATTTATCAGTTCAATAGTGAGCGGGAAGGGCCTCTCTGAGGCTCTCCACTGTGGCACGGCCGTTACAGATGACAAAATAAAGGGAAGGAGGCTGGGAAGAGGCTTTGAAGCGAGGCCGGGATGGCACCTTCTCTCTTCGCCCTCCTCCCAAAAGCATCTTTGAGCACTTTCAGTGAGACATGAGCCTGGGGTGCCCTGCCCAAATTCCCCCACAACTTTGTTCCTCTAAAAAGAGAAAAGCATAGACCTGTAAGGGAGCCTGGGCCAGGGATGTCCCTGCATGACTAGGGATGAAAAATTAATGATGCGGCAATACAGATGAGCCACTGATGTCCTAAACCACGTCAGCTGGGGTTTGCTTTCTCCGCTAAATGATTCTCCCATCCAAGGGTTTCCTTTTGCACTGAGAGTGACCCTGCTTTTTGTACCCAGGCCCTACAGATATTGTCTTACTGCAATAGGGAGAAAAGTATAATAGTACACTTAGGTAATGAAAATGAAATTTGCAGAAATAAGATGAGGGACACCTGGCTTAAAAGTCCATGGGAAAGGGATCTAGGATCTAGGGATCTGCTTCATTCAGCAGCCGCGGATGGAGTAGTTTATCCATGCCTCACAACCTCTGAGGATGCCTGCCATAGATGTGGGTGAAATGTCAGGAGAGAATACTTCTTGAACATGGCCACACAGCCCGAAAGACATACAACAACCCTGGATCTAGGAGTGTTGTTGTGTGTTTTCCGAACTGTATGGCCATGTTCCGGAAGTATTCTCTCCTGACGTTTCGCCCACATCTATGGCAGGCATCCTCAGAGGTTGTGAGGTGAACCTCAACCTCTGAGGATGCCTGCCATGGATGTGGGCGAAACATCAGAAGAGAATACTTCTGGAACATGGCCATACAGCTCAGAAAACACGCAACAACCCTGTGATCCCAGTCATGAAAACCTTCGATAACACATTGGATCTAAGAGTCTTCGGAGACCGCAAGCTGAACAGGAGCCAACAGTGTGATGTGGCTGCTAAAAAGGCCAATGCAATCATAGGCTGCATCCTAGGATCAAGGGCATTCTGCTTTAGTTATGCCTTACCTGGAATAATCCTTTATCCAATCCTGGTCACCACAATTCAAGAAGAACTTTGACAAAATGGAAGGCATCCAGAAAAGGATGACCACAATGATCAAGGAAACTATGAATCCTCCTGAGGAATGTCTGAGGGAGTTGGGGATGTTTATCTTGGAAAACAGAAGGACACACGAGAGCCATGATTGAATATTTGAAAGAATGTCCCATTGAGAAGAAGGGGCAAAGCTTGTTTTCTGCTGCTTCAGATACTAGGACATCTTGCCAAGACTCCTGGCTCTTTCCCAAAACTGGCCATTCTCTGGCAACGAATGCCTTGACCTTTTGGGGCCAGGAGTATCATTCCCAGCATCTGGTCATGGTGACTCCCTTCTGCTCCCCTTTGTCCTTCTGGCCTGCTATGTCTTCTGCTCCCATTATTGCTCCTGCTCGCTCTGACTATCACAATAAATGTCTTGGCTCATCTTTCCTCTGGGCATTTCAGCTGCTTTGAGGAAGGCTTCTGTCAAACCTAATACATTGGCTCCCTGCTCTCATTGACCTTTCGTAAATGCTAGGTGGGATTCTTCAAAGCATAGGATTTTGCTTAGGACAGGCATGAGCAAACTTTGGTCCTCCGGGTGTTTTGGACAGCTGTTAGGAATTGTGAGAGTTGAAGTCCAAAACACCTGGAGGACCAAAGTTTGTCCATGTCTGGCTTAAGTACCATCAGTTACAATGCTTTGTTTGCTGTGACTTTCTCTCCATAGCATCCTCATGACAGCTGATACAAAGCAACCGAGATGTATAAAAGTGGGCTGGACTGCTCAGAAGGTCTTTCCAAGATGGTCCTTCATTGGACATTTCAAAATGTGTTGGTGTTATTAACTACCAACAGGTTGACTTTGGCTTAAAAGAGAGGCCTCCAAGACAGGTCTTGCAGACTCAAGGCAACCATTGCAGCCTCCTTGATGGAGTCCTTCCCCACCTGCAATGGGGTCTTCCTCTTTCCCTGCCACCAACCAGAACTTTCCTCTAGAACCTCACTGGTGAAACCGATTTATTTTCTTCCTCTCCACTCCCCTCACTTTCACAACCATACATAGAAATGGGGCATATAATGGCAAGGTCCATCCTACCAATATTTTAACAAGGCCAATCCAAGGGGATGCAGGAGACATCATTACCTGCAAAACCATGATGAGATCAGGACAGGTTCCATTTCCATAATCATATAAGAAGTCAGACTGTACTGGGTGCGTGTCATGGAAGTGTGAACAAGACGTTCTCCAAAAAACGATCACAAGATATTCTTGTTGGCGTCAATTGTGTGAAATTATGTTTGGTAGGGATTTTCTAGGTTTTGTTCAATTCTCTTATCAGTTCTGGTTTCTTCACCAGAAAAGTGAAGAAACATAAGAGAAAAGTGATGCACAATAAAATACAATGATGAATTATTTTTTTAAGACAGTGGAGCAAAAAGTACTGAAAATGGCTTGGCTGAAATCCCACTGTTCTCTTACTGGATCTTAGGTTCTTTTAAAACAGTAATAACAAAAGGAAACCAAGTGGTGCCTTGAGCAAGGAAGTAAGTTACTTTTAAGACATAATAGAGCAACAAATTACTTCCAAACCAGCAAAATGAATAATGGAAATGAATTGCTCTTTTTAAAGTAGGTTTCCAACCTCTGGAAACATCCAGAGCTGCAATGCCAATGATCAAAATCCACCTTTTCCCCCCACAATCATGAATGAGGATTTTGCAGCATTAATTTTTTGCCATGTAATTTTGTCGTGCTTATGAAACCAATGGTTTTAACTATTGGAAAGCATTCCATGATTTACTAAAAATATTAATATAAAACGTTTTGAAACAATATTCTGTGTAAATGTTGCTTGGAAATCTTAAAAGATGGAAACTAGCGCAACACATTGTTTTGGGCCCAGGCTGTGGCGCAGGCTGGAGAGCAAGCCAGCTGCAACCAGCTGCAATGAATCACTCTGACCAGGAGGTCATGAGTTCGAGGCCCGCTCGGAGCCTGTGTTTGTCTTGTCTTTGTTCTATGTTAAAAGGCATTGAATGTTTGCCTATATGTGTAATGTGATCCGCCCTGAGTCCCCTTCGGGGTGAGAAGGGCTGAATATAAATGCTGTAAATAAAATAATAATAATAATAATAATAATAATAATAATAATAATAATAATAGTAGGAAATGCAGCTATTTGTATGTTTGTTCTCTGGATCCATCCAAAGAGATGTTGGGTGCTGTCCGCGTTTGCCTTTCTGCTGCCTGGTGGCACCACTTTCCTCTCTTCCTTGCATGAATTTTGCCCAGTTGAGATCTATCTCTGTGCTGGAAATGCATCTCAAAAGGCCATAAAGACATGCCATGTGGCTTTTCCTGCCATTCATCCATGGTTTAGCATTACATGGGAATGGATGCACTCTGTCCGTTGTGGTCCATGAAAAAATAATTGGGTTGATGCACAAATGCCCATTTAGCCACCACACTCAGCAAAGAAATATTTCAAATTTGCAGAAGGTCAACCTTCTACACTGCCATGCAAGATCCAGATTATCTCCTTTGAACTGGATTATATGGCAGGGTAAAAGGTAAAGGTTTTCCCCTGATGTTAAGTCCAGTCGTGGCCGACTCTGGGGGTTGGTGCTCATCTCCATTTCTAAGCCAAAGAGTCGGCGTTGTCCGTAGACACCTCCAAGGTCATGTGGCCAACATGACTGCATGGAACGCCATTACCTTCCCACCAGAGCGGTACCTATTGATCTACTCACATTTGCATGTTTTCGAACTGCTAGGTTGGCAGAAGCTGGAGCTAACAGTGGGCGCTCAAGCCGCTCCCGAGATTTGAACCTGGGACCTTTCGGTCTGCAAGTTCAGCAGCTCAGTGCTTAAACCACTTCGCCACCGGGGCTCCTTATATGGCAGGGTAGACTTATATAATCCAGTTTGAAGCAGGTAATATTGATTATCTGCTTTGATAATTTGGATTATATGGCAGTGTAGAAGGGCTTGTGGGCTGATTCTTCTGGATTCTTTGGATAAGTCCAAGTGAATCCTGAATGAATCCTAGAATCCTACCATTGGGATGGGCCTCCAAAGGCCATCCAGTCCAACCCCTTCTTTCTGCCAAGTAGGAAGACACCATGTAAGCCCTCCGGACAGATAGCCATCCAGCCTCTGATTTAAAACCCCCAGAGAAGGAGACTCCACCAGACTCCCAGGCAGCAACTTAGCTCAATGCTGAATACTATTAGGAAGTTCTTCCTAATCTTCCTAATGATGTAATTTGGACCCATGGCTCCATTGTGTTCTAATTTCTGTAGCAGCAGAAAATAAGACTCCCCTTCCTCCTCTATGAGGCCTCCTTCCAAATGTTTAAACTCTGGCTCTCACAGCCCCTTTCTCCCGACCTCTTCTCCAAGCTGAACCTCCTCGGCTCTCTCAAGCATTCTTAGTGGGATTCGTAGTTTCCAGGCCTTTGACCTTTTTGGTCTCCCTCCTCTGGACACCTTTCGTCGTGTCCTTGCATTTCTTTGCCCAGAAAAGGACACAGTATCATTCCAGGTGAGGTCTGGCCACAGCAGAAGAGAGTGGGACTACAACGTCCCTCCATCTGGACACTATACTTCCAGGCCTTTGGCCATTTTGGCAGCCCTCCCCTGGACACCTTCCAGCTGGTCAATATCCTCCTTGAATTGATTCCGTCTAAACATTAGGAAGAACTTCCTGATAATAAGGGCTGTTCAACAGCCTCAGAGTCTAGTGGAGGCTCTTTCTCTGAAGGCTTTCAAGCAGAGGCTAGATGGTCATCTGTTGGGAGGGCTTGAGTAGTGTCTTCCTGTCTGGTAGAATGAGATTGGAGAGGAGATTCCACCTGAACATTAGGAAGAACTTCCTCACTGTGAGAAGGGCTGTTCAGCACTGGAACTCTCTGCCCTGGAGTGTGGTGGAGGCTCTTTCTTTGGAGGCTTTTAAACAGAGGCTGGATGGCCATCCGTCAGGAGTGCTTTGAATGTGATTTCCCGCTTCTCGGCAGGGGGTTGGACTGGATGGCCCATGAGGTCTCTTCCAACTCTACGATTCTACTAGCTGTGCCCAGCCACGCGTTGCTGTGGCATTGTCTGGTGGTGTTGGCGAGAAATTGTTGAGGTAGTGGTGGTATTGAATGTGTGTTGTATGGTTGTCTTTATGTTTAGTATGCATTTGGTTGTTTGTGTATTGTGAAAGTGGTGACGATAGAGGGGGTCTATGTGCGGAGCTTAGCCCTCTAACTGGCAGCAATTGGATAAAAACAATTATTGCTCTCCCTCTAATTAGGACTTTATTTTTCTTTTCTTTTTGTTGTATCAACCTAGAGCCGTGGATGACGGGTTGTGTTGTCAAATTTCGAGGTTGGGGGGCCTGTAGTTTTGTTGTTTTGTCCGGTGCCCTGATTCCATCACTCTTTTATATACAGTAGAGTCTCACTTATCCAACACTCGCTTATCCAACGTTCTGGATTATCCAGCGCATTTTTGTAGTCAATGTTTTCAATACATCGTGATGTTTTGGTGCTAAATTCGTAAATACAGTAATTACTACATAGCATTACTGCGTATTGAACTACTTTTTCTGTCAAATTTGTTGTCTAACATGATGTTTTGGTGCTTAATTTGTAAAATCATAACCTAATTTGATGTTTAATAGCCTTTTCCTTAATCTCTCCTTATTATCCAACATATTCGCTTATCCAACGTTCTGCCGGCCCGTTTACGTTGGATAAGCGAGACTCTACTGTATATAGATGATTGGCCTCTTCTAACTGCAGGAATAGAATAGAATGAAATAATAGAATAGAATCACTTTGTTGTCGTTATACATCGTACAACGAAATTAAATGCCATTTCCAATCACATTATATATGTGTGAATCTCAAAACAAAAGCACCCATCCTTCTATGTTTTTGTCACTGTTGCACAGCCCCTCATGCCACATCAGTGTGAAACCGCAGAGTTCAATCTAGCCACCGCTCTAGGATAAATGGGGCCCCTGGTAGCACAGTGTGTTAAAGCGCTGAGCTGCTGAACTTGCGGACCAAAAGGTCCTAGGTTCAAATCCCAGGAGCGGAATGAGCACCTGTTGTTAGCCCCAGCTTCTGCCAACCTAGCAGTTTGAAAACATGCAAATGTGAGTAGATCAATAGGTACTGCTCCGGCAGGAAGGTAACAGCATTCCATGTAGTCATGCCAGCTACATGACCTTGGAGGTGTCTATGGACAATGTCGGCTCTTCGGCTTAGAAATGGAGATGAGCACCAACCCCAGAGTCGGTCACGACTGGACTTAACGTCAGGGGAAAACCTTTACCTTTACTAGGATAAAAGCTCCCTCTATTTTGTAAGGTTGCATCTTCTTCTGTGTTGTTTCTGCTCAAACCCACCACATTTGCCCTCTGCTTCCTTCCGAAATCACCTCTTGCTTACAACAGCTGGGCAAGGCAAGTGATGCCCTTGAATGGAAAACCTCCCTCCTGTTAGAAATGGATGCAAAACCTCTTCCTTGCCTGTTCTTTGTATGTTTTCAAATGGCTTTTTGGACCCCTCCTTTGCATATCCGTATTTCCCCAACTGGACTTCTCCTTCTGGCTGAAGGGACGAAGGCCAGTCCCTTTCTGGTGCTGCTCAGTGTCCGTCTTCCTCCCTTGTTCGGTTTCCCTGGCAACCCTGAGTGCACATCCTGGAAAACTTTATCCGCGATCTGCTCCGGGCCGCCTTCCAGATCCATGCTAACCCGATTAGGCCCCTCCTGAGGCCTGGCTGCCTAATCGAATCAGAGGGCTCTAATGGTCGCCAGGCCTGGGAGTGGGCAGGCAGCGGGGAAACAGAGTGTATACTTAGTGATAATTATACTGGCTGTTGTGGCATTGATTTATATGCCTTTCCTGCCCCCCCCCTCTTTTTTTATTTTCCTCCTCCTCCTTCTCTTCTCCTGTGCCCAGATATATAACCCCTTTCCTTTGTTGTTGTTTTGTTGGGTTTCGTTTGCAGCCATCCGGAGGAAGGAAAATGGATGGTACGACGAAGAGCATCCCCTGGTCTTCCTCTTCTTGGGATCGTCGGGAATCGGTAACGTTGTCGGTGAAGGGAGGCACCCCTTTCCAGGGTCAAGGGAGGTGGAAGAGACCCCCAGGGCCATCCAGTCCAATGTCCTGCCATGTAGGAAAAGCACAATCAAATCCTTCCTAACAGATGGCCATCCAGTGTGTTTGTCAGGACCCTGGCTGCAGAGCACCAATAACCTTACACAGAGGCCAGTCTCTATCTAATATCTTTATTAAAGAAATATATAAAATCAATAAAAACAAGTGAAGAATATAGTTCAGAAGCAGACCTTTCAGATAAGGTCAAATATAGTCCAGAAATGTATTGTCCAATATAAGATATTAGAGTTCAAAGTTTTAATCCACTTGACCGAAACACACACTTTGCCAAGCAATAGTGTGGGGAAATAACAGAGTCTTTAAAGTCCAATGAAGCTTGACAACAAGGCTGGAAATAAACTTGATTCTTGACTAGATCCGTGACTGGAGGCAAGACGAACATGAAGCATGAAACAGAGTCCGTGGTAAAACCGTGAGACAAGGCAAGGCTTGAAGCTTGATCCGGGAAGCAAGGAACTGGGATTACGAAGTCCACACACGATCTCTCTCCTCAAGCTGATCAATTGACTCCGCAAAGAATCCCTCGCGCCAAACACCTATATTGGGTCTCGTTTTCCCGCCAACAGAACTCTTTCCCTAGAGAACGAGAAGCGAAACCCAACTCTGTCCAGATGTGTGACTCCTTAGAATTTCCCAAGGGAAGCAGACCTAATCAGCCATTTGTTTGGCAGCGATTCTCAGGCTTCTCCGATTAGCCTCCCTGACTCCCCTATCTTTAGAATAATTTTCCCTCCTGGAAAACGGGGGGGAGTTCTGCCCAAGGCCTGTTTGGCTGAATTCTTGAGGGCAAACATCAACATCCTGCAGGTGAAGAGACTCCGGCTCTTGCTGAACCGGCAAAAATCCCATGTTTTCCTCTTCGTCTGCCACAATAGTACTAGGAACAGGACTACAAGGCCCATGAGTCATCACAGTGTTGCACTTTACCGCTGAAAACACCTTTTCACCCAGCACCACACCAGAGTCCAGTAATATCTCCCTCTCTCTCTCTCTCTCTCTCTCTCTCTCTCTCTATATATATATATATATATATATATATATATATATATAAAAGGGTAATGAAATTTCGGCCTAGGACAAAACAACAAAACTACACATCCCAGAAACACCAAACTTGGCAGCACAACCCCTCATCCATGCCTCTACGTTCATACAATAAAAAGAAAAGAAAAATAAAGTCCTAATTAGAAGGAGAGGAATAATTGTTTTTATCCAATTGCCAGTTAGAAGGCTACGCTCCGCCCACTTCATCTCCTAGCAACCCACTCAGCCCAGGGGACAGGCAGAGTTAGGCCTCAGGCCTCTTCCACACTGCCTATAAAATACAGATTATCAGATTTGCACTGGATTATATGACAGTGTAGACTCAAGGCCCTTCCACACAGCTATATAACCCATTTATAATCTTATATTATCTGCTTTGAACTGGATTATCTTGAGTCCACACTGCCATATAATCCCGTTCAGTGTGCATTTTATACAGCTGTGTAGAAGGGGCCTCATATAATCCAGTTCTAAGCAGATAATATAAGATACTTTATTTCCCATACCACCATACTTTGCCACAGCAACGCGTGGCCGGGCACAGCTAGTATATATATATATATGTTGCACCTCAGGTTATTTATTTATTTATTATTTTATTTACAGCATTTATATTCAGCCCTTCTCACCCCGAAGGGGACTCAAGGCGGATCACATTACACATATAGGCAAATATTCAATGCCTTTTAACATAGAACAAAGACAAGACAAACACAGGCTCCGAGCGGGCCTCGAACTCATGACCTCCTGGTCAGAGTGATTCGTTGCAGCTGGTTGCAGCTGGCTTGCTCTCCAGCCTGCGCCACAGCCCGGGCCCAAGGTTAGCTTCGCCTTGCTAAATACACCAGGCTGTACACAGGTTGAAGTCTTTTGTAGTTTTTTAGGAAATAGGAAATAAATAGTTCTTAAAAAGCAAAATTAAAGTTCCAAAAGATGATTGCAAAACAAGGATTTAGAGAATAATCAAAGAAAACATAAAGCATAAAACAAGGTCCCATTAATGCATGACAAAGTTCCATGAACAAGAACACACAAAGGCTGCAAGACTTCTTGACTTGAGCGAGAAGTTGCTTTGACAAAGTTTCTCTCTCAGCACATTCTTTTAATGTCCTTTGCATGAACGCATTTCTTTGGCCTCTGACCTCCCTCCTGTTTGCTATTCTAACACTCCTGCGAATCCTGAATTCTAAACGGCCAGCTCAGTCTAAAGATTCCATGTCGTCAAGGCCAGCCAGCTCATTAGCGTTAATGTCTGTCTGCATGCTATCAGATTGGGAGCTGTCCTCCCTTCCGGAGTCAATTTGCACCTGGCTAACTTCAGTATCATCAACACCATTCCCTGCCATTGGAAAGCCTCCCTGTTCCTCATCTTCCACAGCAGGAACACTCTGAACCTGAATCCCATAATTCCCATCAGAGTCATCTTGAACCTGAATCCCATAATCTCCATCAGAGTCACTCTGAGGCTCTGGCTGAGTCACAACAATATATAAATGTAATGTACGTTTGTAGGACTGAGTAAACAACAAAACCACTGAACCAAATCACACCAAATTTGGCCACAATACACCAACACATCCAAGGTATGTCCTTCACTCAACCCCCCCCCCCCCAAAAAAACTGATTGGCGTAGGTATAACACAGCCAGGCATTGAAGCTGCAAGGCTATTCAGTTCAATTTAACCAGACCAACAAAGGATTAACCTTGGTAGAAGGTGGCCAGGCTTTAAAGCAGTGATACTACTCTGTACTATTGAAGCTGGCCAACTAAAGATTCCCCTAGGTAGCAAGCAGCCAGGCTTTGAAGCAGCGAGGCTATTCGTTACAATTCTAGCAGCCCAAAAATCATTCTCCTAGAACGCAAGTACCCAGCCTTCCAAGCAGCAAGCCTATTCCATTGCATTCTAACTCACCAAACAAGGATTCCCATAAGAAGAAAATGACCAGGCTTTGAGGCTGCAAGGCTATTCACTGCTATTCCACCTGGCCAACAAAGGATTCCCATAAGCCACAGCAATGTGTGGCCAGGCACAGCTAGTTCTATCTAAAAATATTTATTAAAGAAAGCAGGTAAAAAGGGGGGAAAGGGCATTTCAAAAGGGAGCAGCAGAATAAGAAATACAAAATCGTAGGAATCCAAAAATGCCAAAGTACATAAAAGCAAGAGAACCAAAATCCACAGCAGTACTTCAACCATAAATCCGTAGACCAGAAAGCAAGAACTTTTCCAAGGTAAATCCTTCCAGGAAACAAAGACATGAACCAAATAACTCAAGAATACTTGAATCATGAACTTGAGAGCCGAGACAAGAAGGCCAATTTCTATGGCAGCGTTGTCTCCTCTGAAAGGCATGAAACCAGCAGTCTGTAATTTAAGCCCGACCAAATAGCCATGAGATCATGCCTGACGCACCTGGGCTTCAAGGTCTTCCCACCGAGTCTCTCAGAGCATCTAAGTAGCCTATTTTTCCTCTGGCTTGTTGGAGAAAGTCCCGACAAGAAACAGCCACTTAACACTTCCCAACAAAGGATCCCCCAGGCAGGAAGCAGCCAGGCTTTGAAGCTGCAAGGCTATTCAGTTCTAATCAAGCTGGCCAATTTCAACATTCACACTTTCCTCAAGCAGATAAGAATTCTTTCTCCCACTCTGGACCTTCCACAGATATATAAACATCCCTTGCCCAATTGCCAATATACCTCACAACCTCTGAGGTTGCCTGCCATAGATGTGGGTGAAATGTCAGGAGAGAATGTTTCTGGAACATGGCCAGACAGCCTGGAAAACTCACAGCAACCCAGTGATTCCAGCCATGAAAGCCTTTGACACCATGATGATGATGATGATGATGATGATGATGATGATGATAAAAAATAGTGGTGGATTTTGTATCACAAAATCACAAATTGAACACTTCCCAAGCGTTTAGGACTGTGTGATGTATTTTCGGATGATGCGCCCAGATCCCAGTCTTGTTTGCTGTGTCAAACTATGTCATAATATAATAGTACAGTAGAGTCTCACTTATCCAAGACTCGCTTATCCAACGTTCTGGATTATCCAACGCATTTTTTGTAGTCAATGTTTTCAATATATTGTGTTTTTTTTGGTGCTATATTCGTAAATACGGTAATTACAACATATCATTGCTGTGTATTGAAGTACTTTTTCTGTCAAATTTGTTGGATAACATGATGTTTTGGTGCTTAATTTGTAAAATCATAACCTATTTTGATGTTTAATAGGCTTTTTCTTAATCTCTCCTTATTATCCAACATATTCGCTTATCCAACGTTTTGCTGGCCTGTTTATGTTGGATAAGTGAGACTCTACTGTAATAGTAGTAATAATAATAATCGGCACATTGGGTGCCGTGCCAAAAGATCTGAGCCGGCATTTGGAAACAATAGACATTGACAAAATTATGATCTGCCAACTGCAAAAGGCCACCCGACTGGGATCTGCGCGCATCATCCGAAAATACATCACACAGTCCTAGACGCTTGGGAAGTGTTGTGATTTTGTGATACGAAATCCAGCAGATCTATCTTGTTTGCTGTGTCAGATAATGAAAATAATAATAATAATAATAATAATAATAATAATAATAATAATAATAATAATAATAATAATAATAATGCCAATAAGGGACTTGTGAACTGGAGACATGCCTGTCATTTTCAGCATCAGCCATTTCTTCATTAGTTTTATTTACTCCACTTTTATCCTGCCTGTATTCTCCCGAAATAGGGATTGAAGGTAGCAATCAAT